>NW_020272758.1:1416659-1753815 GCF_003268045.1 Sipha flava
ATTATTATTATTATTATTATTATTATTATTATTATTATTATTATTATGTCATGGCACTTTTGTTATGAATCTATATGGTAGCAGACATTAATTATATGAAATGTGAGGTGGCGCGTATGGTTATAATGGATAATAACGCCACTGTAAACAGTTGAGGTTAGAGAGAACGGTCGGGATTTTTTTTTTTTTTGCTATATTGGATTTCTTGAAAAAAAAAACTGTTTTAAAAGATTAAAAACCAAAACCGGTAAGATTCTGCAACCGTCGAGTGGCTCCGTTCTTTGCTGCATACAAGTCGCGTATATACAGTTGAATTTGAAAGCGATGATAAATAATCTAATCTCATTTAAAAGACTGTGATTCAGCGTAGATGTCGCTTTAGATATGATTGGTAGTAAATATGTTACATTATAAATATAATTATAATAATAATAATAAAAAAAACAATTTTTAGTGTCCGTAAAAACCATACAGATTTTGTCGTATTCAAAACATTTTAATATGTATGTAATCGATATTATATTGCTTGAGCTTTGCTTAAAATGTTGCATAAAAATATAAATCGAGGATTATATCATAAAAAATGAATTGGTTCTCAGAAATCCAAAATTAATTCGAAGATTTTACCAAAGGCTTTACTCACTTATTGGAAGTTCTATAAAAAAAATTGATAATGACAAATTAACTTTTACTGAAGAGTTTTGCAACGTTCGAATGTGAATTATTTACGTTGACATTTGATTATTATGACATTAATTCACTTTGTAGTTTTGTAGGGTATCTTGAAATGTTTAAAAAAAAAAAAAACTATTTATCGAGATTCGTTATTTTGTTTGTTTCATTTATAAATTTTTCATTTACTAATTTAATAATTGAATTTTTAGTGATAGTGTCTACTACATACTAAATAAAAATAAAAATACAATAATAAAACTAATATTCTTTACTGCGAGGAATAAAATATTATGTTTGTACAAGTACATAAATATCTGCATTTATACATGTATACAATATAATATAAGTGTATACATTTTTATATGTACATATGTATATATGTCAAAAGGGTGTTGTAATAAAAAAGGATAATTGGATCTGTGCATTATATAAATGTAAAAATTCTAATGAAAAAAAAAATTAATTAATAAATATATTATCTACTTTGCTCTCATGAAAAATGTTTCTTTTAAACGTAATAAAAAAAGTTGTTATCCACCCTTCGTTATTCGATGATTTTTATTTATACTCGAATTAATTAACATCGGACAGATCATCGTTACTCGTATTTTGTGATATAATTTATAAATAAAAACAACACTATGTGTGTTTGTATGTCTAATTAATTGATATTTTTTTATTTTATTTTTTATTAAATGAAAAATACATTAAATTTTAATGTATTTTTTTAGAGATTTAGTAAATGTGTATTTGAATAAAAAAATAAAAAAAAACAGAACACTCGTCATAAGCGTTAGCATTAGCATGGTATTTTTTTGAAATAAATTAAGTTGATAATTATATGTACATAATTGTTGAATCGTTGTGTTGGTTCAATATCTCGTGACATTTGATCGCATACCATGTAGGATGATCTTTGAGAAGACCGTTGTCCGTACCTTATAATACTAAACGTTATTTTAAAAGGAAAATAGTTAAAATTTCGTGAATCCGTTGAAGATGAAACACGCTAGAAAAATACAATTAGTTAAAGTTGAATTAAACGGGACTTTATTGAAAAAAAATAATTTAAGTTACTATGTGATAAAAAATCGAACGTTCAAAAAACCTCATATATAATATACTCGTATAAAAAACTCATATATTATTAACCGGTGATATGATGGACAGTGCAGTACGGCGTGCAATAGATAGGCGGAGAGGCGGGGTAAGTGTACACACGAATTCCGTCCGTCGATCAAGTCCACGGTGGAGCGACGCAGATGAACTACTCACACGCGCAACAAAGATAACAGGAAATAAAAATTGTTCCGATACGTCGTCGGCTTATTAAATAATTAAATATCACCCTGTGATATAATTAGAAATACTATTAAATATAAAACAAAGATACCTTTTTGTCAAGTTGCAATATTTATTATTTTGTTACGTTTATAATAATCATATTGTTTTTTCGCTAAACTTCATCCAAATAAAATTATACTAGATAATATGAAATGGACTATTTTCATAAATTGCCTATGATCAACATGATTACAAATGAGTTGCATTCAATATACGGTATAAATATTGACTTTACATTTTCTTAACAGTTCTCGTTTAACAACGGATGGTAGATGGCAATGCTACATTTAAAGTCATGTGGCATCATATATTTATATATATGAAATTTGTTGAATGTTCATAAATGATTACGAAGATTTAATCAAATGTTGTGCAATCGTTCTCCGTCTATGTTGGGTAATGTATTATCGTATATTATTGGGACGCGTGTTTGTTTCTGCGCAAGTTATCGAATAATTTAATGATAAAAAATTAAAATCCAATAATTGATACAATTTAATACTATATTTATGGTTTTATTATAATTCAAAATATACTTAATACATGTCTTATTGGTTCACTTACCTATATTTTTGTAAAACGGAAACTGGCTGAATCCATGATTTCATCGAGCGTAAGTTATTTTTCATTTTTTTCATTTTCAACCTATTGCCCACGATCGACCTATGTCAATTTCTATACGGAAAATAAATATATCATTACAACATAAATAATATTATATAATACTATGATATATTTTTAAATATAATTATATAATATTTTTGAACATTTTATTCAATTTATTTTGAAACAAAACTATAATATTATTTATCATAACTATCACTAAAGAGAAACTACAATACATCATAAGTTATGTGTTAGTCAACGAAAAAATATCATATATGTAATTGAGCATTATTACTACTTAAAACGGGGCCCATAAATTATAATACGAGTTATAATATTAAAAGATGAAATATCGTGCCCCATACATGGTAGATTATCATAAGAGAATCAAATTTTTATGAAACTACGCCACCTCCCTTGAAATTATATTTTATGGATTGTTTGAAAAATAGATTATTATACATCATTTTTCAATCTTAAACGCGTCAGTAGATGAAAGTGGTAATGAATTTCACATAAACCATGAAACTACTTCGAAAAGTAGTAGACAAAGGATAATATATATTTTTTTTAATAGTTATAATTTATTGAAAAAGTTTACATTTTTAGTTTTACAGTTTAGAGAAAAATAAACGAGTTAAAAGCAAGTTTGCAAAACCCTAATTGTTATAATGTTCTGATGGTTTTCTATGATTTTTCGTATAATAAAATCATCTAGTTCAATTCGTGTTCTATCTTATTATCGAACAGAATTCATACGTTTTTCGAGAACTATTGAATAATTTCGTTTTTATAATTACTAAACTCGTCTAAAAGTGTATTGTTCTATTGAATTTAAGATAAATACTGCTCGAAAAAAAAAGTACTAAGGAAAAGCAAAAGAATACGTTGAGATTCGGGTTGATATCACAGTATGGAATTAAAAATATTAGGAATACTAAAGTCGAAGGAAATGTTAATCGAACAAATTATTTCCAACGACTAACTTCAGTCAGGCCAGCCGAAAGCAGATGTAATTACGTGTTTTTGTTATGGCAAACCAATTGTATTAAAAGGGTGGTATCATCGTTGATATGTATTCATATGATATGTACTCGTATATAAGTATTTGGCGAACGGATACGTGTTACACATATGGATGTTTTTGATCGATCGTCCACCTTGAAATATTACTCTTTCCGTGGACTGATTCACACGTTTTACCTTTTCTCGTGGATAAGATTAACATCACGCACCGACCTGTCCACCAACGCCGTGCGGTTGCCGGATCGTGTCCATTTATTAACGACGCCACCGGCATAAAGATAATAGCGAATGTTCGGTGCAATAACGGCGTGCACCGTCATTTGATAATTTATACTCGAAACGTAAAACACGAAACTATCTATAAAACGCACAGGCACTCGTTCACGTAATGTGTTCGCGCGTGTGTGCATGTTTTGTATTGTGTACAGCGAAACTCGATTCGAAATCGGCGACATTTTTGTCATTACATAAAATGAAATAAAAAACCGATAAATACCGCCGGGTTACAATGTTACGCGAGATTTACGACTGCACGCATTATATTGTTATTGTTACAATTGTCGGACGGGGCGACCCACCGCACACCGTGTAGCGTAATTTTTACATACGTGTAACTACGAAAAAATGAAAAATGAATATCTGCTGCTATTCGAAACATGCACACCGGACGCATACATATTTTGTATCCGATGTGAAATTTAAAGAAAAAATATTCCTCTTCCCTCCCATCAACATATCATATGGCGTTCATATGTAATATTGTTTTCGTGTACTCGGTGTGCGTTGTTCGACGCGTTATTTAATACTACCACTCGAAGGAGATTTCGACCGAAAGAACTATTTGTCGTGGATCATAATAAATATCGACATAAATCTTTAATCGGCGAAACGAGTTCGATCGCGTAATTTGGCATTGAGCGCGGTCGTAAGCGTTTGAAATTCGCAGTTTAAGTATTGTACATATTTTACTTTTGAAAATCTATTTTGATTAAAAAAAAAATAAAAATATGTATATCTATTTAAATTAAAATATAACGTGTAAAATTAATATTTTCCTCGTTTTCATTTACGATATTATAACTTCTGCGTCAAATCTCTGATGAGTTCGTGAGTGAACGCCAGTCATATTCACGTCTCAAAGTCATTCGGGCGAAATTTACATACGTCGACATGCTCGTGCTCCCAGCAGTAACAATTATCAGCGTTGTTGTTGCTATCATTATTATTATTATTATTATTATTATTATTATTATTATTATTATTATCATTACCATTATTATCATGATGTTAAAATCATCGCAACAGCGAGCATATTATAATACCGTCCTGAAACCGCGTTACACGAGTATTAATATAATATTGCGTATAAGAACCTCTCGTGACCTATTGTCGAAAACAAACCAAATTGAAGGGTTTGCACGCGTACTATATATACCGCACCTCCACCACCACCACCACCACCACCAACACCACCTCGCCGTCAACGTTGTCGACCTCTCTAACCCGCCATGCAGTCCCTTCCATCGACTGTATCGTTTCGCCGGAATTTAGGGCACGTTAATTGTTTTTAACATTTTTAAGACCTTTAGCAACGTGATGGCGGGCTTAGTGGGCAGTGAGGTGACACGTAAAGGTGGAATTTCAATGGCTACACCGTCACCTTCACTACCACCACCGCAACCGTGTCGGGGGATTAGATCAAAACCGTAGATTTCCGTGTACACGCGTATAATTATTATATTTACACACGTATTTATATACACACATACACACACACACATATATATATACATACTACTGCAGTTTTATTGTTATTTTTACTAATTTTTTTTCCGTCCGTTGTTCCATATAGACGGTTATTTTTTCTACTCAATTTTTTGTAATATTCGCTTCGGAGACAATACTATCGATACTGTTATTAGGGTTCTGTGGATAGATTGCAAACATGAAGTACCGGAAATGGTTAGTTTTTAAGGAAATCGACGAATCAAAAAAATTAAGTTACATTACGGATAAAATTGGATAAAAATATTTTGAATAAAATATATTTTTCATCAATTTATTGATAAAAATCAAACGCATCATTAAGAATATATATTTTCTCACGAAATTGAATTACACATATAGTGAAAATTGTTTTTAAAAATCTACAATTATAGTCTATTTTGTTATAGAATTAGTTTTCTATTATTTTCCACGCCTATAATCTGAAATCCACTTTAAGTTCATATCATGCTACGTGTTATCGTATTGCGATTTTTCTCTAATCAAACCGTTAAAAAAAAAAAAAAAAAATTATCTGAAACCAAACAAACTCGAAAAAACTGGAAAACGGTCGAAAACATAATTGAAAAAATCTCATCATTGAACCCGTGGTATGCGATAGTGTACGGGAAAATCCATGTGATCAATGTGAAACAACAACACGGGTGTTTGCCAGAAACCGTACTAGGGTCTTCGTAATATTATAATACTCAATATGATCACGTATGTCATAATAAACTACTGTGACCTATTTAAATACAAAATAGAAAAGAGTTCAAATAAAAGAGTAAACCTAAAAGACTCGAGCAGAAAAAAAAATGGAACAGACATCGAAAGTCTTCATAAAACAGTGTAAACAGTACGCTCTCGTCTTAAATACCAACGAAGTAAGACCAAAATTAGAAAATCTACTTGTCTAAATTTCTGTACGAGAATTGGCTATAATCTATTTACACACGGTCATCCAATGAATAATAAAGAACCAACAACATGCACTTCGTACAATGAAACATTACCAGCCGTTCGTGTAATAACACACTGCCGGATCGTAATACCTCGAAAAAATCAAGTATAATATTCCAACTGATCCTTACAAAACCGTCGGACTGACAATCACTGACAACATCATTAATTTTCTCGAGGATATTAGATAAATTAATTTGAAAAATAAAAACATCTTCTACAAACGTAACACGTTGTCACGATAAAGGAGTTTATAAAAAAAAACCTCTACCACACGTCACCGTATTACCGTGATAATATTTGCATTCACGTCGACCGTCGCGGCCGTTGAGACGGTCGACGGCGATAAATCGTTTGCCCCGTCACCATTGCGCTGTGCACGTGTGTTTCATCGAGTCCCCAGCGATGGCAATTCATCGTCGGAATACGTCTATCCCTCGCTAAAGGAGAACACTCGAACGTCCCGACGGCCTGGAGATCTAATTGAAAACTAACTTAACCGCGTACAATCAATCAGCTAATTAAAACACGCCGGTGTACCGTCGTCGGGGTCGAAGGCGAGGAGCTCGGCTTGTGTATAACACCGTTACGCTATCGTGCCAACAGCTACGTCGACCGTATTTTGCGTATTTTGCCACCCCGTTGGCGAATAAATCACGTCATCGCGTGCACGTTCTTATCGCGCTAAAATACTGCGGACGTACCACGATCCGGCCGTTCGCCGTTGCAACGCGTCGAAAGGGTCGACGAATCGCCGTATGGCATTCAATAACGCCGATCGTCCGGTCGGAGGGATAAGCGACACGCGGATATCGACCGGAATCAGGTGGGTACGAAAAGACTAAGTCGTCGTGTGACCGATTACGTTTATCTAGGTCGAGTATTGTTAAACGTTTCAATCAATCGGACAACGTGGATTGGAATTTATTAGTTTTTTATTTATTTATTTAACGTCATTAAATCAATAATATCACAACTAGAATTGTGTATAATGTAATTAGAGCTCTCAAATTTGAATGTGAATTAAGATTCACGTGATCACGTGTACTAAAATTTAAAAACACGTGAATTTAATTCACATGTAAATAATTAGAAAATCGCGGATATTTATTTCAGGCGTCTTTAAAACATAATATTTACTTAACTTATTTTAATAAAATATTTAAAAAAAAAATTCCCGTAAGAAACGGAATTCTAAAAATTAATATTTCATAAACAGTATTATTGTGTACTTGCTTCGGCAGTACATATACTAAAATTGGTTAAATGATGTAAAATGATGGGACCCGTGGATTAATGTATTTACTCCGCGGTACGCATACGACAGCTACGTGTTAACGAACATAGCTACGAAATTCTTTCTACTAGCCTATGGAATAACAATTTTATTATTACCTGTTTTTAAAACTGTTAATATTGAAGTTTTGATGAGACAATCTCGGACTCTCTGCAAATGTGTAGTATCAGAATTAAAATATATATTTTCTTTTTAACGCATAACAATATCTAAGATTAAAAGTTAGGTTTGAAATTACACTATATACGAGGCATGTCCCAAAAGTAAGGTCTCCATGCTCCTAGAGCCAAAAATAAATTAATTTTTCAAAATTTGGTAATACTGTTGTATAGTGTCGGTCGTACCCTTTCCAACGAGAGGCGGCTCAACTAAATCCGATGTTTAGTTTACGTCTGATACGCGTTTAAGATGGACGTTTCTATGTCGACCGCCACCACCTCTATTCCCGTGTATGCTCAATGCGAACTTCGCGCTGTAATTTGTTTTTTACATTCAACGGATGAAACACCAATATCCATTAATCGAAAACTTTGTCAAACATATAGTACGGGTTGCATGTCTTTAAAAAATGTTAGAAAGTGGTGTAGAGAATTTTTAGGAGGTTGGACGGAAATTCATGATGAACAAAGAAGTAGGAGACTTTCGATTTCAGACGAGTTGAAAGAACAAATTGAAAGAGAACTTTGTGAAGACCAACGAGTGACTTCCATATCTCGAACAAAGATTTGAGTTGTCAAAAAGCACTGTTTTTTAATGATATGGGCTATCACAAATGTCGTGCTCGGTGGGTGCCTAAAATGTTGTCCGAGGACCATAAACGCCAGCGCATTGAGACTTCTCGAGAATTTTCGTCACGTTATGCCGAACAAGGAGAGGTTTTTTAGACTCCATAGTAACGGGTGATGAAACATGGGTTTACCATTTCACCCTTGGGTCCAAACAACAGTCACTGGAGTGGAGACATCCTCGCTCACCGAAAAAAAGAAAGTTTAAAGTGACGCAGTCTGCTCGAAAAATCATGGCTACTGTTTTTTTGGGACAGGAAAGAAGTTCTTTTGATTGAGTTTATGCCAACTAGGACAATCATTAATGCAGCTTCGTATTGTGAGATTTTGAAAAAACTTTGCAGAGCCATCCAAAATCGAAGACGAGGCATGCTGACAAAGGGGGTTTGTCTCTTGCATGACAATGCCCGGCCTCACGTTGCCTGTCACACAAAAGCTCTCTTGGAAAAGTTTGGTTGGGATTTGATCTCCCATCCCCCTTATAGCCCAGATCTTGCCCCGTCTGACTACCATTTGTTCTTGAACTTAAAGAAACATTTGGGAGGGAAAACGGTTAGAGACAGATGAAGTAGTGAACACAGAAGTCACCCAATATCTAAATAAGGAACTGGCGGCGAGTTTCTAAGAGGCTGGCAAACAAAAACTTCCAGTTCGCCTTGAAAAATGCATCTAAGTAAATGGCGATTATGTGGAAAAATAACTCATAAGTACTGTATATATCCCCATGTAAAACATATTTTGAATAAAGCTTATTTTGATTATTATAATTATTGAGACCTTACTTTTGGGACACGCCTCGTACAAGTATGCAAGTGCGCATAATATTGACACACAATGGTGCCCAATATCATTTACACATACTACGTATGAGTTACATGAGCGACACACAACATAAAATCTTACCCAGCCACTAGAAAATACTTTCAATAAATGGGAAATATATAAAAATAGTAATAGCAATGGTAACATATAATGCTAAAATATTGTAAATACTGTTACATCATTAAGATATATAACTAAAGATTGTTGTAGTATATGTGCAGCTCATTCACTACAACTTTGTATCAATAATGCGTTAAAAACAAAGAAAATAACTGAATCGATTCAAAAATGTTCTAAATTAATTGGACATTTCAAACATACAAATATAGCAACGAACGAATTACATAAAAAACAAGAATAATTAGGTTACACCAATAGTTCAATGCTTCTATATTGTAAAATACGATGGAATTCGATTTATACAATGTTAAATCATCTTTTTATAAACATAAGTGTAATAGTATTCGTATTAACCGATAGAAGTATAATTACGTCAAAAATATCTAAAAATTAGAAATTACTGAAAATCAATGGTGTTTATTAGAAATGTTGCCATTTTATTTCCTTACAATAGTTCATTATACAGAAAATCATTCCTCGGTGCCTATGGTGAGACCTTTTCTTTACAAAGTCATAGAAAATAATTTAAAATCAGGAGATGACAAAAATATTATAATTGAAGATTTCAAAAAAACTGTAATATTTGAATTAACAAAGCGGTTTGATCTTTGATTTGAAATTACTCAAATAATTTCTGTTAGTCATATTTCAAGTTTTTTTAGAACCTAGGTATAAATATTTGGAACATGAACCGATTCATGCTAGAGAAGAAATTCATTCTCATGTTAAACATTTTTTAAACTACATTGTTCTTATCAGCAACAGCCATAACAATATAAATCGATCGGTAATAGTGATCTTAAATTTTTATATTGCAATAAAAATCTTCCCGAGAATGACATAACAGAACAGTTTCAAGTCTACTTAACAGAAATACCATTATAATTTGACTTTGATCCATTCGAGTGGTGGAAAACACGGGAACATAAATATCCAGCTTTAGCTAAGTAGGCAATAAAATATTTGACAATACCGGTGACATCAGTGAGTTCGGAAAGAAATTTTTCTATAGCAGGTAATATAGTTACATAAAAAAAAAAGCTGTTTAATGTCGGAAAATGTTAATATGTTGTATTTTCTTTATCAAAATAGAAAATTGTTGGACTGATAAAAATTATTATATTTATTTTTTTATAAACTATTATTGTTCGATTTCACACTTATGTAATACTTATTAGGTATTGCATATTTTTTATAATTTATAATACATACACATGAATATCTGTTTTTTTGTCATAATTTATTAAACTACAACTTATATTACTTAATTCATTTTTCGTACCTAATATAATATTAATTTTCACAATCATACTATATGAATAAATTATGTGTGTGCTAAAATTGGTTTTTTTGTACAAAAGTAATAATTTAATGAATTGAAAAACACGTCTTTTTATTATAAAAACACGTCAATTTATATTTGTAATAAATATATTGAAAATAAAATTGCAAAATTTTATTATTACAATTAATGTAATAATAAATATGTGATTTAATAAAAAAATTATCGGACTTGTGTAAAGTAAAATTCACAAATCCAAGTGAAATAATTTCATGTAATTGCAAACGTGAATTTTAATTTCACATTTACATGTGAATTTAACTACACGTAAAATAGAGATTAAATGAGACTATAAATGTAATTCATTGATTATATATTTATGTTGATGTCTACTCCCTGTAAGTATGCTTGTTTTGGGAGAAGAGAGTCTAATTATTTGTTGTATTTAACCATTGTTATATTTGTTTTCAGTAGAGCTCTTAATACACCCGAATAAAGATATGTACGTGTTACGTGTCAAGTATCAAATCCAAAATTGAACGTATAACGTTATCATAATTCTGTATAAATAATATTTTATTAAAAATTTAAGTACTTGACATAAAATTAATAATTTTATCTTTATAAAAACGGATATATATATTTTGGATTAACACGTATTTCATGTGACACTTGAATTTTGTGAACATATATTTAGAGCTCTAACCTTTAGTCAGGAAAGGTTTTGTCCAATAAAGAATAACGAACCCGATACGGATCGTCTATTGAGAAAAAAACAAAGCTCACGTTATCAAAACACTTTTACCTAGATCCTAGATGTGTATGATATTTATTTCAGAAAAGTTTTAGACAAAACGCATTTTTCGATCTAATTTAGATTAAAAGTATACATAAATTATGAACTCATCGAGACGCAGATCTCAACGTGACTGGTATTTTAAAAAAAACAGGAACAAACATACCATCAATCATCTTGAACCATAAACGTAAATCATATAGTCGAGAGGCTTGTTAGGAAAACGACTTGTTTAAGTGGTTTTGTGCAATAACTTGTTTGATTTAATGTTTTACAAGCTGAACAATACTATGAGGAATTGTATACTGAACGCAAAACTAGCCATAGTGTCCATAGACACAGTTGCATTTAACTTTTAATGACACAGTGTCCGTAAATGCAATTGCATTTAACTTTTAATATATACGGATTCGATATTTATATTGTTGACATTAGTATCGGCCATGTGGAGGCAGTCACCAGGCGTTGCTGTGATTGTTTGCATTCTACATGATAAAAACACATTGTCTCAACAATAGGAACAACAACCGATTAGTGTTGTTGAAAATCAAATTTTATTAATCAAGTTATTTGCAAGAGATTACCGTGACGTCAAGTAGCTACGTCCACCCAAAGGGCTATACATTTGAAAAATAAGACAGCGACTATTTGCATATTCTAGATGCAACAGTATTAGTGTTTTGTCAAAACGAAGTATTGCTATTTACACGAATTTTGTAGCGTAAATATGATTTTAAAAATACATGATGCACCAATGACCGCAGGGTCGGACTAGTCCTCCGGCTAGTTTGGCCTCTTAAATTTCATGTCCATATTTTAAAATTATAAAAGATTACTATTCCCCCTATGGAAGAGGATCAGAATACTTTCACGGGTTTTCAGCCTGTCGTAAGATGCGGCTAAATGAGGTTGCATCAAGTTAACAGCCGTTGTAAAATGTTGTTAAATGGTATGAAGAGTCTATAACAAAAAATAGGCGGCTTTTCCCATCTGGGATGTGCGCGAGTATAACAAGTAAGAAGAATTATCATAGTAAAACGTGAAGGAGGCCTAAATGATAAAATGTGTGATACCAACTAGACAGCCAGTGTGGTAGGTGGTTTACTAGTTGTGGGTTCAGATCTACCCAACACAGGTAATGTCAATGGTGTAGGAACATTAAATCTGCGTCTAGGTATGAAGGATTATTTCAATAATGATGCAATTATGACTGCAGTAATTTATCTAGATATTTTTTTTAATATTAGTTCACCTATTTCTAAATTTCCTCCATGTCCGTCATTAAAATATCTAACTGTTTTTAATATGATTAAAAATTTGTCTAATGATATAAAATCTAGAAGAAATATTACTGCTATTATATTTATTAATCTTTATTCAAAAAGTTAAACATTTTATTATAGAAATAAATAAAAAGCTAGAATTAAATAATTAAAAGTAATTAATTAGTAATTTAACTGTAAAAAATAATTTTAATAAGAAGAAATTTGTAAGTAGAGTATCAAAAATAAAAATTATGCCTGGTGTAAAAGCAATAGATGAACTGCCAAATATTTCATTAATTGATAGGTTTAAAATTGAAAATTTTAATTAAATATATATACATTGTATACTTATATACGATATTTGTGCAAATAGCTTAGATAAACAATTTATAAATAATTCAAAATTACTTAATGATTGCATTTTCTTGGATCCAAAAAACGTTAGTTCTATAAAAGATAAAGTACCTGCAAATCAAGGTTCGCAAACTTTATAATAATGTTATATTTGTTAAAAAACGATTGAAATTTGTAAACGTAATTATAACGGAAAATGATAAACATAATAAATAAATAACACACAACAAAACGTAACGTTTAACAAAATATATGATATATCATTAAACAAAATATAACGCAAAACGGTATATATTGTATTTCATCAAATGAAATAATTAATTTCAAATTATTTAATAATACTTAGTAGTATTCAATTATTTATTCAATCCAAGAATTAATTCTATTCAATATCCGGCCTATCCGGAAAATCCAGTATTAGATATTATCTTAAAATTTAATAAGAAGGTATTAAGGGAATAATTTAATTACCAATAGCTAATACTAGTGATACCCTGATAATATTGTACTGTACTATATGTACTACGGTCGAAATTTATACCATTCAAGTTATTCAACTATTGTGTTCGGTGTTCAGTTTGCTCAGATTTGTTCAGACGTCACTCGTCAGTGTTTGTCTAATTGTTGTCAAATGTTTAACATTTATATTTTGTACTAATATACTTATAGTTTTAACGTACATACGTTTTCTTTATATTAGTTAATTCATAGTCGAAATTCAAAATTTCAAAATAATAATCATGATTTTTTTTTTATATTTATTATTTTATTATAAAGTCCTTAGAGCCTAGGCAATTTATTAAATTTAATAATACATTATTATTTATTACTCTTAAGATTAATTATTATCATACTGTTTTATCATTTATTTTGTTTCTATTTCTTTACGAACTACCTATGTATAGTAATTTAATCTGTATCATTGTATCCTATATTTTGCAAATAATATATATTTGGGTTATCTAACCCATTTAATTAAATAAATAAAATAAAATAAATAAAATTATACAATACCTACTTAAAACTCAAAATAGGGAAATTATGTCCCCAAAAAAAGGTCATATTCACTTTTAAATTGCGGCCTGTGTACTTTTAAAACAGGTATCTAAATGCTTTTGAATAACGATAAACGCAAAAATTGCATAACGTTTTAATTCTGAATAACGATAAACACAAAAGTTAAATAACGTTTAAATTTTGAATAACGATAAAATCAAAATTTGTATAACGTTTGATTGTAAATACTGTAAAATATTTTTTTTTTCAAATGTAAGCCCTGTTGAAAATACAATACTAGAACTTTCAATTTTAACAACTATTGATATAAATGCATTACCTATTATATATATTACAATATTTCGCTTTAGAGTTTGATTTTATAACTATAATTTTAAAGATACATTCGTATTTTTTACTGAAGAGTTTCTATTTATGAACATAAACTAGATTTAGACTAAGATCAAGTATCATTTGTTAATTCGTCCAATAATTGTAAAACATATAATTACGGTTTACGGTGTGCTTTCAATGTATTACATGAAACAGTTAAACACTTGGGTGGTTTTAACAATATATATTATGCATATTCTTTTGCATAAACTATAAACGATTTATTGAAATAAATTACCGGTCGAAAAAATAAAAACACTACATCATGCATAATTTATTTTTCTTTAAAAAAAATTTCAGATTCTCTTCTATGAATTTCGATTAAATGGTTTCGTCCCACGTACTTTTTGATTTTTCGCGATGGGTTTTCCATCTAAAAACGTAAAAAAAAAAAAACAATAATTTTATTTAAAGGTCTACGGACGCAATCACAATGACGAACTCATACGCATGCACTCTCACTGTAAACCTGTATCTTAGCCGAACGTCACACTTTTGAGTATTAAGTCTCCTACAGGTGGTGGGATCCGATGGGGAAACAAACAAATCCTTATCGTGTTGAAAACACGTTTTTGTGGAAAGTTAGGTTAAGAAGGTTAACCGCTACCAGTTTGTACAATAATAGGATATTTATATATTGTCGTAAGACCAACAGGGTACGCGTTAAGACTGGCACGCCAAAATAGCCGTCGGTCGCCAACTATAGACGAGCACAAGAGATCGAACGCTACTACATTTACAATGACGAATGAACTGTTGACCCTCGGACGTTTATGTAATGACGAAAAACATAATTACATTAATGATAACAATATATTATATTGTTTTCGTGTTATAACGTCACGACTACTTTATTCGAACTCGAATCTAATAAGCACGTGCTATATTCTATATCAATTTTTTATCGGGACTATGCCGTAGTCGCCCGTGCATCACTAGTGTATTCGAACCACGTTCCGATTATTATCCTAAAATCGGTATGTAAACGTCGTATACAATAACAGATCCTTCTTAGAATTAGCTAGTCCCAAGTGCAAACATTTTTTTTCCCTAAAATAATACGCATAGCAAAGGATCACGTATTTTCGTGAAAAATAAATTGAGTTCGCGCTGTGTTGCGGAAACTATAGCCGCCAGTTAGGAATGAGATTTAACTACATTTTTAATGACCTTCTACTACACTTTGCTTATATACCGTTATTAACACAACTACTACTACTACTACTACTACTATTATTACTACTTCTGCTGCTTTACGTTGTTTTTAAGTACCAAGCGTGCACAACGGAAGTATAACGTATTACATATTTTCAAATGGTATTTTTCCGGAGATTCAATGTCTAAACGTATATTATTCTACATCACGTTAACCGGTGGATTAAAAACTTTTCACTCTTTTATAATTTATTAATTTTTTTTATATTTTAACTCTGGAAAACGAACGTTTCCGGCGTGTATTCTAATGACATTTTATTTTATTCTGCATTAATATATTTTCGATTAGACTAACTAACACACACATTGAAAAAATATTTAGATAATTAATTGTATATAAAATATTTCACTACCGTGGTATCGGTATATGATACCAAAGTGGTTTTCATCTTCAAAACTCAGATGTTTGAAGTGAAGTAGCAGAATACGTAATAAAATACTAATCTATTAATTAAGTAAATTATTGGGCAGTTCATAATTTATAGGTTGTTCAATAACCCGTATTATATTCAACAAACTCTGAAGAAAAAAAATGTATTGTGATATAGTTGTATTTGTCAAATATACCTAATTGACATATTTCTGATTTATTCCGTAGTTATATATGCAACTAAAACTTGCATTCAATTATATAAATACGATTAAATCAAAATTGCTTTAATATAAAGCGGACAATTTTTTATACAAATCCGAAAAATCAAAACAATTTAATATAAGTCATTTTACTCTACTTATAGAAACGTAAAAACGTGTCGATTATTTTTTTTTCGCTCCGAAATCTATTCCTTTTGAATTATTTAATTATTTTTCAGCCAATTATATAATTATAAAAAAGCTATATATATATATATATTTTCCCAATGGATTGAGACTAATTAGACTAATTATTTCACGCATTTCAATAGTGTTTCGCGAAAATGTGAGGACTCTCTTTTGAAAATAATTTAAATTTTTTTCGACGACTATTTTTCAATTTCGATAGCTTACGTGAAAAAAAAAAAACTTTTTCAAATCGTGCTATTGTTTCTCTCACATAAAATTGATAAAACGGAATCCGGGGCTTTTTAATTGAATGCTTACGATAACAAATCGCTAACGTTGTAGTAGTAGCAGTAATAAATCGAAAGATATTGGAAATTAAGTTTCAAGATTTGTGCTAAAGTCCATTTGTACTCGAAATCAAAAATAAATTCCCGATACAAAGCACCGAAAACGTATTCGTAAACGTAGAAAGTGCTAGACAGTCACGTTTAGTGCATACTTTTATTTTTATTTTCCGACACACCTTCTCTATCGGCCTAAAAATAGAATGAGTGTGGAATGTCTTCGATGTTTAACGCAATATTATAATGCCCACTTGAGGGTTATAATTGGAAAAAAAATTCATATACATATCCCTCTATCACACAATGATACTTCTGGACAGATCTTTAAATTTGTCTGGAAAAAAAATCACCGAGGGATGGGTAACTCTGCCGTTTGCAACGGTATTATTACCATGCCGACAGTAATTAATACCCAAAATATCACATTGATTCGTGTGTGTGTGTGTTTAAGTATTTGTTTGTAATATTGCGCAGTACATAATATATAACCTGTCGACAAGTGTCCATAAATTAAAACGGGTGCAGGAAAAAAATTACAACACCGAATGCGCGCGTATTTTAATATTACTTGTAATATGATTTGTCCGTTCTCGATCATGCTAAAATCGCACACGTAATTTATTACTTAACACCATTAATTAAAAGTAAAAACAATAGTAATAATCGTACTAAAAAAAAAAAAAAATTATATTATAAATAATAATTTTAAATTATTATCGGTATTTTGTAATAATTTGTGATTAAATATTCTGTTAGATTTATGTATTGTTAATATTTTTTGATTGCTACCATTACCATGCTTAATACTATTGTTATTATTATTATTCTAATTATTATAATTATGATTGATATTATTAATAATATAATTATTATTATTTCGCAAAACGTGTGAAGTGATGGAAAAACAAATTTATTTACTGAATGAAAAATATTTAAAAAACCCAACTCGTACTTTGCACAAGAGTTTGGCCTTGAAGGCTTCTTGAGAACGGAAGAGTTGTATAAGATCGTATTTTAGAGGTGCTTGTTATTGTTTTGTATAGTTTTTTTTGTTTTTATTTCTTAATTTGAAAACGATTTATTGTCACATCCCGAAGAAAAAAAAAACAAGAGAGTATACGATAGGTTATAAGTGGAACTCATTTATTGGGGAATAAATCACGTCCCGGTATAAAAACTTTTAACAACTTGTAAATTTACGATATCTGGATTTCCGTTTTAATGATTATTTTAACGTGAATATCCCGCTTAGTGATAATTTGAAGTTGGTGAATTTCGAAAATGCTATGAAATTAAAATGCTTTCATAAATCATTGCTTTCACAACAATCGTCATAATACGGCTAAAAATCTTTGCGGTTCCAACAAATTTTTCTGCATGTTATTTTATAAAATATAATTGACCTTTCGGATTGGCACCGCAGTCATTATTAACCCATGGTCAAAATACGACCAAAATCATAATAATTTCTTCAGGTTGAAATATACTTATTTATATGATCCGTGAATAAATTTGTGGTGTTAAAACTTTTTATCGAGACTTATTGACCTGAGGCTATCAATTGATAGTATAAATAGACCATTATTTATAAACACTATTTATAAATATTTGGCATACAATTTGAAATTTTAGCTTTTAAATTGTCAAATAAATTCTGACTTCAATCATTTTATTATGGACTTAATTCCGTTTTCTGATTTGTTGAAAACTAACTATATAGACTTAAAATCAAAATAAAACAATCGGCAGAATAATTGTTCATTGGTCATATCAGAATGTTTATATTATTTAAATTAACTTTTATTTCGTTAATGTTATTAAAATATTATCTACAAGTAAAAAGCAAAAAAAAAGCTAAGTGACATTTTTAGCTACACGCAATAATATACAACCGATAGTTTAATAGTATTAAGCATTCAACCATTAGTTTTCCTCTAACAATTTTTAAATAAAATATTTAAATCATACATATCGGCTCAAAATACATTTATGAACGAAAATATAATAACAGTATGGTTTTTTTAGTGTATAAGTGACATTATAGATAATTGTACTCCCCATTGGACCAAAACATGGCGCTTGGTCCCTAGTTTTATCACTTGACATTTTTATTTTTACGATGATTTTTATGTTAATAATAGAAAATATATTAAATAAAATTAAAATCTATCTTTTTTTCTTATTAATTTTTCATCGTAACGGGAGAATATTATGAGGTATCTTTGCCTTTTACCGTAAACTGGTAAAAAGTGCTCATATTTTTAATTTGAATTCAAATTTTTCTACATACTGTTATTTATTTATAAACTGCTTTTAATATTTTTTCATATATTACAAAATAATCAAATAAAACCTAGAACAAAAAAAAAAAAAAAATGAAATTATAAGTAACAAATAAAAATTATAAATTTATAATATTTTAAAAAATTAGTAAAAATTAAAATATATGTCTGATTTCATCTGCAATTTGTTATATTTAAAAATCTTTTTTAAAAAATTACGTCTTTTATAGTTATGACAGCCTCCGTTGAAGTTTATTTTATTTCAGATCGTTGGAATAAAAAAATATTTTATTATAAATCATAATTTAAACATTAACATAATTAATGATAATTATCCAAATTGGACAATATTAAATCAATATAATTAATAATTATTTTATACACGAAGAAGTTAATCAAATAAATATAATCTTAATCTTATAATGGTGACTAAAAATGATCGTCTAAAATAATTTACATGTCACATTGCATAAATGAGTGGATATGAAATTAAATTATTATAATATATTGTGAACACAATTTTTATTAAATATTTTCTATTTGTATATGATTTATTAAATAAATATCTTATTTTTAAACGGTCTGAGGAACATGAGTAATTTTATAACTACAAAATCCAAAAAGTATGTTCGATATTTACACAAAATAATTGAATTAAGTTAATCATTGTACAATATTCCAACTATTCAATAAAGTTATGCATATTTCGTGGGGAAATATTGTTAAACATAACGATGTTTTGTTATTTATCTCAGATGTGGCCATTAATATGAAAAAAGCTGGTGATTGTATAAGAGCGCTTTATCCAAAATACATACATACGACTTGCTTGGCAAATGCATTACGCAAGGCTTGCGAATAATTACAAATACACTACCGTGATGTAGATCAGATTATAAAAAGAATAAAAAAAAAAAGTAAAATGTCCCAAATTTACAGTTATCTTTAATGAGAAATGCCTATAATTGCTAAATCCATTAATACCAATAAAAACCAGATGGGATGCATGGATCAAAGCTGTCCTTTATTATTGCAAACGTTTTAATGGAATGAAAAGCGTAATTCAACACTATGAACAAAAATCTCAATGTGTTGAAGTAGTGAAAGAACTATTCCGAAATGCGTCTCTTCAATAAAATCTTGTGTATATATTACGGGAAGAGTTTACAATTTAAGCATTTTATGTAATGCCTATGCATTTTATAGAAAGCTCGGGAATTATGTATAACGCATTTCGTATATATTTAACAATTCGTATAATGACATACATTTATATTAGAGAGTTTTGAAATAACTAATTTAATTTACATTATAGATTAGATTAATATTAGATTCATTTTCATTTTGCTGTGGTTTATTACACCACATTAGACGGGAAAAGTAAGTTATGACAAAATACTTAACTAATTTTTGTGATGCAAGGCAATATACTAATATACTGTCTAACTTTTCATCAAGTAAAATTAACTATCATGTGTTTTATTCAAACGAAAACTCTTGTATGAAGTATGTACCGATAACTTCAGCGAATGTAGAACGTTCATTTTTACGTAGAAAAA
Organism: Sipha flava; assembly: GCF_003268045.1. Lineage (NCBI taxonomy): Eukaryota > Metazoa > Arthropoda > Insecta > Hemiptera > Aphididae > Sipha > Sipha flava. The sequence continues at coordinate 1,437,310 of NW_020272758.1, forward strand.
CATTTGTCTGAAAAAATAGTCAGTTTCACTAATGCAAATCCAGCAAAATAAATGTTGGTTCATTATTTTTTTAATTCAAATTTTGTACCTAATGCATGTTATTTGTAGTCATGTTTTTTTTTTCACTTTTTTTAAAAATTAATATGCTTCTTTTGGTCTTTTTTAAACAACTGTGCTTTTTTTGTTATTTCTATTTTTTATTTATTGTGACTTAAAATCTAATCCTTATGGATTATTAAATCTGATATATTACATAAATACCGATTCCGTCATAAACGATTCTCACCGTTTACTTATTTTCGATCAGACGTGCGTGGTACGGGCCACAATCGAACTGTTCAAAATATGCTATTTTTAAAAAAATAATACATCGTTTTCTGATAAAAACGAGTTCTACGAGCATCAAAAATTTGATATTTGTCTATCCTTATACAGGCTAGTAACAAATTTGTAATAATTTGTTACGTGATTACGGAATCCTTAACCGAAGATACAACCATTAATACAATGGTTATGAGTTCGGGGCGCTAGGCTGATTGTAGAAAACGTGCATTGGATACGGAGTGGATACGTGTGCGATCATCGAAAAAAAAATGTTCACGGCAAATACCGGTGAAGAAACCGGCAACCGTACGCGAGCAGTACCAGTAAGTGTAGGCTTGCGCGACTACGGCGTCGGACCAACCCGTTTCCCCGTTAAATCGTTTGCGCGACCGCTTTCGATATTTGCGCACAGCGATTTTACTTCGAAAGTTTTCAACTCCCTGGGGTCTCGGTGTTAAAATTAAAATAATTGGCCGACGGAGGATTCCCCGTCAAAGTTCGCGTAATCTAATCACCGCCGGACGTCGCGAATTATTATTATCTCGCGCGGGCCGTGTTCAAAGGGGTCTTCCGTCCAAATCGGATTATCGGCCGATATCGTCTCCCCGACACACGTCGTTTTATATTTTTCCAACAATACTGCTTGCGGTATAAACTTGTACACCTGTACGGCGACACGATTTAATGCTCATGAATTCTCTTCGGACCTAAATGCGAACGGCTGTTGTTCGAAAGTTTTCTAACGCGATCGAAAGTTTGAAACGCACCTATTCGACACGCGAGTTCTTTACCTTCAATACGCTCACCTTATGCGGGTCGAGACATATCTAGACTAGTGTAATCATACGTCCCATTTAAAACGGGATTGTCCCTTTTTTTATCATTATGTCCCATTGTACCGATAAACTTTGAATGGGACGATTTTTTTCCCCGTTTTTAGAATAGGGTCCTGTTTTAATCCTGTTACTTCCATAAAAATTGTAAACCGAGAGCAAAAGAAAAAAAATAAGAGATGTCATCTAGTATATATATATACTACGAACTCATGTGTGAGGCTTCTAACGAAATCGATATTAATACCTATAGTTTACCAATATATAGTATTATTTATAATCAACGATATTCGGTATAATAGGTATATTAAGTATATTAATTGAAAAATCGAACATAGCCGTGCAGTAACGTGTATACATTGTAACAATCGTATTATTAATGTTATAGCCTCTGTGTATCAATTCTTTTTATTTAAATTGTTGTGAGCCGTTAGTATTATCACTTTTATTGTTTTTTTAAAATACCTAAAAAAATAATATACATTCACTGTTCCTTTACAGATTAACTAATACAGTAATAGAAAGAATATTTTCAATCACAAATATTTTATTGACGAACGAAAAAAATCGTTTTCTGGCACCAACTGTCAAAGCAATAATATTTCTTAAAAATAATTTTAAAAAATATTCCTGTAATGATTTTTATGATTTTTTGTTAAACTATTAAATGCAATTAGTTAATCAAAAAAATATAATGTCAAAGAATGTAATGAACAAAATTATGAATAATCGACATCAACTCAATAAAAATAAAGAATATTTTAAGTAAGTTTTTTCAATCTCACAGAAAAAAAAAGAATGCAAATCAATGTTTTATTAAAATACTAAACTAATTAAAAATTATTTTTATTGCATATTATATAGAAGTTAAAAAAAAATGTGGTCTTTTTTTTTTTTTAGAGAACATATTTGTCCGTTTTTTTTTCATAAATATGGTCACCCTAATCTAGACCGGTGTTCAAGATCTCGTAATTGAATTAGTTTTTAAAGCATAATATATCTGATGAAATATAGCATCAAAAAAGTAAAGAAAAAAAACGAATAACATTTTAGGAGGACTATATTTATTATAATATTAGTATTTGTATATTGGAAAATATTTAATAGTGACGAAAAACGAAAAAATTTAATATTATATAATTGTCTTTTTTGTATTTATTATTATTGTACGCTATGTTGCATCTTCCTAAAATAAAAAAGGAGCAAAGTATAAAATATTATCACCGATTGAGTATAAATTCGATTTAATTTTAAATTTTATATGGAAAAAAATTCTTTTAGAATAATTATATTTCGTTAACCCCTTAGATAATATAGAAACATTTTTATCTAAAGCAGAGATAAAATATATAATAAAAATCATCTAGATAAGTTTCAACCCTGTAATAATTATAGTTATGCCCACGTGGTTAAATCGAGTTTAAAAAAGTTTTCGTTAGCCGATCGTCGACATAATTATTTTTTTATTTTTTTAAACCGCGTTCAAACACGAACCGATAAGAGACGGTGTGCTTGCGGTTAAAATAAAACAAATCACTATGCTTCGACGAAACTCACTCCGTGGAATGAGAGTGAAGTGTTCCTGTCTTTTCACTCTTTACTTTACAGACAACAAGGGATATGAAAGTTTACCTCCTGTAAATTTTCACGTGATGATATAATAAGTAACTATTAAAATATAAATTACAAATATTAGCCGATGGTATGTAACTCGCGTAGAACAGAAAATATTAAACATTAATAAATTATCGTTATTCTCGCGTAGCATATTGGTAAACAAAAAACTGTTTTTCGTTTTAAGCGCGTATTATTTTCATATCGTTTATTATATACATGCTCAAGTATTTGAGTAAATTGCGATCGCTGTTTATTATCCTTATTCTATCTCTTTCTCTCTCTCTTTATATATATATATACATACATATAAATTAAATATTTTTTTATCCATATCTTAAGAAATGCAGACATGTTAATTTTCAAACGAATACATCGGCCGTCGATTGAAAACAAAATGTTATACGAGGACACGCTTATGTATCCACGTCAAACGTGTATGTTGTCACGTTGTCCTGGACGAAAAAATGGAGCGTAAAGAGGGGGAAAAGAATAAAATAGAAAATATAAATTATACAATCTGTAGTTAATATATACAATAGGTAATTTTAATTTGTATAAAACTTGATGTCGTGATAGAAGAGGGTGCCCAGTGACACTACTTCAAACTTAATATGATTGGTGGATATTTAGTTTTAATGATGATTATTTATTTTTATTTTTTTTTTTTTTGAGTAACTTAAGTTAGTTGTCTTTAAGTATTAAGTAGGTCACGTGGCCATTTTCGTTTGAGGCAACAGATTGGGTTATCTGTGAGTGAGAGAGAGGAGAGGGTAGAGATGAGAGGGTTAGGATGATTAATCGTATTTTTATGAAATTTTTCGTAGTGGTTTGACGCTAGTTTGGAGATAGTTGGAATTTTTAGATCCTTATGCAGAGTGCAATTACTGACATAACAGGGAGAATTGGTTAAGAGTCGGAGATTGATGGATTGAAAAGCTTGGGATTTATTTAAGTTAGAGTTTTTAGAGGTTCCGCAAATTTGTATGCCATAAGTCATTGCAGGTCGAATAATTTGTTTGTATATAAGAAGTTTATTGTTAAGAAAGAGGTTAGATCGCAGGAGCTGTCTGAATTTATAGAGTTTTAGATGGATAGAAGATCTTTTGTTTTTTTATGTGGGTTGCCCAAGTTAGTCTTTTGTCTAGATGAAGTCCAAGGTATTTTACAGAGTTTTGTATTTGAATTATTTTGTTATTTAGTATTATTGGTTGACTGTTTTTAAGACCAAGAGTAAATGTAATGAATGTTGATTTATTTTCGTTAATTTTTATTCTCTATTTGTGGAACCAACGTTATAGAATTGCTGGATGTTCTTTGAGGAGATTTGTGGCATCTTGAATATATTTATTGGAAGATAGAATAGCGGTATCATCGGCAATTGTAGCTAGAGTAGTATTATTTGAGTGAGGTATATCTGAGATAAAAAGATTATATATCTAGCGTAGGAGCGAGAATGCTGCTTTGGGGAACCCCAGCATTTATAGGGTGAGATAATTCCAAGTTCGTCTTCACAGCGAACTTTGAATTATCTGTTTAAGAGAAAGGATTTTATGGTAAAAAAAAAAGAGGTGCGGGAAGAAAACAAATTTTGTGTAGCAGACCCATCTGCCAGACCCGTTCAAAAACTTCATCCACATCTATGAATAAGGCATGGCAATAGTATTTCTGTCCTAAGGTAGATACAATATTATCAACGATTCGATGTACTTGGTGCAAGACAGAGTGGTTGTTTCTAAATTCAAATAACTTAAAACACAGATTTTCTGATAAAATTACATTATATCGATTTCATTACTTGGTTGATATTATAAAATTAAGTATATTTAACAATAAAAAGTAAAACGACCATAGTTTTCACACTAAGTAATAAAATGCAAGCTTTTTCTGAAACCGATTCCTAAAATGTAGTGGTTTTTCGGTTAGTTGTGGTATTAGTGTATTACAAATACAAATTTTGTTTTTAATTAATTTGTCAAAAATTTTGTTTCCGGGAATAATGTGCAGCAATAATACTAGTATTAATACCACGGTTTACAATATTGTGTACCGTGTACTACCTACGGAAATTATATTATGACAAAACTGAAGTTAAAATTACTAGGGATCGATGGTCCTATAGTGCTTATGGGCTATAGTATGTAGTAATTATTACAGACATATAACAGTGTATTATTATCCACGTTTATGATATCTACTGTAATCATGGTTGGAATACAATGACATTAATTTCCTTATTTCTTTCACTATGATTGAAACAGGTATGATAACAATATTAGACAATTAAAAAAAAATAATACACTGCAGTTGTATTTCACACCACGTCGGCATGCAGACCAATAAAGTAAAAATAAGTTTCTTAATGAAAACTATTACTGATTATTATTTGAGAAGTAATTATTGGTATGGGTATTAAATTCTTATGTAATGATACAAATCACATTATTAAATAAAACTGAATGCTTTGTTTTTGTTGTTTTTCATAAATTTAGATTACTATTAAGGTAATAAAAAACAAAAATAGTTAAATGAATTTAAAAGATTTTTTTTATTTAGGAAATCATAAAATACCCATGTATAATAATTACAATACTAATGTATCAATATAAACATTTTATTGCTTATTACAAAATATTTTTACAGTCTATTCTGGATTATTAATTTATATTCTAGCTCTTTGTAGTACGAAGTTTTAAACATTACAAAATCAGAGTGTCCCAACCATTATTTTAGTATCTTTTATTATTTGATAATTTTTATATTATTTCGTTTGTACAGCATTTTTGAGAGTTGCCTACACTTAATGCCCTTTTTTCAAAATTTAATTATTTGTAGAATCTAAAAAATACCGATATTCGTAAAAACCGGAACCTTTTTTTTTTTAAAATGATAAAAACCGGAATCGGAACCGGAAACATAAAAAGGAAAAGAAGTTTTAAGAACAAAAACCCCAAAAAAATTAAATTAAAAAAAAACCGGAATCGATCCAAAACCAGAAAAAATAAAAAATTTAAAATCGAAACAAAACCAAAACCGAAAAATTATTCAGTTTCCATGCCTTGGTGTTTATACATCGCCCATGCGCGTCTAATGTCAATTTTCTGTTGCTCATCTACAAACCGCCTGACGAATACGAAGATAAGATCACCTTTTTCATAGTTCTTTCTAACACACCAAAAGAATCAGTCGTCTCAGTCTAGCCATATAAACATTTTAGACATATCACCCTCACAAAAGAAGTTTTACTAGGTAAAAAAATAAAAAAAAATGCTGAACGCTTGCTTACAGGCGAATAACGGATACTGTAAAAATGTTCAGTTTCAATATTGAGCGCTCACAAACACTCTACATGACGAGTACAACGTATGTTCATATAATATACGGCACAGCGTTACGAATAAATTCAGTCTGTATACGACGTGGCATTTTCTGTAAGGCAATGGCTTAGCAGAGTGCAAATTTACACAACGGAAAACATCTGCGCACCCCCTACGATCCGGATAAATGATTTTTCGGGAATCGTGCAGTCATGAACCGTTTTGAAATTTTGAAAACTTTGAAAATTATAATGTATATTTAATATACTATACATTATTGTATACAAATATATTGATATTTTGTGGTTCTAAAGCATATTGTACTTTAAAAAAATATTAAAATTGTTGTACTAAATTTTTACTGAACAATAGCCGTCTTAAATTATGTACAACACACACTGCAATTGATACAAGAACGGCCGAATCCTTTTGTTTTTTGATAAAAATGAATAATACAAAATTAAATACTAACTCATATTTAATAAGATATATTTTTAAACAAAGAATAATTTATTAAATGAATAAGATGTTTAAAAAAAATTAAATACACTTAAGAAACGAGAAGAACAAAATACAATATTACAAATTAAGCTCGAAACAAATCTGTATGTTTGCTTTCATTTGTTTCCGATTATGCGAAAAAAAAATGCAAATGCCTAACGTAACTTATCCCTGTCCTAATCATTAGTTGCGCATCCGTGATTCTGTATCTGAACACTAAAAATATATTTTGTACTTTTACTATGGATAACATATTGTATGAGTGTCTGGGTCTCTCTAACAAAAGTACCGAACATTTCACTGTTAAAACAAATGATTTATTCGATAGATTGTCAACTACATGAATCGAAAAACATAACATACTCACTTTAGTAGTATTCAAAATATAGGACTGGTATTCAACATTTTTTTATTTTCATTTTTTTATTTCGTTGAACACTAGTAATTTAAAAATGAATACAATTTTAATAACTGACCTTTTGGGAGCATCGGGTTTATCATTGTTTTGAAAAACACGGTTGTAATACATCCATTAAAGTAATTCGTAAAAGACAAGAACTATAGTATATTACAACTCGTATATTACCCCTCCTTATCGCAGTATTTTGTCCGAGAGAAGAGAAGGAGCGCAAACTTCCGGTCGGTTTTTTCTTTGTATTTTATTAAATTTACAATAAAATCATGTTATCAAAAATACACAACTATAGCTCGCATACAATTCTATACACATTTGAATAGGAAAAAAAAAGAAGCAGATAGAGATCAAATAATCATCAAAAGAACCTCAATTAGGGGCTTGTTTTAATTAATTTCTCCACAATTTTCGTGTTTGAGTCATTTCACTTTCCGAGGTAAGCGAGAAGGAATGTATATTATTGATTTTACAATATTATTTCGTTTTTTTTGTTTCTGTAGATACAATTTTTTAGGTAATACTCGAATATTAACTAACCTCAGATTTCATACTGTGAAATATCTCGTATAGTGATACAAAATTAAATACTGGAGGTACTTTAATATTGTAATTTTCTCGGTTTCTTAGTCATGTATCCAATACTAACAGAAAATCGAAAATACAACTAAAAAAATAATGCTGAATTTCAAAAAAGATAATAATAATTTATTATTTTAATGAGAAATTGATAAATATGAATTTACGTCCATTTGATAATGTTGTAATTCCAAACGTATGCCTGGTAATTAGATTACTTTATTTGAGCGATATTTTATTTTTTCAATTCTTATAGGTACATAGTAAAATTCTTTATGTTATATATTTACAAATAAATAATGATAAATATTCATTTTGCTGGTTATTTTTTCTTCATGCTTATCATAAGAAATTCATAATTGTAATTTTATTTTTAAAATCTATATATAATTTAAACATACAAAATTGTTTCTTTACTTAATAAAACGCATTTGAATACGTGCAATTACACCAGTGAAGACAAACAATCGAGTACATTATTAAAATTATTTTTAAAACGATCGTTCTAACAAATTGATATTCGAAAAATGTATCATGTGTTTGCGTTAACCGATTATAATTATCGGAAATTCTTCCGAATTTACTTAGTTTATTTTGTTTCTTGTATTAGGTGCCAATGGCTCGATTTCCACTTAACCAGTCAATGATGTTTGATGTTAAATAAAATAGAGACTTATGATTTTTATAGTACGCTCATATTTAACAGTTAAAAGTATTAAAACATAGTGACGTGAAGGTGCATGTAGTTTTATGACAAGAACTCATCTGAATTATGGTCAATTCCAGCCTTCTGTTATGTGGTACGATTGACGTCATAGGAATTGTTGTTTTGATCATTTTTCAAAATAAACTAGTTACGCTTTTGTTAATATTTGATCTGTTGACCTTGCTCTTTGGTCTGATATTTCCGGAAATAGACTTTGTTGTTCTCCAATCTGTTAACATTTCCCTCTAACATAATACATAATACTTCCTTGACTATGACTAGTTTGAATATAATAATGATCAAAAACATGTTTCATAATAATATGGGTTATGAAATAATATTTGGTAGTCCATAACACCTCTCCACTAAAAAAAAGATTTCGGTCTGCAAGACAGAATTTTTTTACAAATTTGTTTTCAAAGTTTAACATATTTTTTTACAATATTATTATTATTTATTTTTAAAACTTCGAATATTAAATTTTACATAATCATTCTTTTAAAAAATAATACATAATGGACTAATCCTATGTTAGTATATTACAATTTATCTTGTGGTTGTGTACTTGCAAAAGTTTACAATTTAATTCACTTAATTACTGTTGTTATTATATATCATTCACCAAATACAATTTTTTTGATTAATTTAATTAATATTATTATTCTATTATCATTGAACCATTTTACCCTATTTTTTTTTTAACTATTCTATTATTTTATAGGATTACTATTCCTACTACAGTATATTATTGGGACGATTATTGAATTTTTATTGAGAATTATTATTGAAGTTATTATTGAGAGTCATCATTGAGAATTATTTATGAGTAACCATGAGAAATTAGGCTCATATCCATTGAAAGTAGTTAATCCAGTGAATATAATCGAAGAAAAGTATAGTGACGACTAATTGAATATAATGTTTATAGAAGAAAGTATTCCAGAAAAAAGTGAATTAGATAAAGAAAAAGAAAAATACGTATAGGAATAAGAAGTAATTTAGACATTGAGCATAAAGAATTAAAATTTGAAAGAAAACGAAAAGATAAAATAAGTAACACTAATGTAATAATTGGGTTAGAAGAGGCAGTGAAGTTAATACCAAAATGTAGAGGAGAAGACGACGTGTATCAATTTATACAGGCATGTGGTTGGAGTCTGTAGAGGATAAAATAATGCCCACTGTAATAAAATATGTAGAAACTAGATTAAGTGGTAAATTAAGTGATTAAAGCTTCGGAAACCATAAAAAAATATTTAACCGATGCATTTATGGTATAACATTCAATTTCATCTTTGCAGTTGAAATTAAATTCAGTTAAATTGAGATTTAATGAGGATATAAAAATATATAACAATCGGGCAGAGAAATTATATTATATTAATAAATTCTGTTTTTCATCAAACGACGTAAACGGAAAAGAGGGTGCATATTGTTATCAGAGTTTAACACATCCAAGTTTTCCCGGTCGGTTCAAGTGAAATACGCTAATTCCTAGTCGAAACACGACCCGTGGCATTGACACAGTGTCTTTCCGTTTCTGTTTTGATATTTAATCCATCCAGTAACGCGTTTAAATTTATTTAACTTTTTTGTTTAATTAACGACGAGACGCGCCAAAACTATATTATTGCAATAACAATAATCTACATCGATTTTTATCGAAAACAAAATAAAACATCATCTCTACGTTTTGACCGTGTTGAGAAAAATAAAGATAAAAGTTGTTTAGCCTTTATATGATCATGATAATTTTCTGTTAAGCATGTTCTCATCATAATCGAAACACGATATAGTTATACTTATCACACGGATGCTAAGTCAAAACGGACGTATGTAACAAATCGACGATGATGGTTTGTAAATGAAAAATTAATATGAAAATAACACCTATTAAAAAGTTTAATACTACGACATGGATTTCAAATGACGTATTTGTTGTCACCGATCTTATTTTGAAGAAAATCTGTTTCAGAAAAGCATTCATGTCGTCATTTTATCCATGATCGTACGACATTAATTGATATTATACCGCAGATGTACAGAAACGCGTTTCCACCGGTCTCGCTGCGACGGTCGTTACGCGAAACGCTAAGCCGAACGTACTAATAATCTATTACCGATTATTCGTTAAACGTATTGAGCCGGTTATGTACGCGCATAAGCATATTAAACGTCAAGAAAAAAAGAGAAAAAAATATACTTACCCGCCACACATTGTACCGGGTTGATTCGAGTTAAGTGCTTTAACGTGGTCGGTAATAATTCCAGCTAAAAAAGCGAGGGCACGAGAGCGTGTCGTGTGGGCGCGTATAGTAATTCGCCGATACAATATTATTTATTTAACGTGTTCCGAATGGTACCGATAAAACAAACATTAACGGTCCGCGCCAGCGTTATTATCCATAAAACGCGTAAATGCAATAGGCTGCCATAAAACCGTAAGTAAAATAAGTTTCAAATTATATCGGTTTTATTGAAAATCGAGGACCATGAACCGTATAACACACGGATGTGTACATGAACGTATGTACACGTAATGCGTTGCGTTTTCATTTTTTTTATTTACTCGTATCACATACAGTCCATATTAGACAATTTCATGATAAAACAAGGGCATTTTTAAAACGAAAGTTGCGAAATCTGTATGGACTCAGGTGATACTCGGTAGGATTTTCCGGAAAAGTTTTCGAAATGAAACAGATTGTACATCGATGGGATCGTGTTTCAGCATGGAACATTTTGTAGGACGTTATGGCGGTTTCGTTTGTATATTCTGGCATAATTTCGGGTGATCGCGCATGTTGGCGTGACGAACCGTGGTGCTCTGAAAATTATTCGGATGCTAATAGACTGATGAACTTGGATGGTTCTAGTCTTGGAAGTCTTGTCTTGATCTTGCATAGATTCAGATAGGTTTCAATAGCGCATTTTTTTACGGTAGCGATTCGATGGGAACTGATGTTCGATCCGCATTTCGTGTAATACACGTGTTTTCCAACTCCTGTATTACTATTTCAATAATATTTTATAGGTCATCTCAAATTTATGAAAACTAGGAATAACTTTCTTTTTTTTTTTTACACAATTACAAGAATTAAAACAACCATTAAAAACCATCCTAATCCTAAGCTTGAACCTTATCAACTTAATTGTTAAAATATACAATTAATATCAGTATGCATAAATTGTAAACACACGGGTGCATGTTACAATATATTATGCATCATAGTTTAACTATTAGAAAAAAATATACATGTTACAACCAACGGGTTACGAGGACGGTTCAAAAAAGATATGTTAATTTCAACAAAGTTTAACAATAACTAAAACAAGCTCCGAGATGTTGGAATAAACGATTCAGAGATTTTTTTAATAAATTTAGTTTACAATCTAGTGAAGCTGATGCATGCATTTTTAAAAATCATGATGGTCAAATTATTCTTGCAATATTTGTAGATGATAGCTTAATTGCTGCAAATAATGAAGAAATAATTAAATAATTTTAAACAAACTTGGAATAAGAGTTTAAAGTAAAAAAAGGTAACGTGGAGTATTTTTTAGGAATGCAGGTAGATATAACTGGTCGATGCTTATATACCAGACAAATTATGCATGTAATAAAATTAATAAATTAATAAATTAATACCGATTGACAAATCGCATACACTCCATACCAGGAATAATCGAAAACATAAGATGACGAGATACCTTATCGACATGCAGTTGGGAGTTTATTGTTTTTGTCTCAAGTATCGATACCAGATATTGCATATGCAGTGAACATTGGTAGTCATTTTTTAACAAATCCGAAAAAGGCAAATTGGAATTGAATTAAACTTATAATAAGTTATACTAAAAGAAAATTTAACTATTATTTATATTTTGATAGTAACGTACAATTGTCGTAGGAAATACTCATTGATGTTGACTGTGTAGGTGATATTGAAACACAACGTTCAACGTCAGGATATTTGTTAATCAGCTGTTGTATCATGGAATTCACTAAAACAAAAATGTGTATCATTATCGTCAACCTAAGCCGAATATATTGCGTCAAGTGTAGCTAAAAAAGGAATCATGTAGATAACACTATTGATTAAAAGCTTACCAACAACAGGTGGTAAACAACCAATATGATATGTAAATAAAGTGCTATACGTTTAGTGAAACATCAGGAATTTCACAAAAGGTCTAAACACATAGACGTACGATATCATTTCACTAAAGACAATTATGAAGATAGGTTATTTCAACTCCATCATATTGGAACAGAGGACCAGATTGCAGGCATCTTGACCAAGCCATTGATAAAGGATCGTTTTGAAAAGTTGCGGTCAGTCATAGGAGTGACTACAACCAAAGAAATAATTAATCGAGGGAGGGTGTTGAAATATACAATTAATAACAGTATTCATACATTGCAAGCCCACGGGTGCACGTAATACTATATTATGCATCATAGTTTAACTTTCTACTGTAATGTAAAGCAATACTTATTAATAGCACACACACACACACACACACATACGTATGATTATATGACGTCAGTGACGTACAAGATTACAAGACTCACTCTCGGACACGTTACGTCATACGATCTGTGTCTAGATCAGGTGTAAGTTACATTTACCATTTTTATAAACATAAAGTCGTGTTTGTGCTAAATACCTCAATCCTCAAATTCACTCGAGCTTAAATTTCAACAAGTAGTCTAGAAACGTTATAAAAGTCCCTAAAAAAGAGCTATCGAAATGTATTCGAAATTTCCAATATTCTTTAATTCAATATATATTAAAGAATAATTTAATGTTTATAGATTTTTTAAAACAACCTAACAGATAACATGGCTTAATAATTTTTTTTTTTTTTTTTAAACAATTTTAATATGAACGAATCATAACTTTTATAATTTTTACTTTTTATCAACATTAAAGCTTAGGTATTTTTCAAGTTAAATTCGATGTACTTTTTATAAACATAATGTTTCTATAAAGTCATCAGGGCATTATTATTTTGAAAAGCTGCTGACAGTTTGGCCTGACAAACTTTTTTATTTATTTTTTTTTTCATTTTAATGTAGCATGAACCATGAACCACTGTAAACGCGCTATATGCAATAACATGTGTAATAACGTGATTTATTCTACAACTGAAATGAATTTTACTGCGTCTACTGCAGTTTAGCGTGTATCTTATATCGGGCACATGCACTGCGTTGGAAAAATAACAAAATGTATAAAAAAATGCACTACGAAATATAACACTTAATCCTACGTTATATGATCTTGAGCAAAAATCATTTATTTTTTATTTTTCGTTATTGATACGGGGATTTCATTTTACAGGGAATTGACTTTTCACCGGCTTTCGAATATACGCTAAACTTAATATTATGAACGGGATTCTATGAATCGTGTAGATACGAGCTGGCGTGGATATTCATGAGAAGTCCGGAGGGAAGACCATCAATGCAAAAGTAAATATATGATAAATATTAAACTCATCACCATGAGTAGACCCCACCGTGGACGGAGATTAAGTGAAATAAATGTAACGGACTAGGGAGGTGGGAACGATGACCCTTTGGGAAAATGTTATATTTAATCGAATTTTTTGGAAAATTTCTTTCTCTCATGCCATGGATGGAAGTCAAAGTACCTATCGATGTAATTATTGTAATGATTATTATTATTATTACTATTACCATTTTTTTACTCTTTGATGGAATTTTAAAAACTTTTAAGAGAAACTACGCTCAAAACGCGGCGAAAATATTAACGATATAGTATAAGATACTTAATTGAAAAGGCAATAGTATATCGCTTTCAGGTCCAATGTACCTTTCGGCTTAGAACGTAAATTTTCCATAACAGTTTAAAATTAAAATATAACATGCGACTATAAATTATAAATTATTGGTATTTGATTATTTTTTATTTATTATATATTTTTCTTGTAATCCGGACGATATCTATGATTCCAAAGATTTTCTCTAAAATTATTAATTATAAATTAACTCCGATTTTTAAAAACATACTCATTCCGCAACAACATGGTTTTAGATGTAATATATCAACATTAATTAATCTTATTAATTTTAAACACTTTATTTTACCCCCATTTTCCAATGACAGTCAAATTGATACAATTTTCACCGACTTTGAAAAGGCATTTAATAGTATAGAATAGATATAATAGTATAGATTATACCACCACGATTAACTTTTGTGCATGTGGTCTAAAAATAAATTCTAACATGATCGACTCTGAAATCGTCCACGATCGACTGTTTGGCCACCCCTGGTATAGATCATAGAATACTTATTATCAAATTAAAACAAATTGGCTTTTCTAATCCTTTATTGTCTTGTTTCGCTTCTTTTATTTCTCAACGATTTTCAATGTGTTAAAATAAATAACTATATATCCGATGAGATAGTCGTCACCTCAGGTGTTCCTCAAGGTGACCACCTTTTTCCTCTTTTGTTTAATTTATTTATAAATGATATTCAGTTGCCAACGTCACACTGTTCGATGCACACGCGTATTATTACGCTCCGCAAAATGTTGTGATCTCGCTTTGGCTCTTTATCCGAAAATTTTAATTTTCACATATATAAATAAAAAAATAAAATAAAATACACGTCCACTGTTGCTTTAATTATCAAAATTGTTAACTTAAGTACGTTAAAAAGCGTTCAATTGAAATGTAAATTAACTCAGTGCGCAAAACTACCAGGGTCGTTATTATAAAATACACGTCGCGTTATTGCTGTCGAACGGCGAGATTCGACCTCTGCCCGAGACAAACATGTCACAATTTCTAAACAAAAATAACAACAAAAACAAACATGCGAAAATACAGGTCGGTCGCCTAAACAATCAATAAAACATAAATTATATATCACTCAATACCGACAACTTCGATGAATCTTCAAATGACGGGTGGATTCATTTGCCTAATAAAAGAAATATATCAGATTCTTCCGAACCGCGTTCTCTTGATCACCTTGTAAATAAAAACAAAAAATTATTTATAACTAGAAATCGTTACGAATCATTGCAAGCTGAACCTCTCATCACGCAAAACTCTATCGCTGACAATGACATACAAAACTCTACCTCTGAAACTCCTAACTCTGTCAATCCAACCAAACCACCACCACCAATTTTTGTGAAAGGCATACAGAACTTTCCAGATCTCTGTGCAGCACTAATTGAATTAATTGGAGTCGATAATTTTTTCTGCAAATCGTCGGCAGGCAGCTTGAAAAGTCAAACCGCAAATCCCGATGCATACAGAACATTGATCCATTTTCTATGAAAACAAAATGCCCAATTTCACACGTACCAACTAAGGGAAGACAAGCCTATTCGCGTCGTCTTACGAACCTTCGAAACTTATATCCTTCTACATCCACTGAACTAATAAAAAGTAAACTCGAATTATGCCTCTTCGAAGTAAGAAAGGTCACAAATGTCCTACACAAGACCACTAAATCGTCATTATCTCTGTTTTTTATCGATCTCGAGCCCACTGATCACTCAAGTTAAATCTTCAAATTCTCTAATTTTCTTCACACAAAAATCAAAGTGGAAGAGTCCTACAAACCAAAAGTGATAAGTCAGTGTCTGAATTGCCAGGACTATAGCCACACAAGAGCTTACTGCGGATATCTTTCACGCTGTGTTCGCTGCAGCACATTTCATCCATCCACAGAATGCACCAAAAAACGTGACACAGTAGCCAAATGCGCCTTGTGTTCCAGTGACCACCCGGCCAACTACAAAGGCTGCAGTATCTACAAAGAATTACAACATCGTAAAACACCAACCACAAAAAGTAACTTCTTGCATGATAATATTAAACATAATGTAAACAATTATAATGTAAAAGCAAACCACCCATTACCAACCTCATTTGGAAATAATTCTGATGCCCCCCCCCCCCCTAAAACGTATGTTCAGGCCACTTCTAGTCAATCATCACAGTCCTCTCCTCCAACCCCCCTACTGATCTAACTTCAACCATATCTTCCTTTGTGGACGATCTAAAATCACTCATTAATCCGCTGATCGCTCTACTAACTGAAGTAATTACTTCCCATCTTAATAAAAAAAATGAATAACTCATACACTAATAATTCCTTATCAATTATATTATTCAATGCAAACGGTCTAAAAAATCACGTCAATCAACTGCAGAGTGTTCTATTCGATAAACGCATCAATATCGCTCTTATCTCCGAAACCCATTTCACTGAATTTTCTTACATATCTATTCCTGGTTATAGCCTAATCAAATCTAACCATCCAGATGGCACAGCTTATGGCGGAGCAGCCATACTCATTAAATCCAATCTTTATTACTGACCACTCGCCAACTACTCTCAAAATCATTTCGAATCATGTGCCATCTCAATTACAATTAATAATATTCCTGTTATTATCGACGCAATCTATAGTCCACCTAGACATAATTTAACTATTGACAACCTCACCAACTTTTTTGACTCAACGGCCAATAACTTTATTATTGGTGGTGATTATAACGCGAAACACCAAAGCTGGGGTTGCCGAGTCACCAACCCTCGCGGAAACTTGCTCTACAATTTCACCAATACAAAAAAATACAAAATTCTTGCTCCCTATATTGGCCAACCTCAGTTAGGAAAAAACCTGACATTCTGGACATCTTTGTCATAAAAATTCCTAGCAATTTATACTATTCAATTAATAATATTCTGGATCTTAACTCCGATCATTCCTTCGTCATTCTCAATATTGATGCCACTCCGCAAACTCGCACTCTTAGTCCCAAACTTTTTACAGCAGCAACTGATCGTCTTAAATTTCATAACATCATAGCCGATGAAATTAACCTAAAAATAAGCTTAAAATCTACCCAGGAGATTGACGATGCAGTTGAAAATTTAACAACCCTTATTAAATCAGCGGCTTTTAAATCAAACACCCTAAACACCACCACGAACTCAGCTCATAAACACCCTTTTGTTTCTGAACAAATCCGCTCATTAATAGTCGAAAAGCGTAGAGCAAGAGCACGTTACCAAACTACACGGTTACCCTCACATAAAAGTGCATATAATAATTTAGCTAATTCATTAAAAAAATGTTTAGCCAAAAATAAAGCTGACATGTTCGAACAAAAACTGACCTCACTCTCCTCTGTAGATGGGAGCTTGTGGCGTGAAACCAAAAAAACTACTTCAATATAAACGCCCATCAGTCCCACTCAAAAAACCAGATAATTCATTTGCCTTCTCTGACAACGATAATGCCGAAGTTTTTAAGGCTCATTTTCACGAAACATTCCAACCACATCATGATAACCTGAACACATTAATGAGGTAAACACATACCTAAACCTACCATCTTCAACAAATCGACCAGAAAAATATTTCACCCCGAATGAAGTCAAACAGACCATCCAAAAATACTCACTAAAAAAGTCACCCGGCTTTGATCTGATTACAGCCGAAATAGTTAGGTGCCTTCTCAAAAAAGCCATAGTACTAATAACATATATTTTTAATGCTATTCTAAGACTTTCATATTTTCCGTTGTTATGGAAATTCTCCAAAATAGTTCTGTTTTCTAAGCCTGACAAACCACTCGATACCCCTACGTCATTCAGACCAATAAGTCTCTTGCCTTTCCTTTCAAAAGTGTTATAAGACTTATTCTAAGACGTATTATCCCACATATTATCACTAACAACATACTTCCGAATATCCAGTTCGGCTTCCGCAACTCACATAGTATGATACATCAATTACATCGTGTTGTTGATGTTATTTCTACATCCTTTGAAAAAAAGCTTTATTGCTCTTGTATTTTTCTAGACATTGCACGAGCCTTCGATCGGGTTTGGCATGAAGGCCACCAATTCAAACTTAAAAAATTTCTTCCCACCCCTCTTTACCTATTAATTAAATCTTATTTAACTAATAGGCATTTCCAAGTCTAATTTAATTCGTCGATATCAGAAATCGCACCAATCAAAGCGGGTGTACCTCAAGGTGGTATACTTTTCCCTTTTCTGTTTAACATTTACGTAGCTGACCAACCCACCATGCAACAAACCATCGTAGCGGATTATGCCGATGATAAAGTTATCTTATCCATCAATGAAGATCCTTTAATCGCCTCATCAAACCTTCAAGTACATCTTAACCACTTGTCTGAGTGGTACAAAAAATGGCGAGTGAAAATTAACCAAAACAAATCTACACACACACAATATTCACACTTAAACAAGGAATATGTCCAAACATTACTCTCAACAATGTATTAATTCCCACATCTGATACAGTTAAATATTTAGGATTATTCTTTGATAAAAGACTTACATGGAAGAAACACCTCCAAACCAAACGGCTAACCTTAAACAATCGCATGCGCATGCACAGACCTTTGCTAATTAGAAATAAGAACTCCACTCTAAACACCAAACTAACAATCTACAAAGCGTTACTCAAACCAATCTGGACATATGGACTCCAACTGTGGGGCGCAGCAAAAAAATTTAATACTAATAGAATCCAAAATTTCAAAAACATATCACTCCGACGATTATCCAATGCTCCGCCCTATATTTCAAACAACGTTCTTCATAATGATTTCCATATGAAAACAATAGATGAGAAAGCACGCACTTCCTACAAACGATTTCATAACGACCCCAAACTCATCCAAATCCTCTCATAAAAGATCTTTTCATTCTTAATCTCCCAGGAAATCCCAACCGCAGACAAGAAAGGAACTAGTTCCGTGACCTCTTAGACAACTTTAATGTCTAACGTCTCATGATCAAAAAAAAAAAAAATCTAACTCATCAAAGCCAAGAGTCACTAATGGGTGGTTGCTTAATTCACAACTTTCATGTCATTTAAATAACTCTCAACCTATAAACTTATTGTGCAAAACTGTATAGATTGTTTATTTCAAATAAAAATATATATATAAAAAAAAAATAAATGATATTATTTATTCTATTAAACACTCTAATATTTTACTTTTTGCTGATGATGCTAACATTTTTAAAGCCATAAATTCTTTCTCTGATTCCGAAGATTTTCAAAACGATTTAATAAGCTTTAATAATTGGTGTATTCATAATGGTCTTTCCTTAAATATTAATAAATGTCAATCAATGAATATTTGTAAGAAACTCAATAATTTAATCTTTGAATATAGTTTAATTGATATTATTCTTACTCGTACAAACATGGTGAAAGTCCTTGATATTCTTTTTGACACAAAACTATCATTCTCCTCTCATATCATCTCTATCAAAAATATAGCTTTATCTTATGCGTAATTGTTCTTCTTTTAATGATCCTTTCACCTTTAAATGTATTTTTACTTCCATTGTCAGGTCTCATTTAGAATATGCTACAAATATCTGTGACTTTAATGCAATTGGTATTTCCAATCACATTGAAGCTGCCCAAAACAAATTTTTACGATTTATTGGCTTTAAATTCAGTATAGCAAGGAATCCTCATTCTGATTATGACACTAACAAATTTTTAAATCTTAATCCTTTAAAAGATCGTAGGAAAGATGAATATTACATTTTTAAAAAAATGATTAAATAATAAAATAGATGATTCTTATTTATTAAGTCTTATTAACATAAAAATCAATACTCATAATACTAGGGAGTTATGTTTATTTTATATAAACCATTCTTCCCGCAAATATATACTTAACTCCCCTATTAATCTATTACTTAATGGTAACTCTATGAATACCGATTTTGATTTTTTTTTATAAATCTGTCTTTTATTTTTAATGTACTTTTAATATTTAATCTCATTTCTTCTTTTTTCGTTGTTGTTTTGTTTTATCTAGTTTCTACATTAATATTATTATTGTTTTTTTTTTATTATTATCATGCTTTGTTATAATCTTTTATCCTAATTGTTATTCTAAGTTATAAGTTCTAATATTAAACATTTTACTTTGTAATTGGACTCAGGTCCGTAAATAAATAAATAAATAAATAATACTGAATATCATTAGACGATGAACATCAATTGCCTAAATATGATTCTTCTATTTTGATTTTTATATAATATACTGTCTGTCAAATTATTAGATGGTATACCTTCTGTTTGATTACGACAACAGCACAGAAAATTATCAAAATATACAGAATAAACATTTTCATTTATTTTGTTAGTTAAATTGAGAAAAAATATTAAGTATCTTTACATTAAATTCGGTTACATTTTAAACCATATTTTCGAAGATAATTTTTCTACCTTAAATGAATGAATATTGTTTGGGATTGACTATATGGATGTTGGAAAATACATCAGTTGAGCAGTGTTGAATATTAAAGCTGGTTTATTACCGTTCATACATTTTCTGAAAATATTTAATTTAATTATTCAATTTATGGAATAAAAAGTAAAATAAACTTTATCCAATAATTGTTTTAGATTAATTATGCATTGTTTCATTTCTAATAAAAAAATAATATGCCAATTGACATTTTATTTACAATAATGGGTATTTATTTTTATGCACAACACGATGGCGTAATGGTTTTATTGATAAAAGTATTTATTTAAAAAAAAAAAAAAAAACAAAAGAAGGGATGGTGATGGAGAGACGGTGTTTATAAAAATGCAAGGTTGAGCGTTGGCATTATCATGCTTCTGCACCGTACACCTCGTCGAATCGAACGCTTTAGTTTTTTTTTTTTTTTTACATCGCAATAATAATTTTCGGTTTTTATTTACGATTTTTATCACATCTCCATTAATTGGAAAACGCTGTTACGAAAAGATTACTACTAATACAGTACTGGTGTTTCATATACGTTATCAATTAAACTATGTTTACCGTACGAATACGAACCATGATTATAGTCGACACCTTTTTTTCTTGTTTTTCAACAATATTTTAATTTAATTTAATTTAATTTTAATCACACATAGTGTCCTATGTTAAGTTCTGTAAATAAATACCGTTATCGTATTATGTTTTTTTAGTTCCACCGCTAATTTTCGACCGCGTTTCTCCGTGATGATATTAAGCCCAGCAACGCGGCTATGCAGCGTATGCATACACTTTCAGTTACTGTAAAACGTTGTAAGCAACTGTTTTAAACATACGAATTACATTTCAATTTAAACCACGATCGATTTATTCAGAACCGTATAATATTTTTAGTGGTATCGTTTATATAGTATATCATTGTTGATTATCCAAAAATATAATGGTTTTTTTTTTTTTTTTTTTTTTAAGGGGGTTACAACTGTCGTAAATAACAAGCCGAGAATAATCGGCATAAAATATTCCCCGAACTTCAGCAGCACACGCATACAGGTTAAGTACTATGAGAAATGTGACGTCACACGTGTAAGAGATTCTAATTCCATTTCCTATTAATCCGTGTAATTAGCACTATATGAGACTAGTTTGGGATTTTGGAACACAACGTAGAAAAGTAAAAGTTGTTCTAGCGGCGGTACTGTATTATTCATACAATCAACCAACGTGTATAACACAACTAATAGTCAACTACAACGGGTACACGTTTAAATAGAAAACAAAATATTTATAAATTTACTTTCCACATTGCTGTCTACAATTTACTTAGCGCGTTAAACAATATAATAATGGAGGTGCCGGTAGGACAATTTTTGGCGACTGCTGCGTCACTGAAGACGACTACATCACATTACGTGACTGTATGTGTAATAAAACGATGTGTTCCTAAAAAAAAATCTTGCATAAATACCAATTGTGAATAAAAAGGTTGAGTGGAGTAGGTTTCTATTCCATCCAATTGCTTTCGTCCATGAAGTATAAGATTAGCTAACGAAATAAAAATAACGATTCAAAATCGACAAAACACAATATAAGAATGTTGTTGTGACTTGCAGTGGTGTATCGGCTTTTTGAACTATATTTAAATGCAAAAAAAAAATAAAAATATATGTATAAAATGTAAAAAATAATAACCGTTCCAAATAAACGTAATTACAAGGAAATATTTTTGATATTTTTGAATTTACCGAAGAAAAAGTCAACATTCGTTAATAATATTTTCTGCTGAAATTTTCGCCGTTGCAGCCGTTTGCCTACGCATCGTAAATTATATTGCAAGTGTACGCGTCGACCAATATGATGGACAAATCGTTGTACACAGTGTACCCACGCAGAACCGGATTTAGGAATGTGAGAGACATGGGCCCACCCTTAGATGAACATAGATTATTTTTTCGATTACACATACATCGTATTTAATAACCAAAATTCCAAATATTCAGAATTTTGGTTAGGAAAAAACAATGATTTGTCGTGATGAAACAAAGGTATTACATTTATTTAAATTTATACTTGTAAGTTCGTTACTAATTTGTATGAAATTAAAGTATACAAATATATTATGAGTGGTTAAATATTAATTATAACATTTATTTATAAAATTATGACAATATAGATAATTGAACATTTTTATTCAAGTTGAGATTTAAATCTATTTCGCAATCGCTATATTGTGTTTTATGCTTGGATGCAAAAAAATTAAATATTGTGGAGGTCCGGGGCCCGGGTTCCCTGGGATTCTCCCCTACATCCAGCCCTGTACCCA
The DNA here is from genome assembly GCF_003268045.1 of Sipha flava. Lineage (NCBI taxonomy): Eukaryota > Metazoa > Arthropoda > Insecta > Hemiptera > Aphididae > Sipha > Sipha flava. The sequence goes on from NW_020272758.1 coordinate 1,460,234, forward strand.
CATATAGGCTACACCACGCCACTAGTGTAATGCGTGGTACGTGTGTCCGTCTCAGCCACGTGCGATTTCGAAGCGCGGAGTCAGACGTCGTTTATCCAGCTACATTGCAGTGCGCGTAAGACGACGACGAGATGATCGTTGCGATACGAAAAGGAATCGTAACACCGCACGCATGTGTGTATATGCGTTTGTTCGCGTGGTTATCTCTTGTTTTGCTTTCGCAAATTGGCGTGCGCCGAGATTAACTCTACAAGACAACGAAATCGAGCTTAAAGGATTTCGATTTTTTTTTTAAAAAAAAAAAACTACCAATTTACAAAGTTTGCGCTGCGTGCGTTCGTGCGTGTATTTGTTACGGTGACTCGCATTTCACCGACGTCAGCAGATTAAGACTTGAGTATTCGTTTTTTTTTCTCAACTCAATAAACTAATAGCTGTATCGTATATACAGGTATATATATATATATATATATATGTATACTATTCGTTTTCTATTGTTGTATTGCAAATGCTTATTCAACAAATGGTACTAAACTGTACTGTACCATGGAAATATATTATTTTGTAAAAAACTCCAAAAAAAAAAAAAGCATTGAAGAAATATGTGTAAAAAAAATAAAAATAATTGTATTGAATTGCACTTCCGTAAACTTTACAAATCTATCAGTGTTTGATTTAGGTCTCCATAATAATTGTGTCTTAAAGATGACTACGAAAAAAGGTCTAATCCAAATTAGGTTTTTTAGTATTCGAGTGGCGGCTGGATTAATATTTGTCATATATATCATACCTACATAATATTACCTTTCCCCGTTAGATAACAACAACGACAGCCATTAATCGTATAACTTAGATTTATAACATTATAACGTATTAATTTTTATTATTACAAGTTGGTTTTATTTTCAATCTTGACTGATAAAACGTAATGATAGAACAATGGAAATACCAAAATACTTTACTTTCGCCAAGAACATCTCATCGCTTTTCTAATTACACTGTACTAAAAATACTTGTAAATCATGCATAGTATTTAAACTTATCTATAGGACTGATGTTACAGACAGTCTTAGGTCTGTACGAAAACAGGATGGAAAATTAAGATTAGAATTTATAGTAATCTATTGAGGAAATGTGAAGTTAGTATATACTCGGGCCGTAATTCAAAAGAAACGTTTACCGCGAGACGCGAATAATACAAACTGATTTAGTTGTTCGCAGTGGTAATCGTCGCGATTGCACGTTCGATTGATCCTCAACGCAGAATATTCGTTCGTCACTGGTCACAACAATATGAATGTGTTGTACAGTGATCGATCGTATGGGTCGTTGTATTGAAATCAAACGTTGTTTGAGTAGTATGATCGGTTCATTCCGCTACGGTGCAGTGACTAAAAAACAGTACGGTTCACTTGAAAGCGAATCGTTGGCAACAAATCGTTTAAAAATACGTACGATCTCCACGTGTATATTGAAATCCACTCGTGATGCGATCTTGCAAGAGGGTTCATACGATTTTTCAGTCATACTGTGTACGATCGATTATGACGCGAGAGTGTTCGTCACCCTCCCGAAAAAAAACGTTTTTTTTTTTTAATTTTTTTTTTTTTAAAACCACGTAGCACGTAGCAGTACGAAAAAAAAACACTTCGTCACATCTAGATCCTGCAAAACAATGGGTGAGAGGACGATTCATGGGTTGCACGATTTCCTTGACCTCTGCCCGGGAACATCATTCTCCCCTGGCGCGATAGTCTTTTTGATAATAATAATTTATACTGATGTGCGAGTCGGTCGTTCGTCCGTGCGCAGACTCTTTATTGATCGCACTCGGTGGTCTATTAATAGCCGTCAATATGACGGATAGTACTGTATAACGTCTGAATTCGATCGTGTCGAAAATTGTGTACCTCATTTGAAATTCCCAATAGCATTTAGATAAATACTCCTTGGTGCACGATGGCCGAGTGTATGTAACGTATTTTCTATACATATATATATATATATATATATTGTCGTATACGTGTATACGTTTTTGTTCATGTTTTTTGTAGTGATTCCAATAGATATGTTCAGGACAGTCACTCTAGTACAAACATGTGATATCGTGTTTAAGTTTTTGGTATTTCAGTCGAATATCATGTTTGCTTACGTTGCGTTTTACTTTTAAATGTATTACTACGAAGAAAAAAAAATAAAAACCTTGCCCGATAAAATATTAAATAAATATTCATTCATGTGTATGGCTTTTGAACCAATTTATATTTTAATTATATACCATTTGTTCTATTATGAATGTATATACACCAGAAGAAAAAAACCGTTTTTTCGTACGCGTGTTCCTCTAGTACGAAAATAGTAATCCTTTTTACTAATCGAATTAACAATTTAGATTTTTTTTAACATTTATTCAATGCAGTAATAATTTTGTATAATATACACATAATGCGTTTCGTTTAATATTTCGCAAACAATCAGTAATGATATTAAAAAAAAAAAAAAAAAAAAAAACGATTATTCCATAAAATTTTAAATGTTTAATATACTGTGCAGTTCAAGGAAAAAATAAATAAAACTAATTTTAAATGTCAAACATTTTATTGATTGATTTTTTAAAAAAGATAAATACGATTCTTTGAATAACAAAACTACTTTTAGGTCGTGTCCCAATACTTGATAATTCGTTATTGGTATATTATGGATATTTTATGATTTTCATTATATGAAAATAACATATAAATATAATGGAAAGTTTTTAGAAATTTTAAGTCACATCGAGATGTTCGAACGTTTCATATTTATGGCTGCTTAATTATTGGTAGATTGTGAACTATAAACATTAACTATAAACATTAACTAACTATAAACATTAATTTATTCCAATTCATGTGATTTATTTATTTAAAAAATTATATAGGACCGTAAATATACATAATAACTACGTAAACATATAAAACATTTAAATGTATTTAATTCATTACCAAAATATGTATTTTTAATTTTTATAAGAGTCTTCTTAATAATCCAATAAAAAAATCACAATGATATAAGAATTATTAAAATCACTCGGAAACCTACTATCATGTACTGTAAATAGGTTAATGAGGTGTATTAATCATTTTTTTGATATATTATTTTTATTTTTTAATATTTTTCAAATATCCAAACAATCAATTTTTACGTATTGTTAAGAATTATGTAAAAATTACAGAAAATTCCTGATTGCTTCATGAAATTGAACAGGGTTCTTGAGTTGCTTTTCAGTTTTTCTAACTTACCAAAAAATTAACAATCGAAATATTTTCACGTTAGGGTCCACTTTTGGATTCAATGAAAAACTGCACAGTTATCGGTCTTATAGTTTACTCCGACGATTAAATATTACAACAGTGGCTGAACTGCGAGTCACGTCATCATAATCCCATGCGAATTTGTCCGTTATAATATAACCCTGTAATACGTAAAACATTTTTATCGTCATAGAACATGTGGCTATTATTGTAATTGAATTATTTAAATATTAAAATTAAGCGAGATATCGTCGATTGATACTTTAAAACTGTTTCATAATAAAATATGAAAAATACTTAATATAAGAAAAAAAAATATGTATACAATTATTAATTATTATTAATTGTTATATTTATTGTTGATTATTATTATAGTTTATAATGAAATAAAATCAATTTTATATTAAAATCTATTATATTGTTAATAAAGATAGTATGTTTAGATTTTCATCAGTTTGATCGATATCATCGATTGTCTAGAATCGTTCAATCGAAAAATTAACCATTAGCGTTTATATCGTTTGACGGAATGACTGCAAAGAAAAAAAAAATCATAATAATCCCGAAAATAACTGACCTATAGTCGTAATGTAGGGGAGAGTTTTGTACTTTGGATCGGAATAGCATCCCATTGAGTTAATCAGCATACATATAATAGCACTGAAATAATACATCGTTATTGAATAAATTTACTTTTACAAATCAATGTTACAAGAAAATGTATTACATTTTACAATTATTGATTTAAACAAATCCATGTCTTTCTAACGATACTCTCCATAAAGAAAAAACAATTTTTTGTGGAATTACGAATTATTTATCGAAAAACGTTTTTATTTAACACACTGATTCCATATGAGTATGCAACAGTAAATAAATAATAAATAATAAAATAAATAAGTAAATTCATGCATGGCATTCATGTAATAATCTTGGGAAAAAATTAACGAGTTACGGCAAAAAAAAAAGCTGACGGCACTAATGAAACTTTTACCGAAATTCTACAGTTAATGTTTAATTTATATGTAGTGCCAAATATTTTAGAGTATTCTATTATACGACCAAACTGTTCTGCGCCACCGTTCAGGGATAGGTTGCATACCATTTACCAGACTTGTCACGATTAATTATTGTTACTGGAAGGGGAAAAATGAGATATCATAATTTATAAAAGAAAGGGTTTTATAGAATTCCCATTATGATATAATTTTAATAAAGTTAATTAATACATGAAAATTTAAAATTTAAGAAAAACGTTTTTTCTACCAACAACACATTACTATTTAATACTGATTTTGCTAAGTTATTTATATAGTTCATCAAGTACAGCGTCTGTTGAGATTTAAATGTCCCGATGAATATTTAACGTTCACAATCGGTTTAAGTGAAATTCGCCTGTTATGTTTTAGTAAATAGGTTTTGAGACAGCGAATAGTCGAAAAAGTTCTTTCAACGGTGGCTTTTGTCATTGGTAATTTCACAAGAATGAGAACTTTTCGTATAATCAGAAATATTTTTTATTACACAAATGAAGATCTGAATGAGCATTTTGAAAATTTTCATTCATTTGGCTTACATAACTGCAGTTAATGATATTTTGATAACGATGTTCCAAGTTATGAACAAGTTATGTTTTTAACGATTATTTTAAATTTATAATTTTAAAGCAGAACCCAGTAGCATATCGATCGAAATTAATTTTTTCCTTAATAGCTAATTTACTCTCAACACAAAGAACAATAATTTTACGATACTTGGTAATTTCATAATTGTGAAAAATTTACACTTGGTCTTTCCATTTAAAAAATGGAAACATGGCAAGAGATTTGTGTAAAATATTTTCTGTTACACCATTTAGAAGAAAAATACACTTTTTATTTCGTGCATTTTTGTTGAATAAGCTAATCAGTTAAATTTGAATTGTAAACTTCGTTTTCCGCTAGCTGGAAATTTATAATATTTCTTTGGGTACCGTAGTTAGGTAGTCACATATTTTTATTGATGAATTGTTGTGGGCGTTGAGTAGTTTAACATGGTGCAAAACTCACTAGAACTACTGTTTTATATATTGGACACACACTACGCAAATTTAGACTATACGCCAGCAATCACTAATTATGTAAAGGTCATAAATATGTTATGTTGTTTATAGTTTTTAAATTATGTTATAATTTAAAGTTTTTTTTTTTTTTATATATCGTTTTTGTATAAAAAAATATTATTAAGTTTAATTAGTTTTACATATTGCATACACTGAAAAGTTTTTAATTTAAAAAAAAAAAAAATTGTAATTATTTGTTTACAAATTTTTGTAAACTCTTACGAATAATTTTTACGATTCATTATATAAGTTCGATATGCGATAGTGTAATAATCAAAAATAGTAAGAAAGTGTATAAGATGATTTTGTTCGGTTTAAGTGGGAAGATGATAAATTGATGAATTGGTGTACTTTCCGACTTGTTAAGAATAAGTCATTTGGGATAAGAATCTTTTCTGAACAGGTCTGTGCCACCAAGTAGTCTTTGAATATAAATCTAACAGCACTTATTTGGACCCTCTTTGTCTTCGGAGGTCAATGAGCTGAAAATATTTGATAATTATAACGATAGCGTTATGTCGAGATAAAGTGAAACAAACACAGGATTTGATGAACCGATACTGATCCCTTTTTAACACTCACAAAGAATTTTTGCCGAGATATTGAAATTTCGTTAAAATTGTGTACTGAAATCAGCTATATCTATGTACACACATTGACGACAGAGGTACTTGATTTTAAACACTAAAAACTAGGGTGGTTGACGGATCGCTTGCGCATACAATCACGACTTGCATAAAGAGCTCTCTGGAGGATCTGATCTACGTCCTGAATATTGCGAGTATGGCTGGATGGACGTTTGATCAAAGACGATCTCCTTTGAAAACTGACCTATTTAACACGATGATGGTGAAACGCGAGATTAAATTGTGTGCGCGTACCAAAGGAGCTGTTTTTTATGCATTTCAAAAATATGCCATTCACGAACGATGCGCATCATTTACAATATTATGATAGTTTATCAACGAACACGGATGTTTGACTATAGCGCTGTTTCGATCACAAAATACAAAGTTGTGCTGTGTGTCGACGAATTCGATCTTTGGAATAGAAATTTCATAGCAAACGAAGCAGTTGTGTCATCGGCGACGAAACGGGGCAACAGTCGGCTAGCATTGATATTGAAGTTTTTGAAATGAAATATAGAGAAAACAAACACTCATAAAAATACAGCGTACGAAATGCACATGGTTTTCTACAGCAGTAGTGTTGGTGTTGAAAATACATACTCCCGAGTCACCGGATTACTACGAGCACTTTAAAGTAATTGGACGGCACGTTGCTTTGACCACGACCCGTGGTGTCAGCAAAAGATCGATTTAATGTAACTGGTGGCTTATCCAGAGCTTATCTTCGTACAATATATTACGTTGTAATCCCCACACGCAAACAGAATACCACGTCTCGTCCCGCAGGGGTTACTAAATCCGATGTTCGGGTTCTCCAATGGGTTAAAAAAAAAAGTATTAATAATAATAATAATAATCATAAAAATTATGATTGTGACATAAACAGTGGCTTAGCCGGGATAAGTGGTGGGCACACTCTTGTACGATAACGGGGAGGGGGGAGATGTTGTTTTTACGGCGAGAACCACTTTATTATTCATTATTATACTAAAATACAACAGTGACGTGTGCATGAATCGCACGAGGGACCGGAATTGATTTTTAACAGGTGGTGAAACAATGTCTTTAATAATAGATAGACGTATTCGCGGGATTGGTTGAACACTATACGTATGAATTTAATGAAAAACAATAATACATTTTGCTGTAATATACCCTGCAAAGGAAAATAAAAATTAAAAAAATAAGTCTTATTAAACAATGGTAGTTAATTGATTTAACTCTTTTTTTTTTCTATATAGTGAAAAATATTTCCGTATTTAGTTGTGCTATTGGTGGTCGAGATGAAAATCAAAGGTAGAAGAAACAACAATATATTTCTATTATTTTAATCATTCGCGACTATGACTACAAGACGTAACACAGTGACTCGGTTTATAAGGTATTATATTTCAATTCTGAATTTTCAAGTACTTGAGCACTTTTTAACAAATAACGTTTACCACGGTAATGGTGATGAAAATGTAAAAATAGTTATAATAAAAAACAATTGTTATGGGTTCGGCTTAAGGCATAACACGTTGTTACATTGAAAATATTGTATAACTGTAAACGACATTGTCATTCGTTCGGTATAGTTATATAAATCACGACACTAATATTACCATGTTCTCGTGTCTCAAATTTGAATGCTGAAACCGCCGCCGCTGTTGATTTAACCTTATTTTTAGCAGACTTCACTTTGATTTGATTACGAAAAATACCACAAAATAATGTTCTATACGCACGCGTATTAGTTTTGCCTATACAATACGCCGTTCACCAGAGTTGTCCTTCAATAATGTTATTTAGTTATGATTGCGTCGGTAGTACGTAACGAATTATATCATCAGAACTCGTATTCTATAGCGTTCGCTACTTTTTAAGTTATTCGTATGTATTATTAACCCAATATGCGATTATAAATTCCAGGAAACCAAGTGGATTTTAAACAGAAACCTAAGCAAGCAATGACATTTAGTGACAAACAAAAATAATGCGACATAAAACATAAGATGCTTATCGATATCAAAACGTTAAATAACCATATGGATTATATAGAAAAAAACAGATATTGAAGTAAAGATGGATGAAATATAAGTTTGCGTATGGTTGGAATCAAGTTGTTTACCGAATAAAATAACCGATAAAAAAGCGAAAAGAAAAAGTAACCGTATGCCTGACAGTAACCACAACAAAAGGAACTATTGTGTTAATTATCAATGATGTAGGAATAAAAAAAATAGATAGGTAGATAAAAACGAATAAAACACATTGAATGTTTAATGATGAATCGACGCATTATTTTTATTATCATCTTCAAAGTGAGTTACAGACAAACAGTGGTTAAAGCGGTAGACACGCTCAAATATCGAAAAAGAAAAATAACACAATTTAAAAAGAGTGAAATCAATGGTTAACATACATTTTGGAAACGAGTAAAGCAATTAGTATGTTCACAAGAGTGATACGGTGAACAATGTTTTCACTGAACATAGAATCTGAAGCCAGAGCATGCAGTAGACCTGTAACTTAATAAACTTGATCAAACGTTGGCACGTAAGAAAACGTAAGTATTATTATAAGGTTTGATATATTATACTCGTAATTAGATATAATAAATATTATATTTAATAAATAACTATAATACATTTAATAATTAGTAACTATATAAACGTTTATTAATGAAAGACAATTAAAATTATTTCACGTCAAAATAACTGTCAATTTTCTGTATGAAACTAAATAGAATTTTTGAAATTCATAATTCAAAATTATTCTAAAATATTAAATATCAATCAAGATCTCTTTTTATGAACATATTCAATCGTTTTATGTCCACACGAAATAATAGCTGCTGTATATATTGAACCCAGTTGGGTTTAAAGTGTTCCAGAATTCAATTGAGTAATGAACGATCTCGCCTTTATTTACTAACTGAATCAATTTTAATTGTAAATAATTTCTTCTCCAACAACTGATAGCAGTAGTGTATCGACAATAACTACTGCTTGGTCATTTTTTAGGTCAGTATGGCTCTTTCAAAAAACTATTTCATGGATTTGTCCTGTATTTACGTTACATCTGGATTCATTTTTTCTATTAGCTCTTGCACTGTTACTATATGATGCTTAATTAGTGCGGGATATAATATGTAACTGATAATATATTATATTGTTTGAAGGTTGCATGAAGCGATATCACGCGCTCAACGGACACCTTAATACTTAACGCGCGCCGAATTGGTCGGTAACACTGTACTCACAGTGTTTGTGTGTATGTATGTTAATAGATCAATGTGTATTGGTCGGGATTTGCGGTACTAATACTGTTTATCTACGTGTACTGTTGGTGTGTGTATGCGTATATTTGAGTAGTGTGTGTGCTTAAAACTGGAAAAAAATAGGTTAAGACAAATGCGGTTACTACGGTTGCTGTGTATTGAATAAAATCGAATAAAAATAATAATATAAAAGAGTATATTCACATGCAAACACAGTAAATAATTTAAGATAGAAAAAATATAATTTATCTCACGGCGACTTGCGCTCGTGTAAGTATAATAACTGTAATAAGAATGCTCACTCAATTGCAATCAGTGGTTGTGATAAATAAAATATTATGCCAAAAATAACAATTAGAGTCTAATAATTAAAACATACACAAAAAAAGACAGGACTCTAGGAGAGTATGAAAAAAAAAATGACTATTAGAGTCGCGAAACGATATAATAATATTTCCTACGATTCACGCACATGAACAATTATAATTCACTAAAAGTACACGTATTCGTACAGTAGACGGAGATAAGCAAACGGGACGGGTAACAATAATTCACGGGCGTATTTAAATATTCTATAATAATTCACAAGAAAAATAAAGTATATTACGTAATGTGTGTGTGCGGCTGATCGATCGACCGTTGACCATAAAAGGCATTATAAATAAAAGATGTGGTGTACAGCCGTAACGTGGTTGATTCTGGATTCGGTGTACGATAATTATGCGATCGCGGCGGCTTGTATTGTTACGCAACTAACGCGATTTCGGCGTGAACAGACATCATAACAATATTTTTCCGAATAAACACCATTTCCCGGTTTAAGAATATGGTGCGAACATTACCCAGTGAAAAAGTAGTAGTAGCAGTTAATTCTCCCAAGTGTACTCTTATATTTTTGGTCAGTTTTTATATCTTAACCGATGGCCACAAAAACGATATTTTTAAGGGCGATAATTATTTCTTCTAGGTACTACGGGTGAGATTTAACGAAAATATTGTGTAAAACAATACTATTATATTAGCCATTACGCTTCTATTAACCGTTAATCCTTGCATAATATTTCTCGACGCTTCGACGCTTTTCTTGTATACCATAATAATTTCATATTGAATAAAAATGTTGGTTTTTTTTTTTTTTTACTTATAAATTATTCTATTTTAAACATAAATTTTCGTGATTTCCAGCATTACAGTATTACGTTTACAGGCATACACGAATTCGGCCGTTCAAGCTACAACACTGGTAATACATGAGTAAAAGTGTTCGGGGTCGTATAACAATATTCTTATCTTATCGTAGAAGCAACGGTTTTAATCATGATGTCGTTACAACATTCTGTGTGTCACATACAAATGTTCGGATAGTATAGGCAGTACAAATAGGCATTACAAAGTTTAGATATAATTTGTAGTGCTAAGTAAAATTTCCGATTCAATTAGCAAAAGCACTCACAAGCCATAATACCTAAATATATATATATATATTATAATTATTAAAGAATATATATGGATAATTATTTTATAATGTACGAGTACAATAATAAATAAATTGCTAAAGTATATTTTCAAAAATTAAATTATAAATTTTACCGAATAACATTGTAACTTTTTGGAAATCCCGTTTTATCACCTTAGGGGATGAAATTATAAAACGAGTTGGGGATGAATTTTGAAAAATTCGTTCTTAGTCGGTGGTTACATCGCAAAATAAAACTGCTGACTAAATTTAAAACTCATTTGTGCATTTAAAACTTCAACGGTTTCAACTAGAAGAATCAGTCAGGACAAATTATTTTATATATATATATATATAAAACAGAATTAAAACCAGAGTAATCAAAGATTAATGTAAGATTTAAATTTTAACCAAATTTTTATCCCATACTTATACAATTTAGGGTAGTGAAAATACATGACTGCAAACGTATCCCTTCCTCAAATACCTAGTTATTTTATCATTTGATATTTGATTTGACGTAATTTAATGATTTCGGTTTTGGTGAACATATTACACGTCAGTCATCAATCGTGTAGTAATTCATACTGGTATGTCTGTCTTGTAGGGCATTAGAAACCGGAACAATTTTACTTCAATATTTCTCATAGATATTAAAATTATAAGTTTTCAACATTTAAAACTAAATGTTATATTTCATGTTTTACTTAAGTACATATTATTTTGTATTAGTACCTATTTCAAGAGTTTTCGTAAAGTTAATTTTACAAAACTGCAATTAAAAATATTAAATATTTTATTCTACGCATTATATTTGTTTTTGGTTGTCGGTTTCAATACTACATGGTTGGTTGTTTGCATCCCAATCGCTGCAGTACCTCATAAAATCTAAAAGTACCGTGTCCTATCCATTTTTCAATTTTCCGTCAACTCAGTGGATCGAAAAAAATATAGAGTGTCGTGGTGGGGAAAATTATAACAATAACACGACCTCGTTTTATCCATGGCCTACGCGTCCATTTCGTCGTCGGTGGTATTTCGAATATTTCACGACTACGACGACGTGTCTTCAACGTAGTGCTCCATCCAACGATATTTCAAACCGACTGCGGTAATAGTCGTACCGTTAACATCACGACGATGTGGTTTCGCATCAAAATGAACGATACGCATGCATTCTGATTATCATGATTATTATTATTTTTATTATTATTGTTGCCGTTGTCATACCCAATGCGCGATGGACGTGCAATGAAATACCATAATGCGGAGACGAGCCAACCGATTACCAGGTTCACCACCCTAGGTCTCGCGCATCGTGTAGCGTGGTAGATCTCGCTGGAGATTGTTGCAGTTAGTTTTTACGGCGCCGCGCCTGGATATCAGGTAAATTATTCTGATTCCCCGCGCGCCGATACGGGTGGTTAGTTTTTACGACGCGCGTTGGCGATGGCGTGATTCGCGTGACGTATTATATTAAAAACGCCGATAAAAAAAATTATGAAAAAAAACCAACCAGCCCGGCCGGATAATCGTCTCCGTAATTAAACCGCATCGCATGGTGACCTCTGCGCGCGTGAGTCGGTAATCGCAATGAACACGCTTAAACGGCGCCGCGACCGCGACTGGACAGGGATCGGGCGAGTGTGGCATGATCCCGAATGGGACGAGGACGGGCACTTGTAACACGCGTTCGCAATGCGCTTGGGGGTGAGGTTAAGGGGTTTTTTGGTCTCGCGTTTCGGTTTGCGTCTCCGGTCGCCAGTCCGAGCAGGAGCAAAGGTCGTGAACGTCCTGGGTCGAGATCGATGACCCGCAGGGCGCACACGTATCCGACGGCGATAAGCTGTGATCTCGTTGTAAGACGATTGCAAACGTTGCGCTTCACAACACGAGGTGAGTGTGATTATTTGTCCGCGCGCAACAAGTACACGAGCACTCCGGATCCAGTTCAGATTCCGTTACTGTTTTATTTTGTATCGGATTTTGTTTGGACAAGTTCTGTTTTTTTCTTTTTTTTTTTCCTCCGTTATATTTAGGATTATGCAGTGAAAGCAAAATTTATGTTACAGGAATATAAAATACCCTTTTTTCGACCAGTCAACGTATTCATCAACGTCTAAACTTGTTTTTTTTGCTACACATTTTTTTCGCCTGTTCCGTATTCATTTCCATACGGCTCGAATTTTAAATTTAAAAACCTATACTCGCATAATTATTTTAGCCCCATGTTTTTAAACACATTTAAAATATGTATAAATGTATAAATGTTGTATGAATATAAACTTCATACAAGTGATGTGATATTACGCTGTACATAATTTTACGTTTCACTATCATATTATAACAATTTTTTCAGTAATTGTGTAAAGAACATTTTCCTCCATATTTTAACTCATTACGATGTCACGCTACCGTTGCTGCGCAGGGCAATGTATTTATTTATAGTTTTCACAGACGAATTAGTGATAACGGAACATTAATCCTTTTACAAGCTCTTATAAAACCACTGAAAATGTAAAAATGTCTCTTACATGGTTAAGAAAGAAAATAATTAACAAATACAAGTAAAAATAATTAGATAAATACTAAGATACCAAAAAGAAGATCAATGGTTTGTAAACAATTTTTAATTCTAGATTAAAATATCCTGAAACATTGGTAAGCACCCTAAACTATTAAATTAGGTTATTACTGTAATAGTATAATATCCAGTTGGTTTGACTCTAGAACCAGTTTTAACGAGTGCTGGTAACAATCGTTATTTTGTTTTTCTTTGTTAATTTTATTACTCGTCTGATTCAATGTACCGCGTGCGTTGCCGAATCGTAAATTACGTGTCGTTGGCTTTGTAGTTTTGGCGTGGCGGTGCAATCCATACGCTTCAGTCATACGTCATAACGGCGAAAAGGATCTTTGTTCACCACGACAACGTACCCTTCCGGCAGCCGCGTATCACGTAAGTATATCCAGTCTACCCGTTGCCGACATCCGTCCGGGTCGACTCTTCCCGTCCCTGATGCACCATCGCCGATTTCCGGCACGCGAGTGACGTGGAATAGTACGCACAATAGAGACGCGTCTCCCGTCATTTCCTTCCTAAACCGAAACGTGGTGCACGCGATGCGATCCCTTCTCCCCTCAGTAGTTTTGAAAAATAAAATCGCCCCCCCTCCACGGCACATCGGTTAGCGTTTTTTTTTTCGTTGCATTTTCACCAACGTGGTCAATAGTCAAACGGTTGTTCTCCAATTGCTTTCCGAGTACAAGGATCGAAACACTTTGAAACGTTGATTACGTGAACATATCATACCTGAAGGCGGCGTAAGACGCCGATGTCGCGTTGTTTACCGAGAAATATATCATGGCAAAATTCAGCATTAAAAAATACTGGAGTTAATAATAATCTGTTAACAAAGGACTGAAGTCGAACCCAACCGATTGATAATTATTTTATTAGACCGTACCGGACTGAAAATTTTAAATCATTTGTAAGAGTAAACCTAGACCGGATCACCAGACCGAAAAAACAAATTTCGGACTGTACGTTACCATACCGTTATCGACCGGCGAATAGTTATTCTATGTTCATGTTAGTTTTGCCGAATATTAAGAGCGATTAAATTCAATCTCTTTAGAATTATATGCATATGCATCCATTATTTATTCATCAGTCCAGAGTGAAATCCATAGTTTAGTATTATACAGCGTGTGTAAATAAAAATTGATAAAGCGAAAGAATATTTGTAAATTGTTACAGAAGACAAAACACGTACTCTTATAATTATGTTATTATTTAAATACTAATTATTTTATATTGTATTATTCTATTATAATAGATAACCGATAATAAAGTGAACCAAAGGAGAATTAAAAAAGTAAGAAAAAAAATTGAGAACGAAATGTAAAACACGAGTAAACAGTTAAAATTGAGTTGCTGAAAAATTAAATATACATCATATTTTTCAATGTATTTAATTTTATAACAAGAAACATCAGATTCGTAATCAATGTGTTCAGATGTTTTCGGGTTTCATATTTCAATTCATATATATTTCATTAGATGCACCGAAAATACCATGTAATAGCTGGGCGTTCGAAAAACTAATGGATTTGTAGCATTTCAAAATCTATGAAAATCTCCAACAGATATTTGTCGACTATCTCAGAGACATGTTATTTGTCGTACTGAACTATGAGGTCATATTTTAAGATTTAAATGTGTAAAATGTTGAAGAAAAATGAAAACTTATAAGAAGAATTATATTTTGCAAAATCAAGAAAAATCAGGTTGGTTTTTGTCGAGATTTAATATTAATTGATTTAAATTATTATTTTATTTTTTACCAAACGTCTAATATAATTTTTTTATAATTTCACGTTATACAGCCGTCCTGTGTTCAAATGGTTGATACGTTAAAATAATATGTGGTCAACTGTACAGTATAAAATGATGATAAAACTATATTTTTATATATTTTATTTTTCATAACTAACAATTTGAAAATATTCCCTAAAAATGAGCTATTGAATAATAATTTAAAATGTATTTACCAACCATCAAAAATGTACTGTAGTTAAAAATTAAGAACTTATACATAATTTGTACAAAAAATGTAGTGTGGTATTGAAAAAAAGATAAACGTATCTATGCACAATTAAAATGTTTAAATTGGTGACCAAAATAGTGTACTGGTCTAAAATAGAGATATCGTATAATGGCCAAAAGAGAAAAGGTTCATTTGGGCCTAACCTAATCTGAGGGTCTCGGTGGTACATGCAGCTTTTCATCACGCCCACTGTCTACAGTGGATCGGGTTTTCGGCTCGAAGCGGTCCCATGGAGAATTAAATACTGTTCTTACCGTACAATCTGAGCACCGTTTCCCGTAAAAGTTAGGATCGCAACGAAACGAAAATTTCTAAGACATAATATTATAAGGGTATAATTGTCCGTGAGACAGTTTCAATGATTATAAAATAATAATATAATTTAAAATACTTACTCGTATTTACGTGTTGTTTAGATATTTGTCGTTTAAGTAGCTATTAATCGATTACGCGATATTAAAAATTCCAACAACCATAACAGTTATAATTATAATACTTGTTACAAAATTACTTCTCGTACACTTGCAAAAGCCACAAGTATGTTTTCACACATATTTTATATTTTCCAATCATTCCGATCGACATTCGCTTTATTTGTTTGCTAAAAATTAAATATTTATCGACTTTGGATGTCACATTGAACTAAATATAATTCGCAGTTCAAGGTTGCGCAATGTATAATATATATGTACTAAATACTAAAACACTAAAAGATAAAAATAAATCTTAAACGACGAAATATTCTATTTAATTGGTTAATATTATAATATATATATAATTTATTGAAACAGATTTTTTGCACTCTTTTCCACAACGCATACATTCATCAAAAAATATCGATACTACTTTCGTTTCCACGAATATATTTCATCTTGTTCAGAGAATAGATGGAATGAAAAAAATATTAATAATATAAATGTTACCGGGACCTAACAGTTTTTTCATAAAATATAAGCAAACATGTTATTATTACTGTCGTTATTATTTATCCTGTGTTTTACCGTGCGGTAAGGCTGATAAAAGCAAACATCAATACACATACAATCGATTACAATATTAAAAAAAAAAAAGAAAAAAGTCGGTTAAATCCATAGAAATGAAGGTAAAGGTCCTCGTAAAACTTTTTTTTTTTATGTATTGGCGGACTTTAAGACCATCCCACCATACCTCCAACCTTCCGTCCATTTCGGGCAGTTACTCGCGCCTGCCAATCCGTTCCTCCGCCTAGCTCTTCCGCATCATCTTCACTATATCTTCCCGTCTCGTTTTTGGTGTTCAAATAAATCTCTTTCGCGTCGAGTTCTCGTACTTATGCTCATGTTTTTTTATATTATTTTCTCATTTCTTTCTACACTTCGTATAACTAGTCACAGCTAATAACGAGAACAGTATTCACGCTCAGACGTATTGACCTGTCGTAAATCGTTAAGCGCGGCGCTTAAACATTTAAACAGAACACGTAATCCACGTTGACCGGTGACGATTGTGTAACGGCCACTAAGCATATGAGTCTATGCTCGGAAAAATAAATTACCGTTCTGCTGCGACTTTGACTGTAAAGCGAGGAACAAACGCATTATATCTACAGTTGCACGCGGGTTACCATCAGCGGATTAACGTAAGAATAGTCGGTCGATTTAACCGGATCGGGTCTAATTAACACGATCGAAATCCGTTGTTTCGTTAGCATAGAGAGATACGTCTCGCGAGTATGATTAACGGTTAAGCCATGCCGTCGCGGTCGGGTGAGATGCGTAGGCGTATCGTTTTTCGTAGGATCTGCCGCGAGTAGCGGCACGATTCCATTTAGACGGGTTCACGTTAAAACCCATACCATCGATCACGATAGTTCCCGCGGGATTATATTATGATTTGGAGAAGAAAAAAATATTTATGTATATAACTGATCCGTACCGTTGTCTGAGTTTCGTAGGAACTTTAAAGCTACGAGTTGCGTTTGTGTTTGCAACGTTAAAACTGTCGTACAACAATTTGTCCATTTTTTTTTTTTTTTTTTTACAATAATTATCTGTTTAAAAATCGAAAAAATGTTGAAACATATTCCATATTTTTCCCGACAAAGAATTAATTAGAAATTTTAAACTCGCTAAATACTTTTCGATCGATGAAGAGTAAACGTTGTTTTATTTTGCATGTTGAACCCTTTATAGCAGGGGTCTTCAACCTTTTTATGCAGCGGGCCACATATTCTTTTTTTTAAATCTTGCGGGCCGCATTCGTTGTAAAAACATGTATTATATATTAAAATTCAGTTTTATTCTTACAATTTTTAAAATTAGGTAGGTACATTTAAAATTACAAATTAGTAAATTTAATAATTTAAAAAAAATTGCTATTTTTCTTAAAAAACGCGTTTTTCATCCGAGATTTTACGTTTTTTACTCACCGACATATTGTACAAATATTACGAAGAAAAAGTATGAAATTGAAATTTTTACACATAAAGTAGAATATTGTGCTCGTTCCACAATCGATTACGAACCTACAGACAATAATAATTATATATTGGTAGGTAATTCAATTTATATTATTACATATTTCTGATAGCGATAGCTTAACTGTTATAATTTTATTGAACTAGAAAATGTAAATGATAAATTTAAAATGTGATCACGGGCATCATATTATGACAGGGTGGGCTGCAAGTGGCCCGCGGGCCGAGGGTTGAAAACCCCTGCTTTATAGTTATTTAAATTGTTTTCAGCGTCAGAGATATTTTCCCCGCGGACAGAAATTTCACATTGATGACGGGAGTTGGGCTATATACACACACATTGATTTTAATGGTTGTAAAAATTAAAATTTTACTCTGCCGTAAACTGCAGTGATAAATACAAGAAAAAAAAAAACCTAAACCAAGGTAACGGCACATAATTATATATAGAGGTAAGAATTAAAATAAGATGAATTCAATTTGAATTATTCTTTCAATTTTTTAATTTTTTTTATTTGAACCATTTGAATACGCTAAAAAACTTTTTTGTGTATTTACAAATATACAATTATAGTTTTATGTATAATGAATAAACATTTAGAAATATGATTGTTATTTTTTCTTTTTTTTTTTAATTTGCCGTTCGCACATTACAGCAAAGCTATTGCATAAACGAAAATAACAATAGTTCTAATTAGTGAATAATAATAAAACAATAATAATAGATTGTTATTAAGCCGTGTTGTTTTTAAATAATAAAATTGTTCAATGGCCAATGGCATGCAGAAAATACCACTAGAAAAGTGATATAAAAATTTATATATTTTTAGTATTCCAAAGTTAAATATTACACACTTTATAATTTAATGAAAGTTTTAATTTTTTTATTTTTATGTAATAACTTTTATGCAAATATTTAAGTATTTTATATAAAAAGTAAATCTTAAAAATTATAAAATTATAATATTTAAATTGATTTCTCCGAATTGATTTTCAGAAAATAATGAAACTGCTGAAATGTAAACGCATTATGATAATATTTATTATAAAATAGAATCTCGATTATCCGTCAGTATCGAGATCAGAGCCCAGAATAGTCAAAAGACGGTTAAATGAGAAACGAACTTTTTTAAACATACTCGTATATACTCATTATTAATTATTTTTCCATTATTATGACATGCATTATTCATTATTTTTTTTTAATTTATTTAATATTGTTTTTTTACCTTTACATTCATATTGTATTTGGCAGTTATTTATTACATATTTATTTATATTTGTATGATTAAAAAATTCGTTAATTATTTTTATTTGACCATAACACGTGATTTTTTAGTTGTCATATATCTTATTCTTTCCGCGCAAATAGTGGCGGTTAATCGAGAAAGACGGTTAACGGAGGGGACGGATTTCTACTGTAAATTAGTACATCTAAATTCGATAAAGTCTAACAATTAAATAACTTGTTCTGTAGTATTACAACAAAAAAAAATCTTATGATATTAATGGTAAAAAATTATTTTATGAGGTGTAACAGGTTTATTTTTCGATACGAAATGCACAATATATTTTAAAAATAATTAGTGTATAATAGTTTGTAATAGCCGTCGAAATTTTCGTTTGATAATACGATTACATTTTTACGAAACTATATCATGTTGAGTGTTGGAAAAATACGATTTTCTTCTCTGTTCGTGTAATAGTGAAATTCTATCGAAAGCACATACTTTATCGGATGGTGTTGTTTCACATAAAGTTATAATTCTGAAGGCAATACAGTTACCAACGGTGATATATCGCAACGGGACTGTTTGAAATAATTCTTACTCCGGAAATAAAACATAAAAAATAAAATACTCAAACACCTGTGTTGGAGTTTTGTCGTTCTTACGTTTTGATCAAATCTCATAAGTATTATAATATTTACATTAAAACGTTGGTTCACTATTTCAGACCACAATAGTTATATTATGAAAAATATTATCGGAAAGTTGTTTGTACCGTGAGCAAATTTGAGTAAGTCAATAACATATAATTTTTTGAATTAAATTTTACATTTATTTTCAACAGATTACTCAAACGTTTGATTTTCAAATAACCTGGAGTGCACAACGATGGCAGATTTATCGCACTCTCTTTGTTTTGCATCTCTTCACGGCTGATATACCGAAGGACATATAACACAGTGACGGCAATGTCGATAACGAGTAAAAATCAGCTAAATGTAAGGGATAAAACTCAAAGAAGTCAACGAATGACAATATTTGCATGCCGACGAGACATTGAAAAAACGTTGAATTAATGGTGATAAGTCGATGTACACGTTAACGACGCACAAAACCAAAATCATTCAAATTGTACTTACCAAATCGGTGAGTCGTAACAATGTTTAGAATATAATTGCAGACGAGTATTGACTTACGTTTGAGTTGTATAAATTCCAAGTCACCGGGAAATAAGTAGAACAAAGGAAAAATTAAATGCGAAAGTCATATTGATCAGGTGGACCTCACTCAGCGTTAGTTAAAGAAAAAAAAAATCATCTACTGCACTCGTGTAATTAACATACTTGGACTTATGGTACTCTGCGATGCAGGGTTTGGTTAGTAAAATTCAAACGTTTCGGCCATTAAGATTGTTACTGAACCGGTTTATAGGTACAATATCGTTGATTCCAACATAACGTTGACAACGGTCGAAGATTTGTGTTCGTAAACACGAATGCGGCTAGATAATAAAACGTTGGCCGTCAAATTATTAGAGCCATTACAACAGAAGCCTTGAGTATACGATATGTAAAACCATATAACATTAATACTTACCGTTTATGAATTTGGTTCGAGTTCAAGAGTCAATGCCTCGTGAACGTGTGACTTTTTCGACTTTTTAAGTAAGGTTTAACATTAGCATCTTGAATGTGAAATTTATACAATCGTTAAATTAATTTATCGAGACCAATAAACTCGTCTATTTATAAAACTCCCCGGGGCATATATAAAAAAAAAAAAAAAAAAAATCGACATTTGATCATTATAAGTACAAAGCATTATATCCGTTCACTCGAAACGTCATTCCCTCATGTCTGGGTTATGGTAACACGACGATGGGGAAAAGTTACAACATGCTTCTGGCGTGATCCATGGTTAACGATCAATCTAAAGCGAAATACGAACGCAGATTAAATTACGAAGTTTCAACGTGAGCCTAAAATAATTGGGCTCTGTACTGATACCCTTGTTTTGGATGACAGATAAAAAATGTTCTCAGATAAGTTTAAACGACGTGCTTTATAATTTAAATATTTAATCACAATGTTCAGATGCGGATAGTGTTTTAAATTAAATGTTTACTATTTCATACAAATAGATAACGAGGGGCACTTGAATACTTAATGGAAATCATAGTCCAGAGCTCTATATATTTACTATTCTTTAGAAACTGTTTATAGATTGATCATCGATAGTTTCTAAAAAAAAAAAAAAAAAATTAAGAAAAAAACAACTTTGATCAGATCCAACGTCACTAGTGTTCAGTGTCGGTGTATACGCATGCCGATTGTCCGAAATCAATAATCGTATCACACTTTCTTTGTCCCGGATCAATCCATTGAATATCTCTCTTTGGCGATCATTTGAAATCCATCTTGATATCTACTCGTAATAATGTCCGAACGGCAGCTGAAACTGTTTGCGTGTGTGTCGTCAGTACGATTTGTCACGGCACGACGGAAACCGGAGTTTTTATTACTCAACTGTCAAAATATTAAAATAAAAAAATAAAGAATGTGCCAACTGAGTTCTTACTTATAATAAGCATAAAATATAAAAATGAATTAAAAAAAAAAAACTAATATAACGGCAATAATAGACATTTTTATTTTGTCAGGCCTAATAATTGTAATCGCTTAGGTGAGGTTCTTCAAAATTGTTGTAGAACTTCAAATTCGGTAAGTCCTTGTTTTTCGTCAAAATTAGCCACAGCTAATCCATTAACACATATATGCGTCACGGTTGATGTTAAGTACGATTTTATACGTTCCAATGAAGAAATCGATTTTTCCGGCGTAGCTGGAAAAATTGACTACTGACGGTTTTTTCGTCGGTAACGTCAGTTCCGTTTCAATCGATCCGGACATCTACAGATCATGGTAGTGAATCGCAACGGTTGGGCGAAAAAACACGATAAAAACGTTAAGCGCGGTCACCTGCACGGACATGCTCACGATTTGAAGACACCATTTCGGGTTGGAGCAACCAGTGGCGTAGGAAGACTCGCTAGGGCCCCCGGCTAACTTGGAAAAAAACACTTTTTGAAATTCGATTCTATTATATTTTTTTCTGAACTTTTAATTTTACTAATTTTTTGAAGTATGCAATTTAATTCATTAATTAAATTCATATTTTTACTAATTTATAAATTTAATTCATATTTAAGTCATTACTGCAGTGTTAATTTTAAACTTTGAAAATTTACTATTCTCGCCTTATGACTGGTGAATCCATCGAAAATTTCTTTGTACGAAATTTTTTTATTTGAATGCCCTTGTGTTATTTTCATAATTTTATCATTAAATTTACAAGCAGCGTGTAGAAATAGACAACATCTACGTATTTCAAAAAAAATAACGGAAAAATTTCGATTTAACCATGTGATAAAAATTTGATTACTGCACAATTTCACGCCGCTTTGCGACTCGTGTCGCTGGAGTGGGGGCAGTTAACTATACTCTTACTACGCAATTGGGTGCAACTCTACAGGAACTCTTCATTCAAATACATTTTTAGGGTATGGGCACGGGGCGTCCTAGATGTATCAAATCATACCACATCGATCCACGGCTACCGTCATCGCATAACAACGTTGTCGATGCAGTTTTGACGCGATACCGTTGAAGGTATATTATGTGCACTACTGCACTACTGCGATAGTCGCTCTTTACCTAAACACAACCCGGATGACGACAATACGACAATAAAATATTTATTTTTATTTATTTAAAATTTAACTTTAATTTCACTTGAACACGTTAAAACGTGAACAAATGAAACAAAGAGCTCTAATTATAATCATAAGTGATTCATTTTGCAATTTTCTAGACGCCGTCTGAGTGTTTTCATTCACCGGAACAATTTCTTTAGTAGTGTATACATTTTGACTGAACGGTGTGTCTGTAAACGGTGTGACCTGAAAACGTATAATATAATAATCATATGATAACACACATAGCTATGCGATGTCTTATCGATTTACCACCCTTGGTCGTATAAAAATGCTTACTTTTATTTAAATCGTGGTCGTCTTCGGATCCTTGATCGAAAAGCAAGTAGGACAGTATACGCAGTGGTGTATTTTGAGATTTTTTTGGGGGGTGTCCTGACTCCTGGCAATACTTTATCTCAACAAATATTAACATAGTTTCATCACGAATTCATACCTGATTATAATACATCTTTACATAAATGGTAATTTTTTAGTAAAAAATCCTTAGGATATATACTTAAATTTTTAATTATTCAGCAAAAAATAAAATCGTTGTAGGTACTTCGAGTGTACTGTACACTGTACACAGTATATACTTTATATCGTCGGCCTTTGCTATAGTAATTAGTTGACAATAACTTGTATTCGAAGAAAAAATAATTAGGCGATAACTAATAATACGGCCCACCCGTCATCACGAAACGATAATACAATTCTAAGAATTACGTAGGTCACGGTTTACTAAGAAGTTCAAATAATATTTTGCTAATGAATAGTACCTATTTTCTGGTATAAGATGAAATATACATTATTCAATTTTCAAAGCAGTTTTAAAATATTTCGTCATTCGTCAACAATATTTTGCAATACTTCAGTAATAAATAGAACTACAAAAAAATTGGGGGGGGGTTTAATCCCTAGGACACCACCCCTAAATACGCCACTGAGTATACGTGTCTGGAAAGTCGCTCGCCAACT
This sequence comes from Sipha flava, assembly GCF_003268045.1. NCBI lineage: Eukaryota > Metazoa > Arthropoda > Insecta > Hemiptera > Aphididae > Sipha > Sipha flava. Next base: position 1,483,998 of record NW_020272758.1, read on the forward strand.
CTCTCTATAAACTGAAAATTATAATAATGCACACAAAGACACGTGTCATACGCATGATATTTCAATAAGTCACTTTTGCAATATCCGAGAGAAAAATATATAGAAATAATAGTTTTCTCGAAAGGATGCGGCAATAGTTTGGTTCGAATAAGATTCGATTTCGGTTATTGATCTGAAGTCTAAGGAATTATTAATTTTGTCATCACAACCACGTGCATTACGTATACGTGTGATATTACTTTTGAAAAATTTACCATAAATTATACGGACATATGTACAGTGGTTATTAATGCGTAATGCAAATCGCAGGGAATTCGAATTTATCGATTCGGCATTCAAAGCGCTAAGAATTTCGAGTCAAAGCTTCGTTGCGTAAACCCACTGTTGCGTCGAAGTTTGACTGGCCACATAACATTATACGCACAGATTTCACACTGAAATGCTTTCGTTTGTCAACTGTGGTTTTCCGTCCAGCAAAGGAAACTGGGTTTAACCGGTTCATCATTCATAACGGACACTTTGAACCGTGTACTTATATGCAGGGCCGTGGAGAGGGAAACCCGCGCCCAGGGTATAAGACCTTAAGGTATAACTTAATTTTTTTTTCCAGTGTTCATTAAACTCTTATCATTAATTGTGTTTGCTTTTTAATAATTTGTAGTCCCTAATTTTTGGGTCCCCTTGAAAATTCCGGGCCCGGTGGAAGGGATCATTCCTCCCCCCTTTTTTCTTCAGATCTGTTTATATGTACTCCGACCGAACTGCTCGCAGCAACGGACATGGTTCGCCGTAACACGGAAAACGCGTACCGATCGACGAGGTGTTTCAATGGTCCGTTCGCTCCGGCGTTTACCGGAAAACCGATCGATGGACGCGCGTGCCGCGGTCGTACGCGTTGCGAGTCCGTAACGGTGTCGGCGCGAAATCTCTCAACGGAGACTGTTCGTCCCGCTCAGCTGTTGGCGGTTTAACTCCAACCGCGGTCGTGTGCGGTACAAGTTGGCGCGGTGTGCGTGCGCGTTTCCGAGGTTCAATTAATTCGCCGTGCAACATCGCGTGGAAACGGTAATATCGAAAACGCGAGCGCCCGACACGTATTGCGTAACGTGTGATGGGTTGGTGGTGTTGCTGTTGTCGTAAATGAAAAAAAAAAAAGCAAATAAATAAAAGGTTATTCTGCCTGTACGCGTATTGCGTACGAATCAACAGAGGAAAAAAAAGTAAAACATATCGTTCGACTGTAGTAGTGTTATCAGAATACATTTTTCGCTTCGCCAATTCGAACGCGCCAACAGGGCCGTTTAGAGGGGAAGGAGCAACGGTACCATTTTGCTCCAGGCTGTATGCACCATAAAGTTTTGATGTATAATAATTAATACTAAAGCCTCGATTACACCAAGCAATTTTACACGCTGCGCGTCGACAATTGAAGTCACGCACGTGTGAGCATGTAGCGACTTGTCCGATTACACAGAGCGAATAAATTGTAAACAATATGAATAATATTCAATTATATTATGTAAGTATGCAATGCAATACATTTATTTAAATTGGCTTGATTTTTTTAGGTTTAGAAAAATATGTTTGTAAGAATTTTGTTAATCTCAGCGAGTATTTTGTTTATCATATCTTATTATTACGGTCGAAGGGCCTCCAAATTAATTTTCCCCTGGCCCTGAAAAACCTTGGGATGGATCTGCGTGGAATGTAAGTACAATTTTGACAAATATTTAAAAAAATGTTCTTCGGATCGCAGCCCCGGTAAATTATACGTTTAACTAGTTCTTGACTGAAGATAAAATAATATTAACAAAGGTAAATATTATGATTACGCACGTGACGCGCGCGAAGTGAATTCATTACTTTTGTATAAAATACAGCCAGTGTCTCTCTAATGTTATTGGATATTTCTACTTCGATAGACATGATATTCAACAATTCACCGCGGTTAAAATTGTCACGTTAAACGTAAATATCAAATAATTAATGTTATATTCAGGTATATTGTGTTTTATATGGATATAATTAAAATTATAGAAAAACTAATAATATGCGCATATATTAACATTATAAATTACACGTGAAGTAGAAAAAAAACAACTAAAAAACGGTTTACGGTGTATTTTAATCGCAGTGGATGATTAAACGCAAAGAATTGCAACTACTTCGTCTGCGGTTACATTTTTTTCGGAACTTTAGAATTATTTTGAACAATGATATCGATCAACAAACCATACACCACAATGGATGTTATGCAATTGTACCAGGATTGCGGTTTTTTCTCGTCGAACCGAAAGCGCATCGTGTTTCCAAACACAATTAAATCGATTCGACGCCATCGGGAAAAGATGAAGTTTCAAAGTGGATGTTGTTATACTATTACCGTTGTACGTCGTTAGTTGTTATGTGCAAGCGGATCAACTGAACAGACCGATTACACGACTCGTTGACACAAATGATGTGCGTATAGAATAAACGCATACATGCATATTTAGGACTTAATAAATTATAAATCGTAAAGACAATTTTGTCCCAATCACCAACAAGGTCGATGCAAGTATCCGACGTTAGGTGGAAAAGTAAAAAACAAGTGTTTTTTTTTTTTTTAGAAAAACCTATGTCACCCGATTTTTAAGACACCTACCATAAAATACGTTATGTGAGTCTCACGCATAATTTGTTCTGATTGTTCTGTGCAACACCGTTTTCGTTGCTGGATGGAAAACCTCAGTTGACAAACGAAAGCATTTCAGTGTGAAATCTGCGCGTATAATGTTATGTGGCCAGTCAAACTTCGACGCAACAGTGGGTATACGCAACGAAGCTTTGACTCGAAATTCTTAGCACTTTGAATGCCGAATCGATAAATTCGAATTCCCTGCGATTTGCATTACGCATTAATAACCACTGTACGTATGTCCGTATAATTTATGGTAAATTTTTCAAAAGTAATATCACACGTATACGTAATGCACGTGGTTGTGATGGCAAAATTAATAATTCCTCAGACTTCAGACCAATAACCGAAATCGAATCTTATCCGAACCAAACTATTGCCGCATCCTTTCGAGAAAACTATTATTTCTATATATTTTTCTCTCGGATATTTCAAAAGTGACTTATTGAAATATCATGCGTATGACATGTGTCTTTGTGTGCATTATTATCATTTTCAGTTTATAGAGAGATTTGGCGAACGACTTTCCAGACACGTATACTGTCCTACTTGCTTTTCGATCAAGGATCCGAAGACGACCACGATTTAAATAAAAGTAAGCATTTTCATACGACCATCGGTGGTAAATCGATAAGACATCGCATAGCTATGTGTGCTATCATATGATTATTATATTATACGTTGTCAGGTCACCATACAGACACACCGTTCAGTCAAAATGTATACACTACTGAAGAAATTGTTCCGGTGAATGAAAACACTAAGACGGCGTCTAGAAAATTGCAAAATGAATCACTTTTGATTATAATTAGAGCTCTTTGTTTCATTTGTTCACGTTTTAACGTGTTCAAGTGAAATTAATGTTAAATTAACACGACCCGTTGCTTAAAATTTCTCGTATATTTATAATTTTATTCGCGTGAATGTTTGAATTATGTTATTTTACTAACCATGTGATCCTGTAAATTTATATAATTACGTGAATACGTGAATTTATCAGGTCACCAAGACTACCAGCTCTCTGTCATATACTCAAATAAATTTGTTAATCGATTGGTTTACTTACGTCGATAATCGCGAGAATCTTTAGCACTATGAAAATTCAATAAACGAATCATATTTTCTTTTGGAAAAAAAAAAAATTAAATAAAAATAATAATTTAACATAAAAAAAAAACTCCACTACGGAAAAGAATTACGTATTATAAAAAAAAACAATAATAAAAATAAAAACATGTGAGCAAATTTAAATAACATGATATAGACTGAACAGAGAAAAATTAATCCATGGTTATTATTTGTATTTATTAATTTAACATTAAATTCCTTTAAAATTGGGTGCACTCCATAGTTCAACAATAATAATTATACTAAGACTAACACGTATACAAAAATACGTTATACAAGAATACATTATAACAAAAATAAAACATGGATATGGATTAGAATAGTTTAATAATCAATGACACTAAGGATAACTGTTTAAGTACGCTCAGTAAATAATTATAATGATTAATATTTTATATATGACGTTAATAATACAATGTTAATTGATACATATAGAAAAAAGTGTAACAAATTTAAGTAAATGTATAACGTAACAACAATTAATGTATAAATAAATAATAATTCAAGAAATTATAATAAATAAATAAACAAAAAAGACATTTTTATATATTTTTATATTCACGAAATGAAGACGAGACCTCTAATTATAATACACCTAACTCGATGTTTTAATTGTTCCGTAAACGTGCCTAGGCGGCCAGCCTTGGGTATATCAGCTATTTTACAGTCCCAATCACATTCACTCAGACTTTAAAATAATGTCCACAATTACATTGTAAGCATCTGTGTTATTTTAATACATTATTACTATGTTCAAACAGTAAAAATAATGCATTTCGTTGAATGCGTATAATTTCTATTACCATTGCTGTAATCATTGTTTTATTCGTTTTTATTTGTCGAAGAATACGAATCATTTGCCGATCAGCAATTTGAATGTGAACAAAAAGTTTTATAATTTTATAATTGTTTTCAGAGTTCGAACGAAACAAAAAGCACGTACTGCTTAAGGCATATATATATTATATATAATTATAATTATATATTATAATTCCAATATATATATATCCTTTATATAAACTAAATAGTGTTTAAAAAGTAACAAGACTGGGTATTGAACGAGTTATAATTGAATTTGAGTTTAAACGTTGGTTTAATAAAGTTATTAAGTGAGTTACTTCTTATAATATTGTTATTCGGCTATATTTTAACTTGATTCATTACCTTTTTCGTATACCCGATTTGTTGATTAAAAATTTATTTTACGGATTGAGGCAAACCGTTCATAAGCGACTTTTTTCATCAAATATTTAATTTATTAATATTTTATTTGAATATGATATTGAAAAAAATTAGTTAATATTAATTTAATTAATATCTAGATAAGTCATTATAATGATGGATAACTATTGTTGGGTGCCACAGGCTTGGGTTAAACTGTTACAATTCGGTGTCTTTATTGCAGTAGTGACATAACGCACGAGAACGTATGCTATCCTACCATGATATCGTACACAAATCATTAAGATCAATCTCTACGAGTTAAGGTACTACGAGTATTTCTTCTAAAATGAGCGTAATTAAAAACTGTTGAATATTTAACAATAAAAGACTGTAAAAATATAAATTAACCGACCACGTTATTCCGTACAAATATATAAATGTATATAAAAATTACGTTTTGCTGTCCCTGGAAACAGGTGACGAAAATGTACACACAATTGTTAGTGTTAGGGAGTGATTATTGATGGGAAGTGGTGGATAGATGAATGGAAAAAAAAAATCTAAACGTAAAGTTAACGGATAGAATAAATTAAAATCCGTCTTTGGGAACGTTCATGACACGTCGCCATGTTTACAAAACGACGGTCAAAATGGAATTTAAAAGTAGTACCACGCGTCAATATACTTGTACGTGAATGCGTTTCATTGTGGCGCGTGACGAGGTGACAGGTACGAAATCCTTTTTGTACGGTCAGAATCACACCAATCGTCAGGGACATGTATGATCCTACGTTTTGTGATTAAAATATTGTGTTTGTACACGAATAAAACGTATAAGTTTAAGTGTAAACATATTTTTTTTCCATTTTCCTATGGAAATATTTTCAAAAGAATGTGATTTATCGATTTCGGGCTTGGTATGAGTTCGATGAATTTCGAAAACCATTTGTACTCTATTGGATCGTGTTTTCAAAATTTTCTTTATAAATCTAATACCGACATAGAACTTGAATATATTACGGAACTTCTTTCGTACTCCTTTAATAGTATTTTTTTAAACCTATAAAATTATGATGGACATCGGCTACTATTTTAAAAATCGAGTGGACGAAAATAATTTTCAGCTTTCAACGCACATATTATGATTCATAAATGACACGACAAATTTTAATGGAATTATATGGTACTATATACCATGCAATTTATTTTCGGTTGGTTTTTATTATCTTATTTATTTAAACTACAAAATGTTTGTACACAACAGGTATTATTATATTAATAACTTATTAATATTTAACAATGCTATTCATATGATAATGATGATATATTGTATAGTGTTCAAATTTATATACTGATGAATAATCACTATTTTTTTTTTTTTTTTATGATAGCTGATATTTAAACAATGGCTTATTAAATGTGTACGGTTATATAATGTATCCTATGAAAATATAAATATTTTTAATATAACATAATCTACTGCAATGTTCATATCATCGTACAAAATTATATGAACATAATAACAAATAGTAGTCAAAATGAACGTTCATTCATGGTTATTATTTGATACTTCGGTACCTCGGATAAACCATTACAAAAACAATAATGTTTTTTACTTTTTTTGTGTTTTAATATAACAGACGGCAATGTGTAATGAGATGATAAAAATTAAATTAAATTTGAAAATTATTAAATGGTTAATATTCGTCGATTAATAAATAATTATATGCAAACATAGCATGTAGTATTATTATACTTGTAAAGTACGGCTAGTTTCGAATTCAAAATGTATATCTGGTACGTACAAATTAATAAAATTGTGACTGAATATGAAAAAAATAAAATTGCAAATCAATAAGAAAAATTAAAAAAAGGAATACATTGAGAACAATATATATATATATATATATATATATACAATCATAAAATATATTTTGATATCAATAAAGACTAAGAAATATTAAATACCCCCAAAATAACATTTTCATTATTTCAGTTTTAGACGAGTTAAATATCACAATGGAATAAAGAAAAATAATTTTAATTGTATTTTAAACGTACAAATCGATTTTGAAAATAATATCTTATATAAATACATATACGATAATAATAAATAATAAGAACCAAAGTAATTATAATTCTTAGCTTATCTATGTCTAATAAGAAAAACTAATTTTAAATAAACTTCATCAGTTTCTAAAGGTAAGGTCTTGTCATAAAAATTAATCTCTTCTATCACGTGCCTTATTTTTCAGCTATTGGTATGACGTGTTTTCAATAATATTTCCTATTAAAATAAATTATCTCTGGGTAAAACGACTAATTTTTTTCAATGTATTACTTTCTTTTTTTTTTTATTGATTTGCAATTTCATTAACGTATTATAAACCTGATAATGAATTTTCAATTCGGAACTGTTTGTATTTTACAAATATAATAATACTCCAAGATAAGTTTTTATTTATTTATTTCTATATAAATTAACTATTTGTTTATTTATATATTGACTATATATCGTTCTTATTTTCATGGAAAATTTCGGGTTGAAAAAACTAATTATAATAATATCTGAACACTTGTAGCGCTCGAACGATTGATGGACGTTTGAATTGAGTCATTGAGAAGGAATTCTTTTAATACGCTTGAGATCAGAAACAACTCACTGAACCGCAACGGAAACGTTTAAGGTTGACTGATTATCAAACAGAATATTATACAGGTAACTTCTCAATTTCCCATCTTCTTAACTTCCCCATCCATGATTATTTTTTCAAGATAGCCTTCAATCTGGTTTGATCGACCATTTCTTACATTTTATCAACATTTTAATACTTAAATTAGTATATTAGTTTTTATCAATTTATGTGCGGTAGGTTTCGTTTGATTTAAATTATACTTTACTGTCTACACGGGCTTATGCGTACGAAAATCTAAATTCGATTACTTACATCATTTGTATTTTATTTTTATCGTTGTCCTAATATGTTTATGTTTTCGGAATTGTTTGTCTTCCAGTGTTCACCTGTTACGAATATGTCTTAGAGCTACATTTTCGAGTACGTATGTCTGTAACTGTAAACACAAATATACATTCGACCACTGTAGTTAAACAAAACTCTAGAACTTTTCGAACTTTGCGCTGAAACGTATAGAACCCATGACGATTTATTACGTTAAAACAGTAAACAATGTTGGCCGAATATCGTTATATCATATTGTGACAATTTGTGACACTACGCTTGTAGTCGGTAATAAGTGCCGTGTCGATATCAAAATCAGATACATACCTATGTGGAAGTTGTTCTACGGTATTTTTAATTTTTAAATATGATTTCGAATGTTTAGACGTATCTGTTGTCGAGTTTCACTTTATTTAAACACACGTCGTAGTTTATTTAAAGCGCACAAATTACAATGTCGTAAAAGTTTATGGTTGAGTAGTCAACGAGTGTTAGAGAAGTGAACGTTGTACGTAAATATTTTCAAAATTATAATGTGTTATTGTTTCTTAACGTGTTATTTGAATTAATTTCTCTTGTCAACTTCACGGCTTTCACCACACATTTAATATCGCATACATACGTGTATATACAGGTTCCAAAATTTCACCGTGAACGGAATTTGATGGATTGAGGAAAACTTTGTAGTATATATTTACGACAAGCGCCGTGTAGAGACTTTGATGGAGTTTATAATTTTTCTTTTTTAAATTGTATTGATTATCAAAGTCCTAAGACTTGCCTCGGTGATCTTACAGACACGACCGTATTAAATAAACTACCAGTTGTAAAGTTACACAAATATTCCCGGAAACGTGTGGTTAGAAAATTATAGCGTTTCTATTGTGTCGTTATATTCGAATAAGGTGTTCAACAATAAGCCGTGAGAGTCGACATCAAAATAAGAAACGTTCATCTTCCGTCCGGAATTCGGCCATTATATTTACCGAGAAATTATAAACACACCTAAGTAGTTGAATCAAGTAGAACATGCATTTCCTGTTGTCAGCTTTGTTTATATTACATCATTTCTGTAGTAGACAAAAAGCTACGGAGTTAAGATGTGAAAAAAAAACGGTACATTAATGTCAAATAATCCGATGGAAATGTGTATACCGATTATTTCAAAGAGCTTTTTTGATTAACGATTGATGTTCAATCTTAATTATCATATTATATTCATGAGTATCACTCAGCAAATGGTTACTACCATGAACTATAAAAATATATTTGTCTAAAGTAAGATTTATACGAGATCATTTTAAAAATGAATATTAATTTGATTTAAAATTTTTGAAAATAAAAATGTATTCAGTATCTGGAGCAGTGGTTCCTATACCTTTATGACCACGGAAACCTAGAAAATATTTTATGAACCCCAATGTCTTCAACTCAAACTTGATCCCGATTTTTAAATTATTTATTGAAAACCAATACTTCAAAAAATATTTTAAAGACAGTTCGACATCATTGTTTATTACATTTATTACTCTCAATACTCACGTAAACCTTGCGAAATCCTAAACTTAAGATTACACTTTGGGTATCGCTGACTTAGAAAACGTATCTAAATTATTAAATTTATTCATGTGATGGTAGGTAAAACGCCTAATCGATATTAAGCAAAATGAGTTATTCGAATGATACTGACCATTCCATAAGTAATATTTTATTGAATATTACATTTGAGTATTATCGTTATTTTCGCGGTACTTGAATATTACGTTAAAACCAAACGAAAATTACTTTATTATGTAATATATACTATAACGCTACCATAAATTTGACAGTAAATATTACAAGATTTTACTTTATTCGAAATTGGTACTAAAGTATTTTTACATATTCTATTTTTCCTTTTACAGAAAAAGTTTTTTATATTATAAATTATATTTATAATTTCATTTGATGAAGTAACTGCAATATTTATTTTTTTCATACCGAGAAAATTATTTCAAGCTTGAAAAAGTAAGAAAAAAATTAAAACAAACACTCCATTGTAAAGCTTTGGATGCACAATACATATAACACAACTTATTACATACTCGTGAAGCTTGTACATTATTATTTACTTAATGTTTTAAACAATATTGACAGTTGAGCAAACAGTTTGAACGGTCGTCAAATTTAATATAAGCTAATTTAATTGTCGGGCCAGATTATTGTAAAAAATAAAAAAAAAATCTCTATTTTTAATTTTTTTTTTTATTAAATATAATTTACTCCAACGAATTTGTGTCAATTAAATCGGTAATTAAACACATTTACTACGTACGTAACAAATGTAAATTTTCAATTCGAATAACGATCGTCAACAAATTCTGAAAAAACGATATTAGATTGTAAACATATTAAATTACTACAAAACTACATACACACAGTTATGCTAAATGCGATTTATCATGTCCAGTATGAATGTTTCACCCTAAGCAATTTCAATTGAATAAATAATTACATTCACAGTGGCACAAGACCACCTGACGAGTGTGAGCCATTATTTTACATTTCATGTTTTGTAGGTAATATAGATATTTGTACTCATAAGCAGTTGCACGCAACACGTGGGCCCGACCTCGGGCTGCATATGTTCGTTATAACGTTGTAAGAATATGATAAGCGGGGTTCGAGACTTATAGCACTAATAAATCATGAAATATGCGCTATTATATGCACCGAAAAAATGAAAATATGCTTTAAAAATTATTTATTTAGACATTTATGAATTTATAATTATTAAAATTTAAAGAAAAATTTTTATATAATTTTACAGTTAATTTTCTACAAATAATGACTAAAAACTCTTTCCTGTTCTCATTAATTTGTATGAGTCGAATTTCGCCAATCTGTAAAATATAATTATTTCAAATCAATAAATCATGAAAAAGTAACTTAAAGTGTGTACCTTCATAATTGCACTTATTATATGTTTCCGAATATTTTCAAACTTAAAAGATTTGTTATTGCCTAATAATGTTTTGTACAACAATAACATAAAGATAAAAGATACGATAGACACAATATTGACTTGCATTGGGATATTTTAGGAATATTTTTTTCAATCGACAATGAGTTTTATAACGTCTCAAAACTGTTGATCACTGATGAGTGGTCGAAATATGTATTTTTGCAAGACTGAGTTTTCGATTTTTACATTAATTAGCAAAAAAAATAGCAAAATAGTCGAAAAAATAGCAAAACCTCTAGAATATGCAAAAATATGTACTAAAAACTTTTAGAATTGAGTTCATTTTTGTCTGAAATGGATTTATTGCTTACTCTGCTATCTTTTCATAAACTACAAAAAAATATGCAAATGTTACAATTCTCGAGCCCTGATGATAAGTATCAAACATTTAAAAAATTTAAACATTTTTGTTTTTTATTTTTAATGCTGATATGTTCCATTCGTTCTTCACACAATATTATAAATTTTTTTACCATGTTAAAGAAACATATTTGATGCTTTGGGTGTTAGCCTTTTACTGATCACTGCTAATTATTAACCGTTCGATGAATTCTCACTATTCGGGGATTAATCGCTTTCATCTGCACATTTTGAAATAATTGAAATATTTATTATTTTTAAATGAAGGTTGTAGGCAAATAAGCAATAGTAGCAGCTCAAACTCACTTGATATCAATTTGTAATCTGCATTCCAAAATTTTATCGATGACATATTCTGAATACCAACACACTTTGAGTTTCTTCGTCATTAGAATCATTTTTATAGACCGGTCGCCGAACACGAAAACCGCATCAGTTTCCATTATGCAGTAGTCAACTTCCAAGTTTTCTCTTAAAGATGATTTCTTTTCTTCAATGCGAATTGTCTAACGACACATAGAAAAAGTACATCGATAACAATCGTGTTCTCGGACTCGAACAGCCATAACATGGCGTCCGGCGAAATGTTTTCAAGTACAATGCGCTCGTAGTACGGGAATATAGAGAACTTTGCACTCTACCTAAATTATTTATTAAACGGCCTTGTTTGATTTCATTTCAATTTACTAATCAATTGAAACCATTCATTAGTTTACAGTCGTGTAGTAGCACCACGTACTAATGAGTAGCTGAACGCACTTAACGTACTTATATCTGGGATCGGCGACCAGTAACTTATTAGAATCGTAAGTCATAATTGGTTTTCGTGCGGATCTTTGGACATCGTGGTTTTGTAATTGTATCAATAAAAAAAAAAAATCCTCTTCCCAACGGAAATATGGCTGAGCCCTGATTTATAGGAGAATATCATAAATAACAACCGTTTCGTTCTAAAACATTACGTTTCTTTGTTCTCATCGAAATTTCTCTATATCTATTTACGATATTATGATTTCATCACAGTTCAAAATGTAATACAACTGGATTTATAATAACTGAACGCGGTTGACCGAAATTATCATAGAAAAACCGATCATATTTGTCCAGCACACTGTCACAAATCTATATAATATATTATACAAATATAATGTTTTTGAAACGAGTACGTATTGACTGCGGCCCACGAGTAGACTATTATAATCGAGTATAAAGATTTATATCATAGCTATCAGCCGCCGCCCTTGCTCCCAAAAAAATAAATATTTTGTAGTCTTCTAAATAAATCTGAAAATATAATGTATAGTAACGCTTATTACAGAATACTTAACGTATCCGGTATATGTGAGTACTATATGTACCAGAAAAAAATCTAATAAATAATTTTTTATTTTATATCTGAATTGCTTTTGTATGAAACGTTACACTATTAAGTATTCTTTTATTGTATTTTATCATTAATCTCATTGTAGGTTATTCATAAATACGGTATGTGACAAAGAATATTACGGGTAAAATCATGTTGTTGCAATATGCTTCGGGGATGTGAATGTAAAGGCTCCCCACGGGTCAGTTTGTTACCAAGCACGTAAGACTACTCTCTCAAAATATTTCACTTGATCTCCAACATTGATAACCATATTATTGTTATTAATGTGTTATTATTGCAAGCTTATCGCGTTGTTACCGCACAAACGGAATAAATACAAGTGGGTACGCGTGTGTGAGGTGTGTTTGTATTTTGAACACGAAAGATATTAGTTAAGACATTGCATGCGTTACGATCAACAGAAAAAAGTAATAAATACAATGTGGGTAGTGCTGATGAATCGATTTTGGGCGGATGTATTTAAGCTTGTAAGGACGGTCGGAACATTGTAGCTAACGGCACTGAGCGGAGCAGCTTACACTTCAATATCATTTCAGGTTATTGATTTTATGTTAATTTTCGGTCAAGTCCGGTAAGAATAATATTATACCCACACTTAAAATATGAAATTACACGTTTAGTGAAAAATATACAAACAAAACGGTTTGACGATGGCATAACAATTGTTGTAAATAATTCTCATTGTTGAAACTCAAGTTAACCCTAAATGAAGGATTACGTAGGTGTATGACGAAAAATTGTATTCCATTCGAACACACGTTACTATTTTCTGTATGTTGACGTTGTTTTCATTTTGGCAGTGCACATCACCGATGTTCAATGTCAAACGTGATGATGTGATAGCACCAATAATTGAATCATAAAAATGCGTTCTACGCGGTACGAAACAATTCAGTGTAAATTCATAACAGAAGTTCTATATTTTTATTTTTATTTTTTCAATGAGAAGAACATAATCCATAATGTAGCTTTTTTATTTTTCCACCAAAAAAAATCTATTAAAATAAATCTAAGTGTTAAGACTTGCAACATTTTAAGTTTTTTGTCTAGCTACTTATGAAAAATATTGAAAAAAATAAAAATGCTACACTATGCACAAGGTAAGAGTAAAAAAAAAAAAAAAATGTAAGGAGCCTCTTCTTTAGATTTATACTGAACAATAATGTCTCGTGCAACATGGTTCTTCGTTATTAATATTATTGTTTCTTGGAGATCATTGTTGTCCGGAAATAAAATCTTAAGTCTGTTTTGATTGTTCACTCAGAACCTAATGCCAATACATTATCGCTGATGTACTATCAATTCGTATGCGGTCCACGAATACACTTGTCTATTGTTTGTGAATTAGGAGCAACGCCAGTGTTTGTGTTGTGTGTGTGAAAACAATATTCAAATGAGCGAGCGTCGTACCATCTGCGTACTATTGTACGTCTTTTCCGCAAACATAAAGCTCATAGGTAAATTGTATTGCTATAGGAATTTACTAAATCATAATATATATTATTTTGTTACCATTTAACGGATAAGAATAAAAAAAAAATACCACTTGTTAAGTGTTATGTTCCGTGTCGGAGATGAACCGTTTTAAAATCTTTTCGAATGATTTTTCGAACCATTTATAGACTCATTGCGTATGCAACATTGAAAACCTCTGTATAATATACTGAGTGTATACGTATGTATAGAAATGCTTTCAAATACAAATGCAATTTACGATGGACATATAACTGGTGCTTTACCTACGTAAACGGAATTTATGATTCGATAATATAATTTCAAAATCGATTCTATTATCTTAGAAATGGGCTGTATACATTACGACGTTCCTCATTAATAATATATTTACATTTGAAATATCTTATTATATATTTAATTTTCACCAATCGTTCTTTAAAACATTAAAATTAACAACTATCATCGTCATTCGAACTTAATAGATGATTTATTTTCGTATATTTTCAAAATGTATTGACATTTCCAATGGACTCACGTGCAATACGATCGTGTGTGAATCGAGTGTTACTGTTATTGCGTCATAGCTCCTAATAATTATTAAAAAATCGAGCTAAGGTGTTTTAATTTTAATTTTTTTATTTCAAACAATCACTTATATATATATATATATATATAGGTTGTGAGCATAATTATTACGAAGCACCAAAAAGTCCGTATGCATTTTTTAAATACACTTTAATATCCTTTTCAACAGAACCGCATTAATGTATATATGTATTTATTATTTACAATAATTTCACGTCCATGTGTTTTTATCATTAGAGCGATAAAATGTATAATTATTATTTTTATTTTTGTTCGCTATACATGGTCGTTTAGGTCAAATAAATGTTATTGTTTTAGTAACTAGACGATACGTACATACGACGGTCAAAGTTAAACGCTAAAATTTTTTATTATTATTGTGCACGATTATATATTTTCCCTTTTTTTCTTTTTGTTCAATACGACGTTCGACTCAACACTAGAAGCAGATAGAACAACAAATTGATCGTGTTACGCATATTCGAGCGTTCATTGGAACGTTATATTCCGTACTTTCTAACTGTAAGTAGGTTATGAGATTTATTAGTTAATATAATAACAATTATAATAATAATAATTAAAACGAAAGAAGTTTTATTGACCGATTTCAATTAACGATAGGTATTTTAATTTCGAATAGTACTTGGAATCACTAGTAAAATGTAACCTATATAATGTAATTTTTTTTGATTTTATCAATACCTTCAGAATTTCACAAAAATGTTGAAAATAGCCTTATATAATTAAAATAGAAAACGAAAAAAATTATTTAGTTTTTCTTACCGTTTAAATATATTTATAGTTAATTGTCTAAAAAAGTATTCCTTCCTAAATAACGCATAAACTGTCAATACCAAATCTCTAGTGAAGATTATTTTTATTATTAAGCTAAGTAACTACTACCTACGCAAGTTCTTATAAAAAATATGATATTTAAATTTAAATTTAAAATTCCATATTAAGCTGAATACAATCATTTATAAATAAGTATTTCTCGGAATTTTTATTCGCTGTGACATCCTTATTTAAATGCTGGACTTAAACGATTTAAAAAGTTAAATTTCAGTTAAAAAATCGAATGAATTACGAAGTAATATAATGAAAGACTTTTTTTTTTCATTGTCAAACTTTCAATTCATCGAGTTAAATATTGTTTTAACGTATGGTAGTTATACATAAATTAAATAATTTATTAGCCACGTTGAGTTTTTAATTTTAATTGTATGATATTTTTTACTCGCAGTTTAATAATATAACTCCGACCATATTCGTTGAACATTTAGATTTATCGAGTTTGTTCTGAACATTGGTAATAAAAAATATTAATATTATATGAAGATCGAATGAAGCATATCAACATCATACTACAAAGGCAGCTTCTAGATGAATAGCGACATCTAAGTAAAATTACTTCATGTCGTGTTAAAATCGTTTTGATGTACATAATACTCGTGTTACTATTTGCATTCAAATCTAAATAGGTTTTACGTTTTTATATAATACACTAATATAGATTTGTATAATATCTCATTTCGTTATTATCAATAACAGATACATTTCCGATGGGCCACACACTTTAGCAGAAACATAAAACGTCCAATAAAAGTTAAAAGTACGTATAGTAAACAGCCACCGCGATTAATTTTATAACCAATATCCGTCAAAACGAACCGAAAAAATAAAATGCGCTAAGAGATTGATTTTCGAATCAATGAATGCCACAAAATTATTACACTACGTAAGTAATGTGTAAAGATTGTTATCGTGATGAACAGTTATTTTCAAGTGAGACGAGGTTGAAACGTTAAGAGAGTTTACATTGAGAAGGCAGGACTGATTGAGTCCGATGCAGACGAATGATTTAAGGAAAGGAGGGAAGGAGAGAGAGCTTTCAGAGAAAAATAAGCGAGCATGCATCAATCTAACGAGTCCCGAACCGACTTAATTTGACCCACCACGAGCTTACGGTACTTAGCATATTATATTCATACCAGTTAGGTGAATTTAGAACAAACTATCAACCATTCGTATATTTGTATGTATAGAATACCATTTATCACATATTCCAACAAAGATATCGCAGCACCGAGCCGGGTCTCCGAGGACTCCTTAAAATGAATGGAGTTCGCTCGAGTGCAGTATTCGAGGTGAAAACTATAAGGTATGCAACATGTATTTTTGATTTCACCCCGGTCAGAATTTCTTGGAACACGTCCGAGTACTCCAATTTAAATCCCGAGTGAACCCAACGGATTACCCAAAAATCTTCTCCCTGAACGTTAAACCATCTCGGTCCATTCTTTAGGATTTCCCAGGACAGGAAAACAAATATTTCGTATCGGTGAATCGTGATATCGTTACACGCCAGAGTGTTTATCAGAGTAATTTTCATAGAATTAAGATACGGTAAATTAAATAAGTAGCAAGTTTCTGGTACTGCCTACAGCCACAATGTCATAAAAAAATATAAAAAAATTTAAAAAAAATAATTAAAACGAAATTATTCACAGCATGCGTGTCGCTATCGTTGTTGTTTTGATTGGACCACACTTCGAATACGACTAATAAACGATCTATACGTTTCTTCAGTCGCTTTTAAAAAGACGCGTACAACGATTAACAAACCGTACACGTAGTAATTAATTCAATTGCGAGAATATATTTTTCTCGATACTTCAGAATACGTATTTAAATCGCAGAAATGTTCTCGATTCGCTGTACCGTAGTCGTTTTATAATTGTTATCGCAAGTCTCGTGCCATCAATACTTACCATCTACGAACTACTACTTTCAACAGTGATTCCTCTCTCCGTCTCGTATCGTATATGGCTGAAATCATTTTTCAAATACCGTTATTTCATTTAAAGTTCTTTTTGCTGTACTATATTGCCCTGTATAAATGGTCTCCGATCGTATCCGCTAAAAACTTAATAACAAGAAGTGCACTTCAAACGTTCACGGTGCATTCGAGAGTCGCATCGTTATCAACGGTAATACAGTACGGGATCGTTTTAACTACGTTTGAACTGTATTTCTATAAAATTTTAATACTACTATATCGTAATATCATGTACCAGTTATAATGGGTACGCAAAACGATGCGGATCCGGTCCACAAATAAATATCAAGTATATTTCATACTCATGTGTGGCACGCATACACGCAGCAGGGTGATTCCCTCATTACTCGATACAAATCCCATGGAATATTAGTTGCCAATTTCGTAATGTAGTTTAAAGTATCGTCCGACACGTGTGGTGTGTTCGACAGTAAAAGAGAAAGGAAATTAAGACGAAAAAGAATGTCCATCGGTGAGTTGCAAAAACAAACCATCAAAGGGTATGAAAATATTATGTTTTAAAAACGTTTTTTTTCTTACGAGACATTTTCGAAGTCGACGAATAAAAGTTCCTTTTAAAATCATTTGAAACCTTTTTCTTGGAACATCTACCACGTAAAGAAACCAATTGTTGTTCAGTAATATAAATAAATATCATACAAAAAGTAATGGCACAACGTGGTTAGTTTTCGTTTGTTAACCCTGCACATTTAAATATAGATGAAACTCTATCGCAACGCAATCGATAGAAAGTAAATTTGTTTTCGACAGCACTTATCGGTAGTATAGTATTTCCATTATAACAATAAACGTGTACAAAAGTTCAAATGCATTGGTTTCATATGCTTATCGTTTACATCTCTCCGTCCGCCACCGTCGGATTTCTAATTTAATGCGAATTAGTAGTTTGGTTTACGACCGTTAAATTACTAGAACGCAACGCGTGATACTTGCAACTACGCGGAGTCAACGCTACATTTTTTGACAAATACAAACAAGATAACATTGCGACGCGTTATTAATAATTTCACCGGTGAAAAATTCTGCTCGTATAAAATATTTTCTCCGATCGGCGAAACAAGCAAAACGAAATTGTTTCTTCGTCCTCTTCCTCCAGATAAATATACATGAGTTGATCGACTGTTAGAGTGTCTTTTTTAATATTATGTTCTATGCTTGGACCGTAAACCGCATAGAAACTCAAAATCTATTGGAAAAACACAACAAAAAAATAAAAAATGCAATAATTTAAAAGAGGATTAAATACATAATATTCCGGCGATATGACGTCGATTTTCGTGTTCCACTATAGTAATACACGAACAACTCCGTTGATAATTTCATCATGGACCGGTGCACAACGCGGTATATTATAATACGTATACATATTTATGTATATATGTATATATATATATATATATATAATAGGTTGTGTAGTTTAGTGATTAATTATACACCACCTGTTGGATAGGGGGTAAGAGAGGTACGGAGACGAGATAAGTATTTTACGGGACCCGGGATGAAATTAATAATAAACTTCTTTGATAATTAAATTATGGCGGAGGGAACGACAGAAACAGACAAAGTAAAAACAACCCGTATTCTAACCCGTATTTTGATGACCAACATAGAGAAGCAATCAGATAATATATAAAAATATGTGTATTATAATATGTATATTCACTGGCATGCTACATCAGCCCTTCACGGGGACATTATTTTCATTAAATAACGTTTCTATTTAACGAAATATAATTGTATACATTTGTTTTATGACCGTAAAATAATAATTGTAATTTGGATCATTCAAAAATACGAAATAATAAGATTTTGAAAATCATAAGCTACTTTTGACACTATTTGTCGTAGATTTAAGAATACCGTAAACTAGTGATGGGTCGAACTGTTCGAATCTCGAACCAAACCGAACCAAATTCGAACTCAGCACGAAAAAAAATCGAACCGAACTATCAAGCACCTTTTACTGTTCGAAAATCGAACTTGAAAATATTTGTCGAACCAGACTTGCTGGCCACGATAGTTCGAAAACCAAATATTTGTACAATTCTTCAAAAGTTATTTTTGAAAAAAAAAATCGATAATGATTATTTAGAAATAATTAGACTATTGACGATAGAAAGTGATAATCTGTAAAGGGCACGTTATGCATTATTTATAATAATAATATTAATAATTATTATAATAATAATGTTACTTTTCCAGTTGCATGTTACACATCCACCTTCCGCCGACCAAAACATTAATAAGTTGCTTATCGCCAATAGAGGCAGTGGTGTATCTACATCCATAAATTAGTTATTTTTGTTTTTATTATATTTATTATAGAGGTTAAAATCTATTTTGGGTAAATCCATGGTAATATTCCGATACCGCGATTGTGCTGTTAATAAAAACATGTTTACAACTTACGTCTTACATTATAAATTCTTCTAATCATTCTATAATACTGAATTATAGTTATTATTAGGGATGGGAATTCCAACTCATTCCACTGAACTGAATCTTTCAACTCAGTTCATAGTAATGAGTTGAATCAAAGAGTCGACTCCCAACTCTTTGTTTGAATTAGATTACCACTACTCTAATCAACTCTTCAAGTCTAACACTCTTGATTCGACTCACAAGTTCACAGTCCATATTCATGAATAGCTTATCGTATATGAAACTTATCGTATATGAAGCTTATGACTATAAGCGTACAACGTTCTAATTTTTCTCAAAAAGTCAGAAATCTTGTTTTAAGAAACAATGGAAATATTAATAACCAAATCCGAGGGGAACATTTGTTTAAGTTAGTGTAATTTTCCATTTGGATTTGCAAGCCGTTATTAAAGGAGTCGAGAGTTTAACTGAATTAGTGAGTCACTGGTCGCCAAACCATGTAACACTGATTCGTCTCGTCCAGTTAATTTTTAAGAGTCGACTAGCTCATGAACTATACGAGTACATCTCTAGTTATTATTACTATATTTTTTCATATATTATTAAAATGTACTGATTGTATTATCATATTACACTGAATACTCAATACTCAATACTCAATGAATATTTCATAAGCCACAAGACAACACGAAAAAGCACAATACTGGTTTTGAAAAATAATAATAATAATAATAATAAATCAACTAAAATTTAAATGTATTGTAAATAATACAATTACATAGACTTAAAAGTTAAAATGTAGAACAGGTAATACGAAAACTTAAAATACAATAGTAATTAATAATTATGGTTAATTTAATTTGTAGATAGATACAATGTATATGGTAAAATTATTGAGTTCGAGTTCAAATTTGACTTAAAATTATAATAGGTTTGGTTCGGCTCGATTTGGTAGAAAATGTGAAGGTTCGGTTCAGTTCAAGTTCAAAAAAATAATTTAAAGTTCGGTTGAAGTTCGGTTCGATTTAGAAAATCAGGGTTCGACCCATCACTACCGTAAACATTTCAAATTATATATTAAATCGTTTAAACAACTTTAAACATTTATATAGGCAGAATAAAATGAAAGTTCTTCAACTTTATAAGACAGGTTTTTGACGAAAAATAATGAAAATCATTTTGGTAAATGTCAAGTTAGAGTTATTCAAGCGAAAAACATTTATTTTTTTTTTAAACAAAGTATAAAATTTTCAATATTTTTTTAAGATCCGTCAATGTTTTAAAATTTACTGTATTTACGATCGAAAAAACAATGGCCAGACAAGGGAGCAAGATGTTGCATGAGAAGTATTGATGCGTTAAACTGAAGTGTTTTATGACTTGATAACAGTATTTAAGTGAGTGTCGAACCCTACTCTCCTTTCGTGCTAATCGGTATTTTTTTACCTGTTATACAATAAATATTTAACGTTTATTTAATGTTTATACTTTAACTACTTTGATCAACAGTCGCTCCTAAGAGTTATGATCTGTGTCGGCGCGGCAAGTGCCCAACAATAGTAGAGGGCTGGCTTGTTCGCCTTAATAATTATTGAAGGACTGGTATTAAAAATAAGTATAATTAAAACAAATAAATAAAAAATTGGTGTGAATAAGTGGACTGTATAATGTAAGAAATATAAAATATAAATATCACAAATGTAGCCTGTTTGGCTCAACAAGAAAGAAACAAAATGGTAACAATAATATAGTAAATAGATAAATTAAATAAATAAATAAAATAAATGAAATGAGATATGTGGACCACAAGGCGCACACCAAAAAATAGGTCTACAAATAAATTATGTGCCTATGTCGGCTAATGCAAATTATAATATAATAACAATATAATGTGCCTATGACGACTGATGCCAAGTAATACAAATAACAATATAATGTGCCTATGACGGCTGAGGCCCGTCGGCCTTTAACACAATGAAACAAATATGGTCGACCAATACTCACATGTGATGACTGTAATTGGTGGCGGATTTTATCCCGACGCGACCGCACCAGAACTATGACTACAATTGCCTTAGACGGCACACCGCAGTGTTTAAAATTATACAAATAAAAATGTCACAGTCTGGTACGTGCGACCACCGAATCACAATCACCAACGAAGACAGCAACAAAACGTGAACTTAACGAAAACTAACAAAAATGAATTTCGGTGTGCACACCACGAAGACAGAAAAACAAGAGTGAGATGGGTCCGACGACATTCACCACGAAGGCTAAGGCCGCCGGACACCACAATGAAGATAAATGTCTCAGTGCCACCACACTAAACCAAAAATACACGAGAACTTACGAAACTTTGGCACTGAGAACATGACTTTTACTTTTACAAAAACGTAACCGACAATTTTTTGAAAACGTGGAATAACAATCATTAACGTGCGACGATAACAGCGCGATAACGTATCCGGCCGGTCGCGCACGGAGGCTTATCACCGCCGCCGACGAGGGCCGCGAATACGCAACGCGTCGCTACGCATCGCACGAAAATGATGACATGAACAAATTTTATACAAACAATATATACAGCGCGAACAATCTGCAATTCAAGTTTCTTTGAATTATGTCATGAACCGTAGGATATGATTACAGGAATAGAAGGTTTTTCAGTCAGTTAATTAGAAACTCGATTTTTAGTTTTTTCGCAGCTAAAACTTCACGGAATCGTGACCGTGACTTGATCACACATGAGTACATACACACCCATATCAAATTATACCGACTTAAGGTAGGACGTTAGTATTACTTATAGATAACTGCTAAGTTATTTGTGCTAGTTTCGTCGTAGGGGGGGCGGCATTTCTGCAATGTGTTTAAATATTAAAATTATATAAAATTTATTATTTTATGATTATTTTTTGGAGTGATTGTTTTTAACGAATGTAAGGAGAATTTAATACCAGTGTTCGCTTTTCGGGAACGACAAATTAGGGTCACCACTAGGTCATGGAGGCCCGTAACAAAATCACAAAAACGTCGAAACGTTTAGTCGCCATGTACAGTTGCACCGGTTATACACGTAGACGAATAGATACATAGACGTAAGAATAGTGCAAGCTGAGCGTTCAGGAGGCGAACCGGAAATGTGTGTGAGGAAAAAATAAATATTATCCCTGGAATATCATAATCGCGAGCGAGCAGTGAAAGAGAACGTAGAGGCGGTTGCAAGCGGTAAATCGTTACACGCCTTGGCGGTCGCAGCCTGTTGCAAAGAACCGTCGCGTACGTACGATTCGAGAAGAGTGAGCACGCAGGCAGACGTCCTATCACACCGCAGTGTACTGTGTTATTATTAAATTATGAAATATCGAAGAAGCGAGAAACGACGGTCGCAACATAAAAGAACAATGCGTTGCGTGCAGAAAATGCGACGGAGAGAACGGGAGAGAGAAGGAGAAGAGGTGAAGAGAGAAAGAGAGAGAGAGAAAAGATTCAAACGTCGGTAATCGTACAATGGGTCTAACGAACCAAGATTATAATGACTCGGAAACGGGATTACGCGCTTCGGAGAAAACTGTTCGTATTGCGAGAGATTTTTTTCTTTTTTTTTTCTGAACGAGGATTCTTTTTGACGGGTACAACTTCCGCACCTCGCCACGTACAACACCGGTGGGCTTAGAAACAATATTATTGCGTTACCCAACGTCTCGACATATATTGTATTTGTCGTGTATATACACGTCTCGGACGGCCATTTTACGTACCAAAAGCTTATCAATATAGTCAGGCGACCCCCCTTCTGGTGCAATTTTGACTGGGATCGAACATTGATGCGTATCATGTGGACTTTCCGAACTTGGGAAATCGATGGTTATTTTATCCAGAAGTACACCCTTAGTCTGATGGTGGCTCCCGTAATAAACAATTTTTTTTAAAATAAAAAATCTAGAATTACTTGAATGCAATTTACGACGTACAATTACGGGAATCTTATCTTCATAAGTAGAAATGCTGCGAATCCAGAAATCATAAAATAAAAACGGGTGAAGTTGGTCACCAGATAAATTGCAATATGGTATTACTCCGAAGGTATATTATGTTAAACCCATAACTTCACAGCTAATCAACATTTCTCAGTTTTCACCGTAAAAATAATCTTTAAACAAAAAAAAAAGATACGCTGTAGAGAAATCGTTGTATTTTAATTAATTTTACTCATAAGCCTCAACTTTTAATTTATACACTTTTAACAACGCTATTGTTTTCGACCAAATACCGAACGCGTGAGTTAAAAATATTTTTTCCGCAAAGTAGGTTTTTAATTTTTTTTTCTATCACAATGAAAACGGATTACAAAATATTATACAAAATATATAGACATGTACACGAATTTCATTATTTCAAAAAACGTCAGTCCATGACTTTTAAATTTGTTTGGGACATATCGTACCTTCCCTGCGTTATGCGGTAACCTGAATACCATTAGATCAATTTTGCATTGAAACGTCACCAGATTATAAGGTCTTAACATCACAACAGCAATAATTATTTAAATTTCATTATGTTAACACTCACTTCCACATTTCCTCTCATCCTTTAATAATCGGTCGCACTATTATAAGATGAATGTCCCCGGCTCTGTACCGGCTCTGTACCGTCAAACTACATAATTTACGGTGATTATTTTTTTCACATCCGAAAATTTACAATTTTTTATGTAATTGACCGATGCCAAATGTTTGTTACACTTCGACGTACGTTTGAACAATATACAAAATTAAATTATCAACATTTTTCTCGCAATGACGAAGTCATGGACTTGGCTCAAACCACTCTTTCCCGTTATCCATAGACGAACCCACTATTTATTAAGTTATTTTAAATTTAATTTTTGAAAAAGTCAGCAACTATGATGACCAATTGATAAACAGAAATGGCCCACGTCGAGCTGAAGAAACATCCAACTCATCCAGAGCAATAACATTACCACAACGTTTGAAGACACATAAGTATTTTTTTCCCTTTACATTCACCAAAAATACATGTTGTATACCTATATGTAGTATCCACCATAGGTTTTTTTATATAATTTTTTTTTTTTTTTTTTTATATAACACCGAATTGATTTACTCAATTTTCAAAAATTTTTCGTATGGAAAAACAAATCATTATGTTGGTGCTTAGTAATCTGTATAAAAGCTGTAGCATCAAAGAATATATATCTAATTATCTAAATGTTTCACGTCTGCATAAACAAAAATGATTGAATGACGAATGTAAAAAACTAATATATACTTGTATTATAAGGTTATAGGCTATTTTAATATTTATTATTTTTTTTAAACAACACAAAAAAAAAATCTATGAACTTCGTCAAGATGCCTCATGCGACGTGACTCGTAGATCACTAGCTAGGTGTTGTTCCTAACTAGGGGGCAAAAAATGAGTTTCTCAAAATGACTGAAATAAATGTTACAACATTTTTCGAAATGAGTAAATTTATCATTTACCCGACTAATTAGAATCTACAACGTGCCATCGTCAAAGTTCAAATATCGAATCCCATGAATTACGATTGTCCAACAAAGGAGTACAGTTCGATGATTACCAACGACGCAATATTTGGAATGGAAACGATTGTTTTTATAGCAACTGTCTTATCACTATCATCGTTCCCCATTATCGTCGCTCGTCAGTCGATAGCAATAATATAATTCAAACAATTTTCACTTATGATACGCATGCTCGATTTATACTTATCAATGCATTTGACTATCTCAAGCGCAAAATTTCATACAGAAACACGGTCGTTCCAGTCATCCGCAGTCCACGAACGCGTGTGTCATGCACGTAGACCTCGCAGACATCAACCATCTGCAAGAGCCGTAGATGCTGTTCAACCGTGAAAGAGCTTTTGCTTGGACCACGACCGACATGTTACCGAGACAGTAGCTCGTCACGATACTTGCCGAAACATTTCTCTCGATTTCCTTTACCCACGAAACCTTTGCAAGTACGTTTTCGCGGAATCCTTCCTCTTTTTTTTAAAAAAAAAAATAAGATTAACGAATACCAGATATTAAATATCTCGGAAGACTATATATCAAATATTTAATAATACGATTAAGTAACTTCCTGATAAGAAGAGCATTGGCTTTCGTTCATAATTCGAGTCCTTGATCGAATCGAAAATCTTAGTTATTTTTTCCCGGATTCCTCGTGGAACACTTATCGCTGGTTCACGGAACTTCCGGGTTCGGCCGGAAAATGCTTATATAGACCATACACCGGCACGGTCATCGGTGCGCGAAAACGTATTTTTCCTCGTTTCGATCGTACCGAGACATGGAGACGGATATTGCCCCCCGGACGAAATATCAAGCCGCGGAACACCACGTGTACGCTCGTCGTCAGCACCACCTTGAAATGAATACATTTCACAACTTTATCTTACATCTTTACGAGCCGCTCTGGGCTGTCACCTGATACGTGAGGTGCTTTCGGTTGGTCCCGGAGTGCACTGAACGAATGTGGGCACGGTTTCGGACGTAAAAAGAAGAAAAAAAAAAAACGCTGCACGGTTACGATTACGATTTGACTGCCGCAATACTGAACGAGGTCGCGCAGATGATGCAATGGACGGAAGTGTAATATACGAAAATAAAAAAATAAACTTTTGCCTACAGCGTGCGATCGACAAGGGTCGTGCTGACTGGTGATTTCAAAACTTCCTTTTTACGACGTTTCGGCTACAGCATAAAGTTCGTGGTTTCATTTTATGCGACTCGCCGACGTCGGTCGCGTACCTACAGTACATATAACCCAATATGATTTCTTGCCCCACTCCACCGTTCTTTCCCCCTTGAAATTTCCTTCCCGCAGTCGCCTTCGTACATCGTTTGATCTGCCATCGCCCGCGCACCCTGCACCCTGTTGTCGCGAACTTCATCGTTTATTGTTCTTTCCGGTGTTTATTCTGCCGATTTCGGAGACTTCCGCGACTCTCCCGCGTTCCCGGAGGACTTATTGTTTCCCTTTAGTTTGCATTTTACATCGGTTTCCACCCGGCCCACCGCGAAGGGCATGGAATATATAAAAATATATTATGTATACGTGTACGATAGATATTATACATATAGTACGGGAAAAAAATACCCTTACAAAAAAAAAAAAAAATCTCTCCTCGACGAACGTGAGCGAGGGGGAAGGAGGAGGAGGAGAACAAAGTGATAAGTCATAAAAACAACCCGAGAAGTCTTGACAGTGTTTACTATTTTATGTAATCGATTTCACAGCCGTGCACCGCGTACCGTTTTTTTTGTCCTATTTTCCTCCGTATATTCATGAACACGGGGCTGAGCGACAACGGTACGGCCGCCACTACATTTTGCCATCGGTCAAACGATTTAATCACTGCATTATTATTTGAGCACCAACTAAATCACGTACAGCGTACACTCACACGCCGCCCTCCGGTGGTCGATCGAACGCGAAACGTACATTCAATTGCCCGTACGCCGTCGACCGATTGAAATATAAACCATCGACTATCAGAGTACCGCAGTCGTGTGTGTGCATGCGTATCACCGAACCTGTATATTCTATTTTCCATTAATATTCTCGCGAACGTGTACGTATATTCAATGTAAACTGTTTACTGATATCGGCACTTATTTTTTATTTTTATTTTCACTCGCTGCGAACGCGCACGTCGAACGTCTGTGTAATTTAATGGACGACGTTATTTAAAATGCAAAGCGATAACTCACGACCAATCGAGTGAATATGAAAATCACCTTTCCACTGATGTTCAAACGACGGGGATAAAATACTTAACTCGATTTAGAAATACCGTAGGTACGGAATTATGTAAAAAAACATAATATTGCATAAGTATGGGAACGCACGTGCACGCCCGTCCCGAGAAGGACATGAAATCTGACTAGAAATTAAACTATCCATATTTATATGTATACATATTTATACACATACATACCGATCGATGTGTTATATATATACACATCGATTAATATACACCGTAAAACTGCAACGGCGTGGAACTGATGTTACATAATACGACTTAATTCGACAACTTTATACTTGTGCGTGAGAATCACAATCAATTTAGATTAAACGAATAAATACGTACACCAGAATCTACATAATAATTTGTTCGTTTCGTGTAGTGATCGAAAGAAAATATAGTCGTATAATAATTATTGGATTTGAGCGCGAGCAATCGACGTGCGTATTATAATAAAATATTTCATAGCCATTGACAAATTGGTCCTAAAGTTATTTTACGTTTCAACGCTTGTAGTTTTTGTGGTTTACATACGACGCACGAGTGATTATAATAGAGACGTATCGGAATTGAGTGGTCTGTTTCAATAAGGTTGACAGTAGTGGTGATTGAAAAGCTTTCGACTTTCCGTATTCGGCACTATCGTCACGCTCTCCAGCCAGAGTTGTTGGCAGGGTCATCCGCTTCGGTAGGCGTGCGATCGATACTTCCTGCGGTT
The DNA here is from genome assembly GCF_003268045.1 of Sipha flava. Classification (NCBI taxonomy): domain Eukaryota; kingdom Metazoa; phylum Arthropoda; class Insecta; order Hemiptera; family Aphididae; genus Sipha; species Sipha flava. The sequence goes on from NW_020272758.1 coordinate 1,512,482, forward strand.
CGTGAAACACTAAATTCTCATTGCTCAATCGGCATTCATAACCGCTGATATATATGACACAAAATATTAATGAACACGATGAAAACGGGATATTTTTTATGTTAATTAGGTTTTATCATACGAATTCGCATTTGTAATTGCAGATCAATTGCTATATATTAGTTTATAAAATGAAAATATGTTGAATAATCATTTCGGCTGTAAGTGTTTGTTAACGTGACCCGTTACCAATTGGTTGAAAATAATCGTTACACTAATTTTTATTAAAACATACTTAAGGTTACCAGGAATTGATTTAATGGAAACATTTCCCTCTGATATTAAATTAGTTATTAGTAGTTAGTAGTCTTAAGCAGTTTTGTAATTATTAGAAATTCACGAAATATAATTAGAAAATGTACATAACTGCACTTGGAAAGTACTTAACTCAAATTAACGTTGCGGCATTCAGATAACTTAGAAACTATATTGTTGTAACTTGTAGCTGTAAATTCTAATTACAATAGTTATATTTCGTTTAGGTGCGGTCTTGTTTTCTAAATTCATGAAATTATTTAGAGTAGACGTTCAAGTTACACAAAATATTTTTCTTTAATAGTCGCTTATACGGTTTTGATTTCATGGATTGCAATATCGGTACATACTGCTCTGTTAAAGAATTAAAAACGTTATTAGATTTTCTTCGGCTGCATGGGTCGTTAGATTATTTTCATTCCATAACGGTATGACCGGACAACTTGACGAATCCCGATACATCGACGATTGGTCTATTTTGAATTCTTCTTCTAATTGACACTTTGATCGTTCAAATAGGTCAAACATTGTTTTGGTCTTGTTCGATAAGATTACGGATTCACCTGTTATCTACAATTTTTGCGAGTAGAAACGTGAAACCATAATATTACATCCTACGAAAAAACCGTGAAATATCTAAAATATATATGGAAAACTTCGTGTAATAAATTTTTGTTCGTTTTTGAATACGAAACCAGAAACCTGAAAAAATGTTTGAATATTTAATTCAAACATTATAAATCCGTACATGGGATCGACAACGATTTTATCATACAAGTATTCCATATTTTTAAGCGATAACTGATTAAAAGTTCGTTTTTGAAAACGATAAATTTTCCATTGGCAATATAAAGTAAAAAAAACTGAAGAATATTTTATGCACTATAATTTGTGCTTATTCTTTTGCCTTATAACATTTATCAGAATCGTAACAATTGTTATAGACTTCACGTAAAAAAAAGCGTGATACCTGCAATATTTTTCGTATTCATGAGTTAGCACGTGACGTCAAACAGGATATGAATTATAAGACTGATAAGAGTACAGTTTAAACAATTTGCATCGGCACTTATCGGCAATTCGAAGAGCGATCAATACATTTTCGTGGTGAAATTATGATTGTGGTTTTCGAAAGTTGTCATATTATATAAAGTTCATTTACAGCATTAATATAGTATTTTATTAATTATTTTAAGCAGAGAAAAATGTATTTAACTGACTTGTACTTACAGTTAGAAGGAAATCAGTATGCGCAATTGACCTGTGATTCAAATGGTAGTGATAGTCAACACATTTTTTATTCATAACATTACCTACCGTTACCAGTTTTAGTCTAGTCCTGTAAAGAACGCGTTAAGCACATGATCACTGAGAAATTACCGATTCTTCGATAAAATATACGATTCTTAACTAAAGGTAAAAATGTTTAATTTTTACACAACTGCGTTAGGTTATAACATTTTATTTTACTCATTTTTCTTCCGCTATATAAATAACTATACTTGTACGCGTTAGACTGCGCTTGTTGATTTCATTTGATTTGATTTTATTATTAATTAAAAACAGACAAGAAGTTGAAGTACTTCAACAAGTTTTACAGTATTTTACGTAGGTTCTTATTTTTCAAGGGTGTCCATCGGAAATTACATCATGGTACATACATATAATATACATATATAAATTATGTTGCAACGGTTATAAGAGTGGGACCATACTCTCCCACACTGTTTTGGTCATTGTTTCGATAGTGTATATAATTATTTATTTTTTTATTTAAAAGAAAATGTGCAATTTGTACAAAAAAAAAAAATAAATGCCATGAGCAAATTTGATAGCAAATAAAGATTAAATTGATAAGATAGAATTATGACCAATTGTTAATTCTTATACTATTGTAATCACTAATCTGTCGATCGAAATTCGGTTATCCATCAACTACTAAGTAACTAGTCAAAAAAAAAAATTTAACATGATACATTTTCTACATCGAATTTGATCTGCTTCATAAAATGTTCTATTCCGTTGTACGAAAAGCTGAAAATGACACCTCTGACACAGTAGTATACGCAGTTACATTGAAAACGTTACCCCGAAGAAAACTGTTCGATGACAATACCACACTACACTGTGTCGAAGAAGATCCGAACATTTACCACGCGAACACGCGTACAGATGTACGGCTGGACACGGTGTTTATTGTTTTATTTTTCACGACGTACCCGTACAACTGACCTGCACGTACAGGGTCGCTGGGGTGAGCTACAACTGTGCAGTCCTGCGGAGGGTATGTATGCACCGTAAAATATTTTTCACTCATAAATCATTAGTGAAGTGGAACACTGCAGGCATGTAGAGTACATTATTAACTGTGCACTAGCACCGCCGTGGGTATAGGTACACGAAACATTATGACGTAACTCGTTTTTCACAAAATGACGGCCAACAACACTTACAAGCACTGCACGGGCATATGTCCAATATAAAAGGTCGATTAATACACATACAACGCGTAGGTACATGTGGAAACACGCATTCGGTACGATTTCCATACCGTTTAAGTGCGTGCACTAAGTTTGTTTCGCCGTGGTTTGACGCAAACGCAATACAATTGGATTTCTACGCAATTATTTTTGTTTTACTGCAATCGTACAGTAGGTTGGTGGTCCTTTGATTTCCGGCGATCTTTCGAAGTTCGTGAACATTTATTTATCCCTCGTGAATCCGTAGACAGTCGGGGTTTCATGACCAGAATAAACATACGAATAGATCGTTTTTACAAACGCAAAATAAAATCGCAGAAAATCAACGGAAACAAGGACTTCGAGTGTCGGAGTTATGGAAATCGAACATTTACAAAAATCGGCTGTTATGATTTTTCTACTGAACGACGATAAATGGTTAAATGTGTGTGTGCGCAGGCACGAGTGTAACACAAACCGGTGATCGTTTTCGAGTGAAAACTAACTCCGACGGTTTGGTTATGTATAATATTTTACAATAACTGTCCGAAAAACAACAGCTGGAAAAGCCGTAAAATCCGATCTCGAAGGTATGTGCTCACGCGTCTGCCGCGATCGTGTATGCATTACGTTCGTTGTTATTAAATAGTTCATCTCCGTGCAAACGATTTATGGATTCAAATTAAGAATTTCACTCGCGTGGATTTACGTGCCCATCCACCCCCGTCCGTGCACGGGTACAAGTGTTACATTGCTATTGTTATAATTATCTTCATCATCGCCTACAGTAGTGGTGCCCACTACATAGCTCTTCAACGCGTTTAGTGCGGACCGCACTAAAACTAAATTTACATTCTTAAGTTCATAATTGAATCGAGTAAATCAAATAAAATACAATTAATTTGATTTCGATGCAACGTTTGTAACGTTATAATCATACAATTATTAAGTTATATCAACTAATACATAATGTGTAGATACATTTTTATAATTTTTTTTATCATTTCCGATCATTTCCATAAAAAAAGTATGGTCATTTTAAATATTACTGTTCGGCCGTTTCTAGAATCCTAGTGGCGACCGTTGGTTTACAAGGTGCAATGATGGTATAGGTTCGGAGTCATGTTTTTAGGCTGAGTGTGTGGGCAGCGGTACGTATACACACAAGTATCGTCTACTGAATCACTTTGTGCCATACAAAAATACGTATTACAACATTTTATACAGTCCTCTGTATTTCATGAATCCCGGTTTACATTGGTTGTACAACTGTCACAACAGCAATTAGGTAAACTGCAAAACGTGTAGTTTGGTAAAAATTACGATTCTCGATCCACGTGAAACGTGATTGTTGTACTTAAAGTCGATGTCGTTTCGGTTACGTGAGATACTGGGTACAAAATATAATTTGTATTTATAGCTATTAAATTTAAAAACTTTTTATTTACAATTTTTAATAATTTAATATTTTTCCCTTCTACACACATATATTCTCCTCCGAATTTGATACATCGCTACATTTATATTTCCCATTGATTGAAACAGAATTGGAAAAATTGTTTTTCTTGGAATGCTTTTAATACCTCTATCGATTTGGTTTTCACCGTTTCAACGGACTCAAAATATGTTCCAATTAACGCGTTTTTTAATTTCAGGAAGAATCAATAGTCCCATGGAATGAGATCTGTTGAATACGAGGAGGGGGGGAGGTGTTGTAGCACTGGAGTTTAGTTTGAGTTTTGACCAGAAAAATTGTTTTACAGATGAAAAATAATGAGCCAATGCTGTATTGATGTGCAAGAACTACGATTCGTTTTTCCACAATTCGATTCGGAAGACTGGTAAATAATAATGTTGATTTATAGTTTGTCCTTGTGGTACCTATTGCACTGCCGTAACTAGACTCGAAGTCCGTGTACGAATCAAATCTTTGAGGCCTATAATCATCAAACGTTTTTTGAGCATTTGACCTTTTTAGACCCCATGGTAGTTGGAGGCCCGGGGCCTGTGTGCAATGTACCCACTGCACATCCAGTTTTTACGGCAATGACCCGTTGACTGAACTCATTCGGTCGTAATTACTTCCATGACATCAAAAAATTACGATCAACGTGGCATTTAATTCTGACTTGCTCATTCAATCTTTCTTTCGCTCTTGGCGATGCGGAAGTTTTCCAATGCATGTTTATATACGAGATGGATCTGAGTTGAATTACATTTCATGAAAACGATGAAAAAAAAACCAAATGTTGTGTCCTGTATGTTGAAAGTCAACCGAATGCAGTAGGGAATCAGTCGACTTCTCTAAGACACCACAATGTAGACGTTATCACGGGCGTTCTACACAACGATATTGTAAAGGGACAATGCATAAAACACGATGTTATATTACGCATTATGTTGCAGAGTCCGAGTTGTGGTTGAATTGTAAATGCTCGCTTATTTGTTTTTATCCACACTATTATTTCATTTCCGATGCAACCGTGCACGTTTATCACTATTACCAAATGGCCGAATTTTCTCAACAATTGTTTGTACAATTTATTTAATGTTATACACAGCGAAAGTTGTTATAAATTAAACAGACTGGACCAAAGCGAACGACGTGTTTTTAATACCGCTTTTGACATTTTTTCGGTTCGTATTCACAACAATAATTGAACAAATCGAACGTTCGATTTTAACACACTTCGTCCCTACTGCAGAATATGTGTCTCAAACAATTTCACTGTAGATATATTAAATAATTTATAAGACTGACCATAGCATAGAATATTAATAGGACTGAAATATAAGTTATCATGATTTTAAGCATTATTCAAATAATACTAATGTTTATTTTCATAAATTCCCAAATCAAATATCATACAATTATGACTTGCATTTTTCAAATTTTATTTGGATAATAATTTTTATTATTTACAAGTATTATATTCGCATAATAGTATATTTTGAAATGCGATATTTTCTGAGTTTCTGAGTAATAAGCAAAATAAAAAAAATTAAACCGTATCCTATACCATAATTTAATTCGAAATCGAAACCTACATTTTATATTTCGTAGTATAACTGAACAATATATCTCATTTTAACCATATTTATACCGGAATCAAAATCGACAAGAACTGCTTGTCGATACACTATACATCGTGCAATATTACTAAATTATTATCATACGGTGACCAAAGGCGTATTTGTGTTGTGGCCATGGGGGGAGGGGCGAAACTAATTTTTCTTCAATACAAACTTAAAAATAATTCATAGTTCATTACAGGAACGTACCCAAATGGGGAAGGGGTCTGGACCCCCCCATTGAAATTTCTACATAAATAATGGTTCAATAGTAAATAGTACATAGTGTATTGTAATTTCCTATCATCATCAATATGCAAAATGTATAAATTATATAATATACCTATAATGTTAGAGCATATTTAATTTATACTGCTTTTTTAATATTATTTATTATTGTTAATTAAATAATGTATTTTTTTATGACATTTTACTACCAAATAAAAATGTATTTCAAATTACCCAAGTTACCCACTTTTACGGTAATCAAATAACAAATTCCAAATTTCCATTTTTTCATTTTGGTAAATTTGTTGATTGTTTCATCAATGGATACAATAATATTTGTATGTACATGCTGCAAAGCCAAACCTGTAAGTCTATGCTGACCTGTTATTGATCTTAACCATGTTTTTAAATGTATAAAATACACAAATATGCTTGTATTTGTGCACAAAAAAAAGTACTAAATACCTATATACAACAAAAAATACCAGGTATTATACTGTAAAAAAAAAAAAGGCGAGTAGAATTATTAAGGACTTATATAGCTCTAATAAATACAAAAATATACATTATGCATAAATGCACCAAAAAACTAACTAGTAAATATGTGGTAAAAAATGTGTTACTTTATATTATCTAATAAATACCTCGTTTATAGTTGTAAATTTATATACGGTTATAGTTATAAATATCTATAACCGTAGCAAAATCCGTGGAAGATAATACCACTATTCGTTCTACAGCCAAAAATGTTCTGATATAAGAAGATAAACAAAAATTGACACCCGTGACTAAATTGACATATTATTGAATTTATTATCATATTTTAATGATAGACTAGTAATTTATATTCCTAATTATTTATACATTCAATTTTTTAAATAAATCAATGTATTATATTCAAAAAAATACAAGCCATAGGGGGGCAAATGCCTCCCTCTCAAATCAGCCGTTGATGGTGACTATACCATGTACATTGTTGTCGGTTCTATAGTTATTGGAAAAAAAAAATGAAGAAACATTAGTGTTAAATTATATTCGAGTGATGAAGACTTAATAAAATTATTGTATTATAAATTTGCGGCAAATCTCGTAGTGCGAAAAAAAAATAAGAACATGAACATATTTATAGCGGCGGAAAAGCTTTAATTTAACATCAACGCGACGGCCCTCCAGCTATAATAATACTACGTTGTCCAAGATAGTGATGTCACATACTATTAACTGACAAGAACAGAGGATTTTCTGGGAGAAGGTGTACAGAAGCAGGATGTTATACTCATACCAGAAGGATAGAAATATACGCGTAATATGTTGCATGTTCGTGTACTGCGGTGGCGATCAGCGGTCCACGCCTTTTCACATCGGAGTGTTATCGTCATATATACGACCAAGCACGAGTACATTATTGATTACGAAAAACAAAACATCCCGATATTTTTGCGATCGTCATTCCGGTTCGTGTAATTATTTAACGAGTCATGGTGAGTCATTGTAATAATTAATTTACATGTAAAATATAAAACCCATGTAAGTAAACAAATCGTAACCAGAAATCGGATAAAGTAGATTTTAATTACTATTATACTCGTAATACAGTATACAAATTCATTACGATGCAAGATGTGTTTTAAGTAAATGGAAATCATTTTATTTTCAATTTGTACGTTTCGATGAATTTTAAATCAGTTTCTCAAATAGTTTTCTTAGATAAATAATCCCTAAGTATTAATACGAAGTTTATTATAAATTTGTTTTATTTTCAATCCTTTTAAAACTCTTTGGAAACATTTAATTGGCGGGTATTTCGAAACGTCGGAAACAGAAAAAAAGGCATACAGTCATATGAAAATATTAGAAACTTCATTTAAAACTTGTTTACTAAATAATAATTAGACCAGTATTTGGTTCCAGGGGGGCTATTGGACTTTGAAAATCCGATTTAAAGATGATCCAGGCTATTTCTCCTTTGCCAAGTTGTTATAGCACCATACAAAATTGGCCTTAAAATAGTTACTTCCAAAATATTTAAAAGTTCCGACATCAATACGAATTGCATAAAACCTTTATCTTTATTTTCATGGAAAGTTGAAAAACTTATCACCAAGTCCCATTAATAAATTTGCTATCATTCCGAACGTTACTTTATAATCCTCTCGGAAAACTTAAGTGGACCAGGCCTAGGACTTATTCTGGTTCACATGAAAATCAAATTGTCAGACAGTACTTCTAAGTACATTTGTAAACAGTAATTCTCAATCCATATAATTTATTCATTAAAATTACTCATAGAACCATAAGTTTTTTTTCGTGTATAAAAAAAATCTTCCGAAACAAACTGCATTAAATGCGAATTAATTTTACTATTGTTTTTTAAAAAAAAAAATGATGTTGTGATGTTTCAATTGAAATATACAATAATCAAATGCGTAGTGTCCCCACAATGATGGATTTCTATATAAATATAACCACAGTTTATGGTTTCCCAGTAATCGGAAAAATTTAATCGGTCCTTTGTGCTTGGTGTAAGTATTCAAGTATCCCGTACGACGTTTATTGCGTATGTACTACACGTACTAACCGTGTACGTTTTATCACTAGTACTTTTTGGACACGATGACGGCACGGTGATGCGATACAGTTGGCCGATAAACATATGAATCGATCACGAGTTTGAGAGGGAATGAGAGGGATGTGATGTATTATTTATAATTTGTAAACCGCGTTCGCAGTGACGGGCGAAACGATACAACAAACGATAGTCGCACGCTGAGTACGTAGAATAATGTACATAAAAACTGCATGACAAGTGAAGCGAAATTCGCATTGAACGCGTTCATTAATCACAAGTGTTTACCGTCGTCCTTCAGGCGGAGACGGACCAAACGCGAAATCGCATTGTGTGCGGCCAGTTAGATACCATATCGCAAGTTCGCGTTATAATGCGTACAGTCATCATACTTTTCACTCGAAATCGACTACCACGTGAAGAGTTCATCGCCCACCGCTACACTACAAGATGATATTTAAGGCGTGCTTCATGTTCACTTTTATGATTGATTCGTGCGTTAAATCAATTTCAAAATCATGCCGAATGAAATATCTATCGCACTTCATTTTATCGCAACTAATAGTATAACTTTTTTCTTTTTTTTTTTTTTATCTGCATCTACTTGGCCACGTGTATTATTTTTCATTTAAATTTTCGAAGCGGATTGATTTTCTGAATAAATCGACGCTCAAAATCGAATATCAAAATAATAATTATATGATTCGCGGGAAATGTTAGCGCGTTATTCACCCGTCTTTAAAAAAAAAAAAAGAATAAAATACAGTGAATTGAATAAGTGGATTGACTATTTCTAAAAATAAACTTCCGTATGTAATAAATCTATTTATTTCAGCCCAATCATTTACAATTACATTAATTATAGCTGATACATATATCAACTGAGCTATATGACCAAACATCTGGTATACTGTACATGATCATCAAAAATTGTTTAATAGTAACATACATTTACAATTAAAAACGACTTGACTAAAACGTAACATAGCAATAGATATTTTCATAATTAAAATTAACATCAGTGTTTCTATGGATAAGATATGATATTTAAACATATTTAATGTTATAATTTTATCAATACACACATTTTCATCAAGTTCAATTACTATTTTATTGATTGATTTTTAAGAAAACATATAGACTTTATACTTCTTTATTAAAAATTTTGAATTAAGTTTTCCTTGTGTAATTGGAAGAGTTTATTGAACTTGTGATTAATGCATATGGCAGTTTAATGAAGTTTTTGTTCTACTGTCTATTTTTTATTTAGCATTAAGTGTGTAGTTTTATACGGGATTTTATTAAAATATTATACTGTCGCGTGAGAAGAGTAATAATTCAAAACTATAATGATAAAAAAAATATTTGTTATCACATTTTAATACGTATTACGAAGGGAATTTATAAAAAAAGACATTTGAATACATACGAGTCTTTACACAACATGGAGAGCCATACTAATGCCAGTAAATCATCTTGTATACGATTGCTGCACGCGTTATTTGATGTATAAAGTTTCGGATGAATTCGGCTTTTAAAAACGAACGGTATTTAAAAATGTTATGTGAGGGCTTAAGTGCAGCTTCGAGGGGAGGCATAGTCCCCTCACTCCGAATGTCCTGATTTATTATAAACAATTTTTACGAATAATAGTTCTGTGACCATGTTTATGACACGTTATTAATAAACGGTAAGACGGTCTACAATGTGCGTGTATTTGTTACTTTTAAATGCCAAAATAAAAATGAACGTTTCAAATAGAAAATATTGTAGCAGCTGATATAAACCTACACAAAAACATCAAAAAAAAAAAAACGTTAAAACTACCAGGTCATACAAGACTCGAAGGTCAAATTAGATACTGAAATGGGTGATTGATATTGCTAGTGTTGGTATTTTAAACTTGAAACCAATACACCATTGTTCTCAAAAAATCGACTCTGAGTGAAAGATGTCAGATGGATCAGTTTATACTTCTAAAGATGGTTGATATAGAAGTCAAAATAAATCTCTTTGTAAGGTAGGTACACTTTTTTTTGTTGGTTACTTTTACCAAAAAAGAAAAAGGTATCTTTGATTTGGGAAAATTAAGCGTCAATAAACAGCAGGAATTTCATCGAAATATTTTGAAACTATGACACGTCTTTAAAACTGTAACTATATATATCTATTCAATAAATGATTTGAGTCAGTGAGATTAATATTTACAGTATAACTACTAAATAACTAAAACTATTTATTAGAAATTTGTTGGATTATCCGATTTCATCAAAAACTTCATTTTGTAGTACAAATCATCCATTTTGCGAATTCTCAATAAATGTACATTTTCATGCTACAAAATTAAGTTTTATGAATAGTTAAGTAACCAATTTTCAAGCCTTAAGTGTAGAAATTGAAATTTTTATGATTTTTAAACTACAAAAATGTTTCGAATTTTTGTTTTGACAAATTAAATATTCCAAAAATAGCAATCTTAAATTGTATGTAATGAAGCTCATTTACTTTTAATTAATCTGTAGTAGATAGGTATAATGAAATTTACATACAATTTTCAGGATTTTATATCAAACAAAATTATTTTATCGATATTTTCAGAAAAAAGTTATGAAATCACGAAGTATTAACAATCTATAAATAGTGTAAAAAATCGTTTGAAAATCAAATCATTTTTAGACAAAAGTAATAAAACCATTCAGTAAAAAAAAATTTCTGCGATAGATATTTTTAAAGTAACAATGGATATAAAAATTAGATTTTATCGAAAATTGATATGCCGTACATATTATCATATTTTTATAACTATTCGTCAGTTTTGTACTATTACAATGAAAACAGTTTGAAAATTCGTATAGTAACTCTTTAAAAAATATTATTTTGATAACATTTTCTATCAGGAATATTTCATCAATGTGATGATCTAAGGTTTAAATTCTACAAAATTCATCTATCCGAAATTATGTACAAAGATATAACATATATTATTGCATGACATAATAACAAACGTTTATTATTGGTGTGGGTTCGAATCTCGTTTGAAATTTTAAATGGAAATTCTTTCAATTATTCAGAAAACTATTAAGAATTTCGAAAATTTACTCTCCACCAAAATACTAAATAAAATCCATTTCCAATAATTTACTTTTTATTTGTTGGTGATCGGAGTAATCCTCCCAGTTTGAAATTGAGTATACAGACACATACAATAAAAATAATACATACCTAATATGTTAAAACCAATGCATTCCTCGTTTCATTCAGATTCTAAAAATATAAATATTAAAATTGTCTTTCTATGTTATTTAATTTTCTAGTGTTCTGGAAAATCGGCTCAGAAACTAACGAGTGTTCCGATGCGAAATATTGAAAACAAAATGATATTCGAATGGAAAAAATATATAGTCGTCAATTTATTCATCGCACCACGTATTATGTAGATAAAGGTATTATTTTTGTATCAAAACAATATCAACAACATACTTGCAGGATATTACTATTACCATATAAACGAATCGATAACGAAAATAATCTACTCCCATCGTGATGTAACGTAAATAATAATATAACACGGTGGACGTTAAGTATATGGTGTACGGAAAACCAAGAATTTGGGTGTAAAGCAAAGAGAAGATTGAGCGAGAGAGGCGGAGAGAGAGTGAAAGAAAAACTAATATCGAGGAAGTGTTATTTTTTATTTTTTTTCTCGTTCACCTTACCGTTTTATATGATGATATGCTAGACGCGCTATAAAATTCACTTGAACCGTAAATTTAATAACAACGATGATAATACAACAGTGCTATTTTAAGTGTCGACGTTACGCGTGTCTGTGTGTTCTCAGCCGTGAGAGTGGCGAAACATTTATCGCGGTGCCTAATAAATATTTATGATTTTTCATAAATCAGACGCTTGAATATTCTCGACAACTTCGAAAATTGGCGTATTTAATATACAGTGCTATTAAATATTAACGTGGGAACGCAAAGGCGGTGTGCACGGGCACGGAGCGATGCATACAAATGAGAACTGTACCGGTCATGAATCGTTTTTTCACCGGTGCGTGAGCCATCAAAATAAAGGCGTCATCACTCGTGACGGTTCGGAGCACGTTATGTCGAAAACAATATGTCAGACATGTGTCAGCTGCACGCGATGTTGTCTTCCAAAACTCATTGGCCCTTCGAGGGCAGTGAAATGTCAATTCCGGGCACGGCTTAAGGCCTTAAGATTTATTAATATTTGTTTCGCGTGAAACCTTTCTACTAGACGCGTGGCCCTTTAACGATGGAGTTATCGTTAGCGGGTTTATACGATTTTGCTGGTAGACAGAGCCGCATTCAACACGGTGTACACGAGGATTTCAACAACATATTGATAAATTAAAAATACCGATATATTGATACATTTCTATCGATAAAATTCTTCGACAAATATTCGCTATCGATATAATCGTAAGCTAATATATTTAAAAATATTCCTTTTTTTTTTTTATAATGAAAAAAACTATCATAAAAATATCACACTCTGTATATACATTAATACAATAAGTAAGCTTTTAGCAAATTATAAGTAATAACCCAATTAAATAAACTGTTCGAGCATCTTTACTATGTTGCCTTACGTTGGTCCCCCTGGCACGTGACAAGCTGATATTTTAACCATAGGACCTCAGCCTTCCGACAACCGCTTTTGTTTTTTTTTTCGACGTCGATCTTTGCTTCTTACGTATGTCGATTCCGTTTTGTGTACCTTGGATCACCATACATAGTGGTTTTCTAATTTTTATTCAGTTTTTTTTTTTTTTTAGGTTTTACTAACATCAATTTTTTTGGTTATAAGTTAGAGGTTAGAGGTTAAAAAGTGGAGCGGACCTATACGCATACGGTCACTTCGTAGACGACTGTTATCGTCGTATCAACAACTGAGATCGTATATGTCGTGTTGACGTCCGAAAACCAAACGATATTTTGCCGATATGTTACGATATGTTACGCGAGCCGCGTTGCGTTGGCATTAAAAGTTGAAAACGACAAGAGATGTAAGGCAATACGGAGCAGAACGATACGATTGGGTACTACGGACGGTTGGAAACTAGTCGTAAAAACCGTCGGCGTACCTTTCTGAAACGGGCCCGAGTTGACGTTTAACGCGCATAAAATGCATATTACGTGAATGTACACGTATGTTTTTATAACGATGCAGGCGCCCACGTCTTATGTGAATGGACGCACACGTTCGCGTATGGGAAAAAAGAATCGGTGACGGGCCGCGTCCGCAGATGATTTTATTTTTACGCGAATTCTACGACCAGCCGACGACGTCCGAGAGAATCCCGTGGCGTTTGCCTGGGCTAATTTAAAAGGGCCTCCCGTTTTACGATGGTTTTCTACTTGGGCGCAAACAGTCGGCCGAACGAAATCATTCTTCTATACGTAAAACCTGCCCTAGTTAGAACGATAAGACAATGCACGCGGAAGAAATATTTTTACGGCGTGCGCTGGGGTCGGAAAATTCGACCGGTCTCCTTGTACTGGTGTCATTATTACAATTAGCGTAACTTTTATTTTTATTGTTGTTTCTATTATTATCATTATTGTTATTACTATCGTCTAGTACCGTAGTACCGTAGTACTATCGGCAATCGCCGCGGTGATGTCATGGCGACGGCGTAGGCGGAGTTGGATTACATTTCGAGCGAAGCGGCGTTTGCAATTCTTTTTCAGCGCAGCTTACAGGAAAAAAAAACAAGTGTAAACAACCAAACCGTAGGTTTTCTCGTGTTTACTCCGATTCAAGACATTTGTGTGGGTCGTTCGAAATCATCCGACCCGCCTTTAATCCTACACATTCGCTCCCGATTGTTAGCAATTCGACCAACATGCATCCTTACTTGTAACATACTTGTAATAAGCGTATGAGTGTACCGCAGAACTAATATTTAATTACAGGTATATTACGTTTCTATAATATTACTATGATTATGGACAACAATTAACCCCGTCTAAAATATTACCTCTACGATGACTGTCAAGTGCACTGTGCTTTTCAACGTCTGCAAATGATCAAAAACACGCGGCATTCTCTCGGCCTGTTGTAACAACCCGTGTCGTCCGACGAGACTAAAAACGACCCTTTCCAGGACAAACATCTTGTACCCACCCGGTGCATTTATTCGAGCGTTCGCCTACACAGTGTCCACGATCGTTACGCGCACTTGCTCAAATCCGCGGCCGGTCATGCTCTCTTTCCCCGAGCATTGTAATTATTTACGACAGTATAATTGTAAACTGATAGCGCCTAATCAGACACGATAACGTCCGCCGCGGCCGCTTTCTCGAGCCTGCTGCATGACCCGGAATAGTGAACCCTCTTTTTCAGGTATCAGATAAATTTAACACCCAATAAAATAACACGATACCATAAACTTTGCTTGTATCAGCACACTGTTTCAGATTCTTAATCTACGGAGGATCCGTAACGCTTGCGTCGAATACGGATTACCGGATATCGTTAAAAAGTATAGTTGAAAAACTATTTACTGAAGCAGTAATTTTTCGCTCGTGAACTCAAGAATCCATGGCTTCAAAGGTAATTTGTAATGTAGCCAATGGAACGTGATCAGGGAGGGTCCACCGTTTTAAACAATTATCCTATCGATCACTGGGGATTGTATTGCGCGCACTGGCATATCATGTTTTTCTTGGTTCGGCTTTTCGTATGATTCTGTGCGCCACGAACTTATGCACACGTTAAAACGGTAAAAGCACAACCGCCGTCATCGTACAAAAGCGTTGCATTATTTGTGCACGGGCTGCAATGATATATATATTCGAGTTTTAATTCATATCGTTCAATCGCCCCTGGGCCGAGCGCGGGCGACGTCTCGACCGAATCGTTTTTGCTCGGTCGGTACCACAGCGGCGGTCAATTACGCGGGTCTGAAACTCATTTAATTACCACTTAAGTGCGGGCGCACACGTAACCCCCCTGTCCACGCACGCGTGCACATAGTCGTCTAAAAAACCGTCGGTGGTCGAATCATATAACGTTATCGTCATTATCGTTAATATTGTTATTGCGGCGGCAGCGATTGTCGACGGTGTTCAGTAGAGGGATGTGGTCGCGGGGCAAAAATTCGGAAGGCGCGCGCTTCAGGGACGGGGTAGGTGATGTGACACACGCACGGAAGACCTAACGGTGGGTACGAGTACGGGTGCTACGGTAGGTCGGAGGGAACGATATTTTTCTCGTCCCGAAGACGACAAAGACACCGGCGGTGAATGATACGGACCGTTCGCGCTCGGCCGCTAATCTCGTCCCGCAGCCCCGGCGTGATATACGACGTCATTAGTTCACCCCGCCTGGCATTATATAATACCCCCGCGCGAGCCCAAGGGACCACCGCCGAAGCCGCGGGAAAACCCCGTATATAGAATAACCGACACGGGGCGGCCGAGGGACCGTCGGATCGCACCACGGGTGGACGAGCGCGCGGTGTGTCCAAAAGGATGCACACACTCAATCTAATCTAACGGCCAGGTCGTTTCGCACGCGCGCGAGCACGTTTACACGCCCAAAGGGTCGAACACGATCGCAGGGTCGAGGGGTGTCACTCGGCATTCCGCGGGATCTCACCTGTCTCCTTTTCGGTCGCGCACAACACAGTTCTCTCCTCGTCGTGTAATGTATGTTTGCCAGAAGAATTATTACCAACTGATTTATTACATTAGAACTCAGACGAAGTTCCGTCTCGTCTTGTCCCGTCCACCCACTCGTGACACCATCTCCAGCATCCACCTTCTATTAATATATGTCCGGTATCTTTCCATCACTCTTTCTCTCTCTGACTCTCTCTCTTTATCCTTATCTATCATCTCCCTTGGTCATCTCACTTTAACTATTAACGTCCCCACTGCCGTTGTCAAATCGGAGTCGATACTGATGAAAAATGTCGCATTCTCAGCAAAAACAATATAAGAATATTATTTTCATTTGCTGTCGTTAGACCTACCTATAGTCGTTTGTTTCAGACATCGCTGTAATAATAATACGATGCAATATATCGCAAAATTTATGGTATTACTAACGCAAGACACGTTTCGATAATCACGAGCTGCAAATTGACGTGAAATATTACAATATATTATCGACCCGACGAGGTATTTACGTCGTCGGCGATATGACGAATTCTGATTGAAAATATACTTAAAACTTCCCACGGTTTATTATTATTATTATTATTATTATTATTATTATTACTACTTATCACTAAGCAACTTTGTGCTATCGATTTCCAGTTGCTCCGAATTAGGTGTGAATACATTTAATCGTTTATATGCACGTTTTTTTTAAAATATTTTTAGCTGTTTTTTTTTTTAACATACATTTCTACAAATACTATTAATGTTTAATTTGTATTAATATTTTATTTATATTTATCTCGATAAATTAGAGAACATCAATTGTATTATCTTAATCATTTCTATACCTCATAAAGATTATAAAAGAATATCTATAAATTGTCGTGTTTAGTATAATTCTAACGACTCATTTTTAATCAATGTCTACCTGATTATGGAAAACATCAATTGATTTGTTTCGTAACTGACAATGTGCCGACAGCAAAAGCGCGTTTTGATGATTTGAGGTTTGTCACGGCTACCTTAAATCCACTCTCCTGCTGGTACTGGCAGGAGCTAGCAAATTTTTATTCACCCAGATAATTCAAATTTCAGAGTCCATTTCTGCACTCAACGTGCCGCGTGAGTAAGATGTAATAAACACATATATATATATATCCGTTAAACATTCATTTGCATCTACGATAATATTTTTTTTTCTATAATTCCATTTTAAATTGTCATTTGATCGAAGAAATATTACAATAGATAGATTATATAGATACAATAGATTATCTTCCACAGATTTTATTGTATTATTAAATTTTAATTTTGTTATTAATTTAATTTAAAATTTTCTATTATACTATATATAGATTGCATGATATTTTGGTACAGTATTAAGTTTAGCACTAAATAAATTAATAGTTTTTAATAAATATTATTTCTGGCCAAGCTCAATTATGCATATTTTTAATGTAAATTAAATTAATGTAATTAATTGTAATACATTTGAATAATTTTGTAATAAATTCTTGGAAATAATAATAGAATCCTTCAAGGAAAAATCAAGAGGTGAGGAAGGGTTTATAGCACCCAAAAATGTATTTTTTAGAAAAAAATTGAATTATCTTAAATGCCTATAACATTTGAAATTTTAAAATGTTCTAGTCAAAATCGTATTTATTCTCTAACTCTCTCCCCCGAAAAAAAAATCTTTTGATAGCCGTAGCCTTTAGAGTCTGTAATATGCTTCATAGAAATTATTTGTACAAAATGAGAGAATTGATAAACTAATTTAAAACAATTCACTTTCTTGCAATATCATGTCATTAAAGATGATTAAGTGATAACAAATTTATTATACCTGTTCGTTGATAACTATCCGTTGTTCACTATTAAAATTATATTAAGAACGGAGCACATAATATGAACTCCAAATGGGTTTGAATTAATTCTGAAGGTGGGTTTTGAATCTTCTCTCGTTGATTATTTTAGATGGATTAATATTACTTTAATAATGAATACTAGACCCTTTAATATTAAATCGTATTCATTTTGCTATCACATTATTTACTGATTTTCAAGTGTCCGAGTAGTTTGATATAAAACCAAAGCAAAATACGTTATTAGTGTTTATTTAGAGTTGTATTAGTTAGTATATATGAAACAAAATGATTTTTTCACAAGTCTTCTTTCTACATTTAATTTTGAAACAATATATAATATTCGCACACCTTACACTAACCGTAAAAATATAATACCAAATACTTAGACTTAATGTCCAAGTCCTAAATGTCGTAAAAAATTTAGTTTTGAGCATCTGTTGATGATTGCTCTTTGAAATGAACAATTATAATTTGTTTTAATATTCATAACCCTAATGAGCCCAAAAAGTTTATTTATACCCAAGAAATGTATCAAATCATTAGACTTCTCTCAAGTAATAATTTAAATTAGTTTTCCTTTGTTTCATTTCCAATGATAGTTTTTAATTCGTTTAGGTTATATTGAAATTAGTTATATTTTATATACAATTATAAATCGTTCTACAAAACCCAGTCTAAGCCGAGGGTTATTTTGAATTTATTCTTAGTATATTTGCTTGATTTCATGTAATCGACTAAATAATTGTTTTTTTCTGTAGAAATGAAATATAAATGATTCATATTTCACATTTATATTTGAATCATATATGTTACCTACTCAAATAATTTTTAGTAAAACTTCAAATTATATCGAATTCTAAAAACCTAATATTGTTTATTATTCTAAATGAATGTTTGAAATAATATTTACAATATAGACCATTTTCAGATATAAATTCTGCCTATTAATTAATAATTAACGGTCATGACTACCGCAAGGTAATATTAGGAAAAAAAAAGAATCGATAAGGTATACAGCTGTGGTAGTTGATTTGGAAACTTAAAAATATGATTATTATATATATATATATATATTATCAAGCATATAAACACGTACTGCGTAAATATCACGAATCACCCGACAATTTTCGTTGTGATTACTCCGAATTACTTTTTTTATTTTTTTTTTTACCACGTTAATACTAACCTAACCTTAAATCTTTTTGTGGTTAGTTTTTTAAATGTAATGGACACATCAGTGGATGCCACAATATTGATTTTGAGTGTTAAGTTTAATTTTTTTAGATATGACCGAAATATTTTAAGAAACCTTATACTCGATATAAATCATGATATACAAGCCATAAAAAATCGACCATTGTCGGATCCTTTGAAAATTGTTTAGATATTTTTCATTCTTATTTATGATGTCGTTTATTAAAAAAAAAAAAAAGACAAAGCGTACCCGCACTATATATTATCTGAACAATATTCGGTAATATTTTAAATATAATACGTGTAAATGTATTTTAGATTTTTCATTTAATAAATCAAATTAAAAAAAAAAAGAAACCCCATAATTCCCGTTTGTGGACTCGTTCCATCAACTCGGCATACCAATAATTAATACGTCAATGTAAACCACAACATTTTTTTTTATTCGTCCATTGAATTATTTTAGTGCGCAAGTGCGATTATATAACGTAGAATACATAAAACGTAATATCGCGTTGTTGTTTTACTCGCAACAAGTATTTTAAGAATATTAATTGAGTGGTGTAAATATAATGTTCCATCTCGTTAGAAATGGTTTGGAAACGTCCCCGTAACTTGTTTTAGTTTTATTGGAAATCAATACGTTTTATTCGTTAATTTTTCTTGCATACATGTTTCAAAAGCATTATCGATATAGTTCAAAAATGTATTTTTCGTAGACAAAATTCAGGCGGATTCGAAGAATGCTCGTTGTACTCGGACATTACGTCGATCTATATATTCATAATTCAGTTAGGGTTAGCTTCAACCACAATCAACCACCAAAATATTCTTTACATATCCATAACTGCGATAAATTTGAACAAAGGTACCATCTTGATTCATGCGGCTACATTGGCCAACTTACGAGTTATCTAATATCGAATGTGTACTGTTATCAACTTTTTATATCCAAGATTTAGATAAACTGTTAGCCAGATGTTACTTTTTGTCGAAATTGCTCACGAGTATTTCATTACAATCGATAAAAACAATGGCTAAAAACCGAAAAATACTTGGATAAGGTAAGCTTATAACATTATTAAACACTATCAACCCGCAAACCGGATTATAATCCTAATGACGTATGCTTAATACGAAAAATATTATTAAATAAACAGAGCATATCAATTAGTCTACCAAATACTACTACCGATATATATACCTACCATATATACACTAACGAGTTAGTAATTGATTGTGTTTGTTTATAATTCACAATAAGTTATAACTCACTGACCGAACCGCTGGACTACACGATCACCACAAATATATTATGCTATAGCTGAATCAATACTACCTAAAGTGCCGTTTGAAAAAATAAATTTAACACACGTTCTAAAACCACAGAGTTAATGAAAATATTTTGAATTCCTAGTGAGCTCTTCGATTATTCATCGATCCGAGTGGTAAAAAAACCAATTATATTTTTTCAGATGCAATCATCTGTTTCATGGTAATCGTCCTGTGCGAAAATCGTATTATGCCAGAAAACTTATGACTACTGTTCCGCTGGGACTTTTTTTTATTTTTTTTTTAAATGTTCATCGAATTATTATTTCACGAAACTGGGCGTATATATAATATAGATGCTTCTATACGGTTCAATGGCTGTATAAAATACTATTATTTCTTTTTGGCACTTAATGCGAACACATGGACTGCAAAGAACATTTTTCATTAAAAAATACACGTGCGTTATTTACAAAAATTGTTTTAAACATAATGTTAAAAAAACCTATAATAATCGTAATTCTTTTACGGGGTTTAAACACTAACGCGAAACACATTACTAGTTCACAATGCAAGGACTATACATAAAATATATTTGAAATCGCTCACCGAAACCAATACTGTGTCGAATGATATTCATCGCTATTCATTATTTTTGTACTCGAATTTATGTATATATTTTGACGTTCCAATAAACTGAAAGATTTTTCTATTATAGTCGTGCAATGGCCAACGCAGTACAATATTGTTTCCAGAATTCGTTACGGAATTTTTCACGATTTCGGTAATTTTGCTGCAATACAAGTACGCTAAATAAAATCCATTACTTACCTAACATCCGTTAATATTTTAGACCTTTAAAGCGGGGGGGGGGGGCATAGAATTTGTGTTGATCCAACTCAATATACAGAGTTTAGTTTGTTTCGTTATCTTGTATGCATTTGTAAACAATTTTTCATGACCAAGTGTGTTCTATAAATTCCAAAGGAAATTTTAAATCGTACATCAGACAAATCATTTTCGTAATTTTTCATGGAAAAACGGGTTGCAGTTTTTCCAGATGAGTTTTTAAATTTTCGATGCGATCCATCAATACAATCGAACAATCACTTGGCCCTACCTAACCATTAGGCGATTTGAACTGATTGTAGAAAGTTTTTTGTTTTGAGAAAAACAGAAAAGACTGTACACCTCGAGATCCTTTGACATTGACACTAAAATGCTCAACTCGTGGAAATGAGGTTGTTCTGAAAATCGAACATAGAATAAAAGTAAACTAAAATTATTAAATAACTAAATTAACTAATTGTTAAATAAACTGTTCGGGCATTTCCGAGAATATTAATTTTAATAATATACCATGTGCATGGTTGTTCTATACTGTAAGGCAATAGAAAAAAAAATATACAGATCCATTAATTAAAAACAAAACAAATGAGTATAATGAATCGATGTAGTGCAGACGCATGTAATTTTATTTATTTTTTATTTATACATCTTTCAGTATAAGACTATAACAGCCCCGTAAGAGATTGACCATAAAATACTTGGACCTCATTTTACAGAATCGTTGGAAATGTTTTCTGGATTCTATTTCAATTGGATCGGAATGATAGTTTCTTGTTCTGTGATGAATTGAACCGTTTTTAAGACGGTCATCCTTTAAAATTTGTGATATTAACATTGTAAGTTCACGCGGTTTAATGTGATCTGTGGTGGAGTGATCCATTTGAATATAGTGAAGAGTGTATAAACAATACACAAAAGTGAGTCCGAATTACTGGCACCGTTTGCACTGAGGATGAAGTCGAGTTTTTTTTAGTTTAGGTCTTTCAATAATGATCTCAAAATGCAGTAGTTTCTTAAATTTAAATAAGTTCCTATTGAATTTCATGATATAAAGCTCAATAGTAAAGAGTGAAATTGGCTGGTTGTTGGTCCTATTAATAATATTACCAAAACTAAGTCCGGAGAAGCCTAGTTCCGTTAGGGGCGTTTAAATATCTTCTAAAAGAATGGGACAATGGAAGTAGCGAATAAGCGCTACAAATGGATAATACGTATGACTTAGTGGAAATATTTGAAAATATAGCTCAGTCTCTTTGAGATAGTTCAAAATTTGCTTGTGGTATGCGTAGTTTGAAGTTTGATGTTTAAGAAGTATTTTGATAAATATAGGGTGAACCCATCTGATCCCACAATAAGAAAATAGTCACTCTTCAAACTATGGGAAATATTTTTGATAAATGTTTACGAGTGTCATTTGGATACTGTTCCACCGAAGATATGTTATCGTTTGTGAATTTAAGGGTGGCTGAAAACTTTAGTTGGTGAGGCTGAATACTCTGAGAGTGCAGCATAATAATTTTTAAGATTTTGAATTTTTTATCAGCGGCTTTTGGATGTGACAATGAGAATAGATATCGTTTGTATTCCACATCACTATGAGGCATGTTCGGTTTTTATATAAATGTTAAAACACTCACTTTTGATGAACAATTAATATCGATAGATAGGCAACGCAAACGAATGCAATGCGCGTGTAAGTTGCGATGGTCAACACAGCACTGTGCGCATACACTTATTATACATAATGCGTTTTGTCAGTTCCATGTTATAAAATTTCCCTATTTACGTCGTAAATTCATTTAAATATGTATTTCTTGTAATTCATGGGAAACGCGTTAAAAGGTAATAGCCCCGTGTCGTTGTGGTATTCAAATGTTCCAAACGATTTCCATAATCAGGTAAAAACAAACGTCTGACTATTATCGATATCGTCCCAAAACAACATCATTCATCACAACGGTCAACAAGCCAATACCTTTTGAAGGTAAATACAAGATCTGGATCCGTGAAATAGCGTGTAGTGTATTATTATTATGTGTGCATTTAGTACAGGTCACGTTTGCTTGGAATCGAAGCGATTGTGGTTCGTTTTAATAATTCTTACAATAAGTTTATCGATATAACTGAATACACTATTATTGTAAAATTAGTGAAGTGTATAATTATCGTTCGGCGAAGTTTATCAGAAGATCAACTACCGCGGATAACTTAAAAAACCAAACATAATACGAGTTTTCGTTTTTTTATTTGTGTACAATATGTAGTATATTAAGTATATTATACATATACATTTAAGACCGTTTGCCTGTTATGAAATACAGTTCAAAAGCTACTACCACCGTGCACACGTCATCTCTAACATTCGATTTATTTGAACTACCGTTATTATTATTATTTTTTTACGTGAAAATATTTTATTACTTATCTTATTTTTTAAATAAAAACTGCATTATTTTTTTTTCGTCTGAATCTCCGAATATTATTTTTCGAATTTCCAGTATTTTCTCCTTAATTTTTCATTTTTTTTTTACTTTTTATTTACATTTAAGAGTAAATAAAACTGAATGCAATAAAGACCAGCCAATAAAGTATAATTTAAAAATTAATTAAAGCCCGTGCTACTCAAGTACAAACCATACAAAGGGCGAAGATCTTTTATATTAAAAATTAAAATTCCATACAATTATTATAAAAGTATCGAGAGCGAATGTAAATCCGAGTGTTCCGCGACCAATACAATTAAAATAAGAATTATTATTATAACTAGTACATTATCATACGACGAACAGTGGCGCAACTAGCGGGTAAATTGGTAAAGTGATACTTTGGGGCCTATGATTTATTGCTCCCCTCCTATAATTATATAAGTGGTTGCTCGACGGATAAATAATAAAATTAGTTTTTTTTTCCAATATTTTACTATAAACATCTACGTACACCTTAAGATGATTTATTTCTGCTTTAATTATATTGTTACTGGTATTGTTATTTTTAATATCCTACGGAGTTTATTAAACTACGAGTAATTGTAATATTATAAAATTATTATCATGACTAAATAATAAACGGGAGCCAAGTGTATTGTTTTAAATATTCAATTTTATTCCTGTTTATAGAAATTCGTTATCGCGAATCGACGAGCCATAGTCAATGAGCGGGGGAGTGGTTTCACGGGAACGGTTACTAATAACAGTTATTAAACTTAGATTAAACATTTTGTATAAGGTTTCTTACTAAGAGCTCTTTAAATATTAATACCGATTTCACCTTAAAAGTTTATAATATTCGAACAAAGTTGGTTTATAGAATTATTTTGAATTTTATGAAATTTTTAACGAAGGATTTTTTGAAGACCATTTACATTTTTTTGAACAGTGGACCCCATCTTATATTTGATTTTAGTGTTCCCAAGTGTCTAGTTGCACCAGTGAAGACGGGTTGTTCATCGAAATAAATCAATGGTCTACCTGCTCACACCAGCAGTCGATTTTAATACGCGTTCTGTAAATATCGCACGTTATCCCGAAATATTAAACGTCCCACGTGCAGTGCTTAATTAATACGTATCATGTATAATACGACCATATTACGCGCGGAATATCTGACGAATCAAATTTCATTCAATGTGGATGCTTGCTCGATTAGTAAACCAAATCAGCGGATAGTATTATACTCTAAGCGAGATTAGCTTACAACATAAATATTCAAATGTTTGGCCTTTATTTATAGAAATCCGAACGGATAAATCCTTAATTGGAATTCATAATGTGTTATTAAAAACACGGTACGGAAAAGCTGTGTACGCATACATCGATTTGAAAACGCCCACACAGTGAATCATTTACGATTGACTAACATTATTATTGTTTGTTTTTTTTATTATTCATTTATTCATTTTTAGGAATTCGTACGTAACTTCTAAACGTGTGGAAATTTGAGCTCGGTATTTTTATGGAGTAAAAATGAATTTACGTGAATTTTACCAATATTTTTTACGCCCCTACTGAAGCAATTCGTTCTACTGGATGCGATAATTTATCTGACCGGTATAGTTATATTTATTCTACATGTACGCTGACAGGAACCCCGTTGCACTTGCTCAAAATGCATTATTTTCATGGATTGTGTAGGATGCACAACGATCACGGATAGTTGTCGGTACCTATGCGGTAGCCGACCTCGTCCGTTGTGCACGCAAAATAACGAGCTACAGTCCTTCTCAACGACCTCAAAACACTTCAATGGTTAGCAGTTTGCTAATTTAAAATGTACTTAGAAAGGCTATGGGAAACACGGATTTATTCGGATCAATGGTGTTCTAATAGGGAAACAAATATTTTATCACAATAATGTAAACAATATTAATGTACATTAAACCAACACAATTATACATGTAAAATATTAGTTTTTATTTGTTAATGCATTTTAAACTTAGAAACCTCTCGAACCAGTTCTATTTTGGAATCGTATCAACATTTTGAAACGTGAACAAAGATACAATAGGCACTAAGGTATTTATCCAAACAGTATACTGACCACCGTATGGGTAACGTACGATTACAATCAATATTGAATTATTTTGGAATTGAATTGTACCGATATTTTGAAACTATTGTGATTAATTTTGTTGTTTGATATTGGTATATAAAATGTTTGTAAATCGAACGAAGAATAAAATACTGAGATTTTGTTAAACTAAAAAAGTACTTATCAATAAAAGTGATGTCAAGCATAAGCTGAACTCCAGAATTTCAGATAAAAAAAATTTTACTAGTACGTTGTAAATAAAATCTAAAGCGGCTAGAAGAGAAACCAGATAAATTAAATTAATTATATTGTTAGCATTATAATAATAACGTCGTACTGCACGAAACGCTAAGTAAAAACAAAATAATAATAACAGTCATACTTTGTACAAATATTTTTTCGGGGAAACAAAAAAAAAAAATGTATTTCACTAACCATATCGTCTTCATTGCATTGTTTGAACATGGATCGATGCTTTGTCATTCTTCTTCCACGCTACGTTGCGAATATTACACAGTGTGAAATGTGTATATAATAGAGATGATAATGATGTCACATGCCACGCGATATTGTGTACGGAATTATTTAAGTAGGTTAACCATTTAAACAAATAAAAATAGGACTAAAATCTAATACCGTCTTTTTTTTTTTAAAAAAAATTGTAATATATTATTTTCATCCCTTACCATCAACTTTTATTGCGTATTATTGTTATCATCATCATCGTCAGGAATTAAAATTTTCTTTATTACCAATATTATACCAGGAACAAGATATTACTATTCTGTAAACACAGTACGTACAGGGGGTGAGTTTTTTCTCAAACCGTTCATTCCGATGTTCGTTTTCTATAAATTGTTTTATCAAAAAAAAAAATAAACACGAGCAGAGGTGGAACTTTTTTATCTGTTGGCTTTCTTCTTCTTGACCCAATTGACAACCACTGTTGCTTAGACCACAAAAAAAAATTTTTTCATAAGCTGCCTAACTATTAACTTCTTGTATTTAAAAATTATCTTAAATAATTATGAAATTAATGTTTTATTATTGTTCAACATCAACATAATATTTCAAACAATCCATAACTATGATTATTTAAAAGTATTTATCGTCTTGATTAAATCTTTACTTTTTTTTTTTTTTTTTACTCGTGCTGTGTTTTAAAAAATTTTTTCAGCTAACAAAAAAAAAAAAAATGAATAAATAATTTACATTTCATGAATTTCACTTATTTTAATTTGAAGTATTCCATAATATTTTGAATCCAATACATACTGTATTATCATTATACGATTTCACATACATTTTCCTCTATATAAATTTTTTTTATAATTATGCAGTTCACGTTTGGATAAGTGTTTTCCATCCGAGTCCAACAATGTTTAAACGCTTAAAATTAGAATATTAAATGTTACAGTAACCTGTAACTTAACAAGAGTACTTTACATGTGCACGGTTGATTTCGATCTGTGAACTGGCTTGAAAATTCCACGTACTGCGCCTCTCTATGTGTATTACATGCACACGTCATTTATGTGTTTCTGGGTTTCCACTGAACTCTACAGTCAACGATCAATATTCAATACCCCCAGAAGCTGTTAGTTACGGCTTCATATTTTTAAGCGTACGGAACGGATTTAGGCGAGCAGAGGGTTTCCAAACGTTTTCACTACAACCAGTAGACAATATGTAAAAATATGCTAACGCGTATTATTATTATTATTATTCTTATTATTACGCTTGTTTCTGTTGGTAATTTATGTCCATTAAAACATCGTCTAACACGAATACTGATCTATAACAAATGGCAATAAGTTTCTTGCTCTTCGAATGCATATTTATGACTAAATTACCATAAGTTCCGGAGAGGGGGCAATGTAAAGTTGTTCTTAATAGGAATAATATGTGTCATTATAATACTGGAGATATTAATAACAAAACTTTTACATTAAATCATCGCTCTGATCACACACGTTATCCATACGTCCACGTGCATTATCCCTCGTGCCGCGATATTATTGTTGTTCGTATAATTTTCGCCATACTGGCGCAGTAGATTTTTACCAACGCCACTGCAGATCAAATTATTTACTATCATATTTCACTTTCCATGGGAAATAATTACAGTATTTTAGTCTGATCTCCGTATGCGTTTTCACGGAACAAAATATATGACGTTTTACGTTGATAGCGTATTATAGCCATATATTGGATTATATATTACTCATGTTACAACGCATTGTTTATTTATTTTTATTTTTTCAAACAACATATTTACAACCACTTTATCGATAGTTTTTCTTTGTGAAAACACGTAAGAATGTATCAGAGATAACACGGTTGCAATAACCTTGGATTGATTAAATTTATTATACATAATCTAGTCTTGCGACGTTTTAAAACTACGTTATTCCGCTTTGCGTGAGCATTGAGACAAACATTCTTTAGGAAAAACCATGGACAGTAATAACTATATATAGTATATCTTTAACATGTTCGTCGAAAGAAAATAAAAATATTCGATTGTACGAAAGTCTAATCGTGTGATGCGCTGTGTACACTCGAACGTGATTTTATCCATATTTAATTTAATACCACTCGATGAAATAATGGTCGAATTGAAAACTTGCTTTTTAGGTGTGCATATTTTACATCTGGTGTTTCCCGAGGGGAAACTCGTTGCTTCCTGTTTTTTTCATCTTATTTTATTTACCCGACAATGTGATTTATAACGTTTTATTCCCTTTCTTCTTATTATTTGAGCCATTCGGTGTTTATTTTCAAAAAGAAAACCTTGCGGTTTGTCATTATACGCGTTTCGTATTCTCAATGCATCTATATCATCATCTATGTATAACATTTATTCTCATCGGATATGTATCCTATTATTATTGTGATGATGCTATACAACCAAAAAAAAAAAAAAAAACCGTAAACCATCGCGTCGACTGTACTATTGCCGTCAATAATATTTGTTTAAAATAGTAAAAATAATAATAATCATAATAATAATAACAACAATGATATAAACGTTACGTTTTATAAACTTGGATGCGAGATTTATGCACGTAATCGGCGTTAGATAGTTTTTTTCTCTCTTCTTACTATTCATCGCGTTCGTCGTCTAACTTTGTTTACCTCTTTGAAGTAAACTTGATGCGAGAACGAAACGGTGGCGACGAAAAAGCCACAACAATAATCAATTGGTCCACTCGTTACCGGGAACATACGGGTGTGGTGTGATGTGCCAGTGACATAATTTTTATCGCCCGACTTGATCGGGTAAAACTTAATTTCAATAGAATTATATACGCGCGTGTTTGTGCATATGTTTGTTTGTCGGACTCTTAGTCTACCATGTACGTGCACGTAGTTTCGTTCCTCGTAAATAAACAATTGTATATTTTATTATTGCGATTATTCGGGTCATTATTTCTTCAGCGAGACGTCCTAGTTCTGTCTGTATACTTTTCCTTTTCGCAAATCCACTGATGATAAACACCCTTGAATAATAAATGAATGTTCGCGTCTGGTCGTCCGGACGTCCATTTATCAACCCGCAACCCTCGGGCTACATTGATCGTCGTCGTCGTCATCGTCATCATCTTCGCCGCCTTCCACCTTAGGCCTTTATATATTCTTTCGGACTTTTCTACCCTCGGTCATCCCTTCTTCCACCCTTCACCACGAATAACGCCGCCACGAATTCACCTGTACAGCCTGAGGTCAGAGTGTCTTCAAAACCGGCTGGCGCTTGGCCTCGATATCGAAAACCATCGAGTTGCGGTGAATTCGTTATTGTTACCTACTCAATTTAAAATAGAAATACCAGTACATAAATAAACAAATAGCAGTATTGTGTGTGGAAGTCTTTTCGCACACAATACTGCAGTGTACGCATACTAAACTAGGTTCGAATATTTCTGCGATCGCAACATTACGTTCGACGGATCTCTAGATCCGCCTGACCTTCCTTCTATTGATTTCCGCGTTTTGCTTATCAAAGAATCATACCGCTTTCCATATGTTCTTAATCATATCACCGCCTATGGCCAAAACAAACATTTGCACTGAATAATAATATGGTCCGTAGTGCCGATAATACCCATTACTGTCTTTTAAACTTGATATATACCTATTGTTTCACGTTCATTTATAATTACCATATAACGATTCGGGTTCGTCTTTCATCCGTGATACTGCTAATTGTTCACCCTCTTTCAATCTCACTCAACTTATGCTGTTATAATTTAATAATCTGCTACTTTTAAACCTGTGTTATTTTGTATATTGTCACCAGATGTTTCCGAACTGATTAAAATCGAATTACGCGGTTGTTTTTGAAATGAACTAGTCGTGAATCCACGTACGTGTTACTATAATATGATTTACGATCGTTATATCACGCAGCTACGACGAGAGTGAATAAACATCAGAGATACGTATATATACGGTATTTTGGTTTCCAACGGTTTCAAAATCCGTAATTGTTAAAACACATATCATGTTATGATTGTTTTGTTCGCGTGTACTATATCATATAGTATTTATTTTCTTCGTCATCATCCATACGCGAACATCAGATTATTGTTTTTCATCCCTCTAGATTACATAATATTATTTTTAATATATTATTATATTATTATTATATATTATTGTTCATACGTATATGTATAATTTATATGTGCGCTATTGCCGCGGCATTGAATTGCACTGAGCATAATTTTAATTTAGTGTTTTCGGTTGGAAATATTTTCAACTCTTAATAATGAGAAACACAATATATTATGTAATTTGACTCTAATTTCAACAAGACTATTCACCCGTCTGAAACTTTTTGAATCGCATAGTGCAACTACTGGAAGTATTTGTTAAGCAAATAGCGAGGCACTATTGAGCATATAACATATTATAACATAACACTACTGCAGTTGTTACGAATCGACTAATTTGAACGGTAAATCATGATCGATCAAAATTTGCACGTTCATGCATAATAGTTCTCTTCTTCTTCTTCTTTAGTTACGGCCCTTTTGACCATCCTGAAAACGTAAAACTTTGCCACCTATACCTGTCCTCTGATACTTCTCTCCATTTGACACCAGGCTCTATCTTTTCTACTTTTTTCTTCACACTATCTTTCCATCTTAACGTAGGTCTACCTAGTGATCTTTTTCCATTAGGCTCTTCTTCGATCACCCATTTTACTAAAGTGCCCTGTTTGCGCCTAGCATATCCTGCCCAACTTAGTTTTCATGCATAATAGTTATGCGGGGTAAATTAATGTCTTTATTTATTTATTGTTTTTTTTTTTTTTTTAATAGCACCTTTTTTCTTTTTTTTTTCTTTTTGTCATTACATAACTATTATATTTTGAGTGCACACAAACCCCGGGACAATATTTTATGAAAAAAAAAGAAAAAAAAGGCGCTTTGTAGAGTGTCAATGTAACAAAGACTAAAGATTAGTTGAAAAATAAAAATAGTGCTCGTTTAAACTCTTTTGAGTACCTACGAAAAATAAAATTAAGATAAAGTTTAAGCTTTTAATCTTAACTAATTATTTTCTTTGATTAAATTAGATTATGTGCATTTAAAATTAAGTACATTATTTTTCAAACCGGTACGTAATATTAACACATAGTAACTCGATTCGTTTGGTCGCTTGGTTCGTTAACCTTTTTTTCCTGGTATTTTAATGAAAATATTAATAATTTCCGAAGTAACTTTACCGTCATAAAAACGGTTACATCCTTACATCATACCTCAATGTATTTTTTTTGCATACTTAACATAACTAATTCTATATAATTGACAACTAGGATGCAGATTTATATGTATTTTAAATTAAAAAATATATATTTTACATATATACAAAAATACATATATTTTTATTTATTTTTATCTAAATATTTCATTAAAAATACACGAGATGTAAAAAAAAAAAATTAATAAAAACCATAAGCTTTAAATACGAGTACATAATACATTTAAACTATGCGTTGGATTCTTATTAAAAAACTATACATTAATTTATATACTTAGGCTCGTAGCTACAGGGAAAGGAAAAATGAGGCTATGCCCCTTTAAATCCAATTGTTGGTCCCCCTATAATTTTTATCGTAAGATGACGATTTTAGAATAGAAAAAAATTATATCAATAACTAATAATTTAAATTTGAGTGGTTATGTTGGTGATCTTTAATCTAAATCATTGTGATTAATTTTTAAAAATAAAATAAAATTAGTTGTAATATTTTTCTATTATCCTCCGTACAATTCAATTTGCCACCCTGAAGAATCGATCTGGCTACGGGTTTGGATATATTTACTAATTAAATTTATCATTGAAGTAATGTTTACTTATAGTCAATAAAACTATGGAAAACCAAGTATATTTTTAAATTTTCAAAATAGGTGACCATTGGGATGCAATATGTTTTAGTAGCGGCTAACGGACCTTTTTACGTCAACTTCACGTCATGAGCCAATATTAAACCTGCTAATTTTGCAGAACTGTAATCATGGCAAATTTCATGTATCACTGCTATTGTGAAAATTTGCAGTTGTTTCAATTGTCTTCAAACCGTGATTATTGCTTAGTAATTGTTCAACCTTTTTCTCGATTTATATGCCAAACTCCTCTAGGGCTTCCTTTAATTTTCTCACAGTATCATTAACAATACCCAGACTATCAATAAAAGACGAATGTTGAAACTCCAAGATTCATTATAGAATTATCAAGAAATGTGGTATTGTAGTATATGTAAACTAAATTATTTTTCAACGACGTACTTTTATTAAAAATGTTGGGGATTTTCTACTGAAACATAAAATTATTAAAATCACATACTAAATTAAACTAAAATGTTCGCAGTAATATGCAGCTACTTGTAGCTAAGTAAACTAGCAATTTATCACAGATAATGATCAATAATGATCACATAGCACTTACTGTAGCTATGGATACAACTATAACCCAAATATTAGGGATGCTAAAATTGCTGAAAATAAAATTGAATGATATTTCACTGTTATTATTATAGATCATATAAATTCGGAAAAAAAAACAGAAGTACTAAATTTGTACTCAGGAGTTTTAAAAACTATCTTGCACCCCACTATTTGCGCATATTACTATAGTATATAATATATACTATGTACATAGCACAGTCGTTTAATGTCGTGATCTAAAATAATCTAATATATATGTGCATACATACTTAAGAGTCGTGATGTTCGATTGTATATTTTTAATTCAAAATAATGGAATATTTAACAAAAATATGTAATTATATAAAAAATATGTAGTATCGACTATAGCTTAAAACATTCAGATAGTCCTGAAACATATTTATATAGAAAAATCATTCGATTACGATCACTCGGAATAAATATGTAAATACATATAAATCCGCATCCTATCGTGATACCCATCACAAAATTCACTTGTCGACGACCAAACTGAAAACGTTCTTGTCAGTAAAAAAAAAAAAAAAAACATAAAAAAAAACAAGCTCTTTACGATTTTTTGTAGTGAACAGAGTTCGTTCGGGTTAATTTCGAGTGAAAATTGAACGCGTTCACGTGAAGCTCGCGCAAAACGAACGCATTCTATCATCCCGTGTCCCGCGGTTAGGTTTCGTGAAATCCATTTGTACGTCAAATTCCCCTTTAGCGTACACACCATAGCGTTGTGCGGTTAATGGAACATTGACACTCGCGTACTTCGGGTGGTCTCCATGAGTCGATTTTTTATATTCATTCTGCCCGTCCGTTACGTTGCACCCGCAATGATTTGACATGACTGAGTAAATACGCGTTTCGTGACCTTACAAAATACTGATAAATCAGCATATCCACAGCGAACCGTAAAACGGTTTAATAATCGAATATTTTTTATTTATTTATTTTTTTTTTTTTTCATCACTCTATTGTCTCAAGAAATTAACAAACGGACCGAATGCCACATCGATATTTATTTTTTTATTAATACCGCGGCAACACTGGTCAATATTAAATAATTGGATACTTCTTAGTACGATAATTTTCTGTCGGTATGTCCAGGAGAGGTTTTTGTTTGCGTAAGGATGCCTCGACGATGTTTCCTCTTTGGGAGGTTGCCCCTGGTGCAGAAAGCAATGCCGCCAGTAATCGGGTTGGAACTGGTGACCGTTTGGACGTTGCCCCTATACCCCGCTTGGCTATAACGCTTCGGTGGTATGAATATTATTTTAACAAGTAAGTTGACGCCAGAAATCCCTAAATTATATATATACATAAATATGCATATCAGTGCAAGGATAATGACCAAACACTCTCTACTAGAGTTGGGCAAAATTTTATTTAGATAATTATTCGAATAAAAATGTATTCGAATAAAAAATTATTTGAATGATTTTTTTACAATTCTTCGAATAAATAATTATTTGACTAATTTAGAAACAATACTATCGGAATAATTTGTGATAATAATATTATTTGAATAATTTTTAAACATAGTTATCCTATCCTAATATTTATATATATATATATATATATATATATATATATAGTAGTTAGTATTTATTACTAAATATGTATTATGAAATAATGATTATAAATCTTCTAGTTTGTCTACATGTATTTAGTGTGTACCTTAATAGTAATTAATTATAAATATTGAAGATGTTATTATTATATCTAGTTTAGTCCAGTTTCTGTACTATATTATATAGTCTCAGATATTTTGGTACTATGTACTAACTATGTATGTTCAATGTTGTATTTCATATTTATAAGTTCAAATATATAGAGTTCTACACAAAAATATAAAGATACTAGATAGATATGGGCATGTAGCTATAAAAATTATCTGTTTGAATTTATGATATCTAATAATAATTGCATTTGAAAATTAGTCGAATAATAATTTATTCGAATAATTGTGAAAAAATCATTCGAATAATAATTTATTCGAATAAAATTTTATCTAAATAATCATCTAAATAAAATTTTATTCGAATAACGCCCAACTCTACTCTGTACTAGCGCTACAAATATTGGCTCCCTGGCCAAAACCATGAATCTATGCCCCACTTCTCCCAATAAACAGTTACACAATTTTAGGTATAGATTTATGAAAAACCTAATTTTAAGAGGTTTTTCTGTACTACCCAACAGTGTTGCAACATTACAACAATATAAAAATGCAATAATTACGATTTTCTATAACCAATGGCAATAATATATCGAGATATCCTAGAGATAAATATTATATAAACATAGTAGATGTAGAACAGAACAGATGAACACTAAATAATGTACGTCAAAACTATCAAGTTGGTCAATTATCTAATGATGGTATCCAATAACTAATGAATACCTAAAAATGTCCAATAACTCTATTTAAATGTCAATACATGATTGTTGTAAGTTGTGATTATATATGTTATTCCCCATTTTCAGGTTGGTAATCCAGCATATCCATATATTATAACTTTGTCGCTATATTAAGATACATCTAAGATCTATAATAAAGTAATAATTTTATAAAAATATTAAACCGAATGCAAGTTTTTGCATGAAACTTATATATATATAAAAAAAAAAACCAATACATTTAAGTACCTTCACGTCATGGAATGTATTCGAAAAAGAATCACACGCGGTTCGAACAGGAAAAAAAGTTCGTACACGTCAAAAATACAACATACGTAAGCTCTTATAAACACATCATGACATATAAAAACATAAAATATTTTCGATCCCATATATGTAGTAAAATCTTATGATAAATGCTTCTACATGAAAATGGCAAAATTGCAAAACTAAAACCAATCACCTTTCCTTTTCGTCCAGACTTATGAGACCGGCTAATAAAAACTACTACAATAATAGTAGGTTATCGATGTATTTTACATTAGTTTTTTTTTTTTTTTTTTTGAGCTACGTAAAAAATGTAATCAATGCGAGTAGGGTGAACAGGGTATATTTTTGCATATAATGCAATAATTTAAAATTAATCCATCTGCGACAAACGACAAAAGCTTGAACACTTTATACGGCGTTTTTCTCCTCCCATACGTGTACTGTAACCTGATATTTTGTTGTTTGTATAATTATTTATTTCTTCCGTTCTGTACTTATATACTTATTTTTCAAAGCCTGTTTAAACTTGATATTCATATTTCAGTACACAATATGTGTTTATTTAAAACTTTATCACAGGACTTTATTAAAATTATAATTACAAGCCGTTACGGGACGGTGATGATAATTTCTATTGAATTTCGAGTGGAAAATTGTACGATCTTTAATGTAGTAAGACTTCTGTCAGAGCCTGAACCAAACCAAAAATTAAACACAAACGTATGAACAATTATTTATATTTTAAATGCGAGTACTTACCAGTAATTTTGTTCCATGTACCAACGTTTATTCAGATTTACTTTTGTTGTGTAGGACATAACACATAAAACCGTTTACTTATAACTAGGTAAAAAATTATAAGTTTTTATATAAATTAATTTGTTTGTATACAATTATCAACCATTAATATTTGTTTATTTAGTATATTAACATATTGACACGTTATTGTAATAATTCTTTTTGGTAAAAAGCTAAATTCGCTTGAACAATTACTGCTTGTACCGAACACTAAACATTACTAAGTACCTGAAATATTGTTATTATTATTTTTAGTACTTCGTATTCGAAGACATAAAAGTTTATTATAATTTTTAAGTGGATTAAAAAAATGAATTAAATAAATTCAATAACTCTCTAACTTATTCTTGAAGTAATGTCATTGGGGACCTATTTCTATTAAGATGAATAGTCTATTATATATGAATATTTATATAAACTTACTATTATACTCATTTTTAAATCTATAACATTTTGTCAATACTTCTTAAATAAACAAGAATAAAAAAAATAATGTAAAAGCATTTTTTTAAAAAATATATGATTTATTTTGTTTTTAATCACCTATTCGCACAAACCAATAATTCAAATTAATAAAAAAATAAAACACATTTTTCATTTACTTCATCTTCTTACCGTGATATTATATCTAAATGTAAACTCACAGGAAATAGTTTTTTAAATGTATTTTATTTTTGTAATATCTTATTTTTAACTGGATAAGTATTTATTTTTTTGCCTCCTTGTAGGCAGAAAAATTAAAATACCTTTTTTATCCTTATACACTTTGGGATCGAGTAAAACAAAACGTATTATGTGTAAGACTCGGATATTTAAAACAGGTTCATCAGCGCATACACGAACGGTTAATTATAATAACTATCATTTGAACCGTAATTAAATCGCTTCAATAGTTTTCATTAAGACGTACGCGTATAGTCACGAACGATACAAGTCTTACAAGTGCGTTTGAGCGTGGAAACAGAAACAGCATTTTATTCGATGTTTGAGTGCACGGAACACCCGTATATAATAAACCACGGACGGGCACGTACGCAAGTTTAATGAGCAGAAACTATCTACAGGATTTATCATTTGCGTTACTGACAATCTTCGTGGATATATGATTTATTTATTTACGATTTATGATTCGATTTTGTATCGTTATTATTATTATTATTATTTGAGTATTTTTGCGAAACGAATGAAATTGAAATCGATAAAAGTGAACCAGCATGTGTGTACGCGTCTGTGTGTGTATGTGTGTATTTGATAAAACAGAGTCTTAGCGGTTTTGAAATAATACGTATGGTAATGTTTTCCTATATAGGATTTTTTTTCTTCCCCCCTTCCTCAGTAACTGTCACTGAAATAACTCGGAACCGTAAAAATAATATCATAATAATATTATGGTATTGAATTTTTGCAGAAAGTGTTATTTTAACGGAAGACACCGTTTGATGTGAACGACGATGTCAAGATCAAAATGTTTCCTTACATTTTATTTTACGTTCGGGTTCTTATGATTGATGTAATTTAAAGTTCAAGAAACTAGTAGACGTTCACGTAGTATTGCTATGGTGGTCACATGATTTTGGATAACCGCACGGATGCTAGTATAAATTGTGTATCTTAACGAAATTATCTGGCAAAATCTTTGGCAATGAAAATATGTCTACTTCTCTGACTTCCAGAATACTCATTGTTGGTTCTCCTTTTTTTCATTTGAAACGGATCGAAAGTGAGTGAAGATATTTTTTTCTCCCGTAATCCTTTTCGCCACGTTTTCCAATCGTCGTAATCACAGTTCTATCATATCGTTGTATTGGTTCTAAGGGCCGTGTCGAAGCTGATTGAGAAACGAACTAAACAATATTCGCTGCTGGTAAAAGGAAAAACCAACGGTTCATTACAAATTGGTTTATGCGTTGGATCAGGTACCGATATACGCTGACAAGGACGTGTTTTTTCAGATATGTACCCGTGTCTCGCAACCGAAAGTATGCTCTAAGGACGGAACCTGCACAGCATCAACACAAAACCAATGGAACACAAGATCGGCGTGAGACTCCGGTGAAATCAAACGTTGTTTATCGCCGTTACGAATAATTGCATTATAATTGCATTAGACTTTCTTTTTCGCAATCAACATGCAGTCACATAATTCCGTTGGAGATGATACTTTTTAAAATAACCGTTTTATTCGTAACACGTATTATTACGAGTAAATCGATGTCAATACGTATGACTTCACCAAAAATAATGCGATAACTTCGCATTAACTTCCTTAACTTACACCGGATGCGTGCGACGTGCTTGGAAAAAAGAAGTTCATGTACGTTGGTGTCGCGAGGGTATACTCATCGAATCGTATTTCGACTAACACGCGGTCATTCAACACAACCATAATAACAATTATGTTTTATCTACCATAACGGTCATGATTTCAGCAGAAACATTTCGCTCAGCCTCGACTGCGGGTCCTGTACACGCGTTAGAATTTCGAACGGGGGTAGGGGAAGTAAGTGCACGAGAGGTGGACGGATTAGCAGAGAACTTTAGCAACAGTTAATTACCTTTTGCTTCACGACCGCGGGAAAACCGTTGACAATGGATCGCGACCACTTCGAATTTTCCGAATTAGTCAAGTTTAATACAACCACAATTCATCGTCTCATCCCTTTATCAATGACTCACTCCACTCGTCACTTTCTCTCTCTCTCTCTCTCTCTCTCACTCTCTTTCTCTTTCTGCATTTCTGTCTCCGGTGTTCCCTCGATGACCGACCCGACTACCCGATTATAAGATTCGCTATTTCCCTACTGCACCACAAAGTTCTGCTGCGATTTTCTTCCGATAAGCCAAGTCCCGCGTGATGTACGGAACAAAAACGCTTAATAACGTTCCTTCCCAAGAAGTTGTTTTAATCGCGCCGAACTCCTTGTGGCAGAAACGTCGACACTAACTTTCTAACCTATATAGGATATCGTCGAAACAATTTGATTGACCCCACCAGCACCGGTCAGTTGTCCGTCTCCTACTGCTCGATCGTCCTAAATAGCGATACATTATTACTACAATCGTTATTATTATTTTATCGTTGTCGTTGCACCGTATTGTTGGAACTGTACTGAAGCAATTGGTAATCTGAACTGAATATGCCTAACCCTGGCTAAGATCGTGATGGTTCGGAGCCGGAAAACTTATTACTTTTTTCTTTCCTCGCGCTCTTATTTGAATAACCGAACTTGATTATGGTATTTTCTGTATTTTATGTGATCATTTGCAAACGTTAATTCGTACGTTTTATTTAATTTTTTAGTTTTTTGTTTTGCTTACAAACACTGCCGGAGCTATCACGTCAGCGTTTCTTATCCAAATATAATTTCACTCCTTTTCCGCGCTTTCAACAAGACCACCAACCGATTTCACTACTTGCAAATATACACATAGTTTACCGTGGGAGTACCTGTACATAATTATGTTTATTTAGACGTTGTACCCTACAGGTCTCATGTCCAAAATTTTCTTTCGTCACAAGCGAATTCCCAAAATTTCTTGAACGTGTTAATATTTGACACCATTGTGAAAATTTTTTTTCCAAATACTGCATAATTGCGCTGTATTTATTTATAGTTTTTAATCAAAATGAATGCCGATCAAGCTAAATAATTTACAAATCGCACCTGTAGAGAAAATCGTATTGACGAACCAATAAATTATGAGCTAAATATACCGTATATATATGCATATAACTGGATTTGAATACCTAATACAAACAGTGTGATTAAGATGTAGATTACTGGAGGGTTTGGATCAAAGAGGATCAACTTTACTAAAAATACTCTACGCATCCCCTTGTGATAAAAGATAATCGAAATTGATCAAAAGTGAGATTGGACCTTTTCAAACCTATCCCATGATAAATATTAGTAAATATCTGGCTACACGAATTATTATTTTATCAGTACCTTCTTTAGGACATCACCAATTCAAATTTAGGAATTCGATTACCATTTTAAGCTATCCCATTTTCATTTTATACATATATACTTATAAGTAATAAGTGTTTTTAGCACTGACACGTCTTTGGAGTGACGATGCGTAATAAAACGTTTCATAACAATTGAAAACTGAATCTCGATTACTGATGTAATCATCTAATTATATTATGTTAACTAAGTCTCGACGTCTTGGTTTTATAGTAAAATTTTGCGTATTGATTCTGATCAATAATAACTTTAAAGATGAAAATAACGATATATATTTATATTTAATTTAATTGCATGTTATAATTTATTTATTTGTTATAAATTAAATATAATTTATTGACCAACGTATAGCCAAAAATACCATGGGGATTCACTTAAAATTTACTTATTACTTTGTTTACTTTGTATAGCAGTGTATTAAGTAAACTGCGTTTCATAACATATAAGTTAGTGTAAGTTAAAAATATGGTTTCAAAACACACAATGAAAATAATTTATTATGCACTATATCAATCTAATTTGAATTATGGTATGTTATTATAGGGTGGCCACCATGATAACATACTTAGTGCACTGCAAATTAATCAAAATAATATTATTAAAATTTGTTTTAACAAATGTACTCTTAAATGATCTACGAACGAAAATTACAAAGACTTTGGTGTTTTATCTGTAAGTTATTATAAAAAAAAAATTGTAACTATGTATTTAGTAAACAATTTTAAATTATATAATCATAATAAAAACTTATGTTATAAAAAATACTTTAAAAATTATGATATTCCTCTTCAATATGCTAATAAAACTTTTAGATATTGTTTTAAAAATTATTTGAGACCAACATTCGATTTTAAAAAGTAATTATTGAGATAAATGTGAACTAATATAATATAAATAAATAAAGTTCCTATGTTCGGTGATATACAGGGATGAGCAAATGATATTGCTGTATTAGTTTGCTAAACTTATTTGAAGCTAATGTACCTCATTGATATCGAAAAATACAATTCTAAATGGAAGAGTTCAGGTGGGTCAGTTAAGATTTCTTAAGATAGTAGATTTACTATAAAATCAAATCCCTAAATAAACTAGATTTAACATTTAATGTTATGGCAATTGCGATAAAAACAAATCTAAAATTTTGTAGAATTGAAAATTTCAAGTGTCTATAAACAGCACAAAATTCATCAACATGTTTCAAAACTATGAAATATCTTTAATTAAATAACTAACATCATTTAATATAAATTTGTTAAAATATCACGTTTCTTGAAAATTTAATTTTATTACATTTATAAAACTATTTTGCAAATCTCCAGGAATATTTATTAACTGCATAAAACATTTAATGAAAAATCTTGTATTTAGTTTAAAAAATGAAGTAAAAAAATTAAAATTTTTATGAACTTGTGGCTATAAAAATGCAGTGGATTTTGTATTTTAAACGTTTTGTTAACATTTAAAGTTAAATCAATAGTATTTTTTTTTAACTTTATCTCAATTTTTTTTCAAAAATCAGTAACAGATATTTATGAAAAAATGTATCTCTGATATCTAGGAATTTTTATCACGCCAAAATTATTTTACCGACATATTTTGAAAAAAAAAAAAAATTAAGAAAACATTTATATTTAAATTTTTTATAATTAGTTTAAACATTTTTGTTTTTAAATATTGTACTATCTATATAAGACGGTGATTTAATTATTCAGTGTAATTTTTAAGTCCTTCCGATTATTATACTTTGAGTTACGATAAAAAAATATCACAACTTTTCATTAGTTTTTTGCAATTATAAAGAAAACTATCGAGGGATTCGTCAAATGACCTCCTCAAAAACTATTACTTACTAACTAGATTAATTCCCTATCAAATTTTTTATGATTATAATGATAATTTTCTCGAAATCAATCGTAATCATGTATACAGAAGAAAAACACATGTCATGGCAAACCAAAGATATTACTTATTTCACTTAAAATCTAAGTTAAATATTATTAAAAAGTAGTAGGAGTATGCAATTTTTCACTCTATTTTCTTATACATTGAAATAGGTATTGATATTGATCTAGTCCGAAGTATAAAAATATTTCCTTAGTGAGATCGAATAATTCAACTGACATTATATTTATAATTGTCATCTTAATAATTTTTTAATTCCTTACAGGAGATTACTATAAGAACAAAAATATATATTTTGAATTAATAATACAAATGA
Organism: Sipha flava; assembly: GCF_003268045.1. Classification (NCBI taxonomy): domain Eukaryota; kingdom Metazoa; phylum Arthropoda; class Insecta; order Hemiptera; family Aphididae; genus Sipha; species Sipha flava. The sequence continues at coordinate 1,555,067 of NW_020272758.1, forward strand.
ATAATAATTTATGAAATATATTTGAACGAATTTAAAAATGAATGATTAGCTTTTATACTGGTAACATTTGTTTGAGTGGATGTAATTCGAACAATTTATCGACTAATCCAACCAAATGCTCTCTCGTAAATCGTATTTCAGTAGAAAATGTCGATTTTATTATTACATTTGATGATGTTCTTGGAGTAATATAATAACGACGGAAAATATATTTAATTTATACAATAAATATGAAATCTTTAAATAATTTATCATGACGAATTTTCTACGAGAACTCATCAAATGGCTATTCAAGTAAAATAATTAACTATACATACATTTTTTAACTAAGAGGTATAACATTATTTTTCAGATGTTGTTCAGTAATAAGCTAATAGTTTTTTATAAAATATAGGTACATAAAAATGACAACGATTAATATATTGTGCATGTAACGAAATAATTTAATGCTATATGCATTTATTTACTTGTAAAAGTTCATAACTATTAAAATTACAACAAACGTTTTTTTATTATTATTTCCAAAAGTTTGGTTTTAGAAATTGGAAAAAATAAATCTGACCTATATTATAAAAGTGTAAAAAATATTTTTGAACGAAACTTTTAAACCATTTGTAATAAAACGACAACGGCAAGATGCACAAACTACACGGAAAGTATAAAAAAAAAAAAAAAAAAAAATAAAGGAGATTAAAAATTGGTTGTCTTTATGCACGGCGCTAGCAGTACACGGGTCGGAATAAGATACTATTTACAGACAACATGCTTATATTATAATTGTTGATAATAACTCGCCTGCGAACGTCGGGATCGATCGATATAATAAAGTCTTAATGCAAGACCGAATTCGAGGGTACAAGAAATAACGTTGCGAGATTCGTCTTGTGTTTAATGTGTATAAAAATAATTACATACTTATTGGGTTTAAGTAATAACGATCAAACCAACCAAAATCTGATTCCGTTCAAATCGCATTAGTGCGGTTGACATCATTTATTTTACAATGCAGTGTTGTACACGCACAGGAGGGTAGTCCAATCATGTATAATCATCGAAGGGCTCAACGCCCGTAGAATCGCTATATTCAAACAGTATATTACCACGATACTCTCGTGGTGTGTGTAAAAAAGAGTTACGCACGCCGAAAAGTGGTTTTTTCAAAAACCAATGCGTTGATGTTTTTAATACAATAATACAACAATATTCAAATAGAATTAAAAATAAAATAATAAATAAAAATATGTACACCTGGCTTCGGGTGACGAACGTACTGTTACTAATTCGTAACGTTACGTTACGTAATCCGAAATAACAAAATATATATAAGAAAAATCCGGGTCACTGCCGTGAAACGTATTTTGATTTGCTGAGGGTGGAAGCGAAAATCAGAAAAAAGCGAACATGTTCTAATGTTATTATTATGTGTATTGTTCGCCGATAATTATACAGCGTTACGCTATAACGTTCCGGCGCACGCACGTAATAATATCCACCGGATAACATTTCGGAAGACTCGGTGTCACGTTCGCCGACACCCATCGAATTCCTAAACTCTTTCTCCGCGACGTATCATTCTAATACGCGCACGACGTTCTTCTCCTCGAGCAAATTCGAACGAATCGGACCGTCAGGCGCGTTTTCTATCATCGATTTCCATTTGAAGTAAAACCGCCCTTTGAGTCTTCGACGTTAACAAAAGCCCCAACGTCGACCGCTAATCTGCAGAAGACGATCTCGTGTACGAGGTATCAGTGGCGAGTTTAGGAATTTTGAATGGAAGGGGGGATGGAAGGGGGGGTTAACTTTTTTTAATACAATATTGTACTCAATAATATATTTAAATGTAAAAATTATAAGTAAACGAAGCATCATTTTTGTAGCATAAAACATTTATTAAATTAAAACCATAAAACAAGGACTTCTTCAGCTGAAAGCGGTATATTAATTTTATCATGCGACTTTTCAATTATAAATTAAACAATTTCAAAAATCAAAATATAAGCACAATTGCACGGATAAAACAAACGTGTATAAAGAATAACTATTATAATTATTATTAAAATAATCTGTGATATGATATTATATAATAAATTGATAACTCTCAAGTTATAATTTCTGATTCATGATTGTAGGAACTTGGTAGTAGGTAATTATCTCGGTCTTAAAGTAATAATAGTTACTGTTACCAATATCAAATAATACAGACTAATAAAGAGAAAATGATATCTTAAAAATAAATAAATTTAAAAAAAAAAAATAAAAAATACTCTTAAATTGTGAAATACAATAATTATAATTGTATGTAAGTAGTTAATACATTTGTCATACATATATGTGTCAAATATCCATGGGGGAGTTTGATCTCCCTACCTCCTTAAGGACGCCCATGTGGGTACACGTGGTATTATGTCACGCATGTCGTGATTTATATTTCGCTGAAAAAGAAAACTGCTAATAATTTGCGCGAGTACGGAGTTCTCCATAACGGTGGTTCGAAAGCACGTGGATCTCATGGTCGGATATATTTTCGTATTTGATACGCGTGCAACGTATTAAACACGACAACGATAGACGATATGGTTAGTCTTTAATCGTCTAACATAACAATAACCATAATAACATTAATAGTAATCGTAATGATAACGCGACGCGTATTATTGAGTTTCCGAACTCTACAGACGCAACACACGAATAAATATTTAATTGTGACTCGTTACCAAATCTATTGACGAGTAAATGTTTACAAATGCATCGATACACGTTTGTTAAACAGTCACATTGTTATTTTTCGTTTTTTTTTTTTTCATCCCCCTCGGTAAACCCACTGTGTCGATATTATCGTATAATAATATAATATTAACTCTTGGAAGCGTACATCGTTTATTTTTCGGGCTCGGGCGATTGTAATCAACGCAATAAAAACCTAGTCCGGGGCAGGGTGGGCAGGGTGGTCGAAAACTTAATTTGAATAATTTAACATAATATCGAGCTGCGCGTCGGTGTACGGTTGTAGTACATTATATTACAAAACCGCGAAACTGCTCACAAAGACCATATACACACAGGTCCATTTCCCCAGCCCCGCCATATCGGAATTTTGAATTTTTTTTTTTTCATTCGATTGTGCCACGTTAGGCCATTTGTACGCACAGTAAATACGATTTACGACATTTCGCAGCGTAACCGACTTATTCGTTTTCTACGAGTTCCGCGTTAAAATGCAAAGTATGCGCAACGATATAAACCACGTGCGTGTAACGTGTATGACCGTCGGTTCAGCCGCTGAGTCTGTTTGCGAACACGTCGAAAATAGAGACGTTCACACGGACGTGCGAGATACAGATAACAAACTATTGGCCGACAATATATATTATACATTTTATCTTATACACGTTCGTACAATGTCATGAGAATACCGTGTCGAATCCATTCGAAAATAAATGAATTGGAAAGGTTTTTATTCTCCCTGGAAAACTTCGGTTTAGGTACATTTCTGCGACAAGTATGCACCGCGATCGTTTCCGTCAGTCCAGCACGTCGAAATCGAAATATTGACTTTTTCTATCGTTCATAAACTATCAGTTATAGGTAGTATGTCGAAACTATTTCGAGGTTTCTTATCCAATATATAGCGATTTAATTTTTTTTTTTTTTTTTAAGATCGGTAGTGACGGACTGACGTTAACTTAATTTTGGATTACCCATTTCAGTTACGAATCGGTTACTGATATTCTACAACGATAAGAAAGATTACCAGCATTTCAATTTCGAGACATTTGACGATATTAAATCGCTACGACTTGACGTGTTGATTCCGCCGGACTCGATTCGACAATCTCGTACATATCTTTTTACGAACAGTTTTAAAGCCGTACATTCATTACTATGTTCCCCGATAATCTGCTACGAAACAACGCATGTAAATGTTCGAAATGCGGAATATGCGACCATACGACCAGTGTTCAAACAATATTTTGTGCGCGATGAAAACTGTATGCGGACGTCATGCGGTAAACGGCCGGTGTTGGCATGCGTTGCACACGTCGACGATTTCCAACACTAAATAATTAAAAATACCTAACATTTTTCAATTTTTTTTTAAACACACAAAATATAATAAAATACACGACTTTAAAGCGGGTTACACATTGAGCGTCTTAGACGCTAGCGTACACGTTTTAAAAACGCGTAATATGTACAGTGGCGTAAGTAAGAGTATGGCAAACCGTGCCTACGCCAGGCACGAATTATAAAAGAGCACGAAATTGCGCAAAAGTCGTATTTTTATCCTACGATTAAATCGACATTTTTCCATTATACTTTTTTAAATACATAAATGTTGTCTATGTGTACACACTACGTATGAATTTAATGATGCTATTATGAAAATAGGGTATTTAAATAAAAAATTTCATATGAAGAAATCATCGATGAATATGCCAGTCATAAAGCGAGAAAAGAAAATTTTCAAAGTTTAAAATTAACACTGTAATAAATTTTTTAAATTGTATTCTTGAAAATAATAATAAAATTAAAGGTTAAATCATGACATCAAATTTTAATTGGTTAGAAAGGTAACTATTTCTGAGTTTTCCAGGGGTGCTAGCGAGTCTTCTTACACCACTGAGTGTGTAACCGACTCAATTCAAGGTCATGTATTACAAATAAGATTATTTGACGTGGTTGATGGTCATTACATTAATCAGTCTCGTCACGCCGAACACTATCGCAGTACACATGATCGCATTGGCGCGTAAAAGTGCACAGCTTTGATTTAGCGAGAGTAAATGGGCATTGGACTACTGCAATTATTATTGTCCAACGTTTTTTTGTTTTAGTTGAGTTCACTGATTTCTACCGTGATTTTTTTTTCCTTTTTATCACTGAAACAAAAGAATAACATGTTGATAATCAGTAGGAAGAAGAAAAAAAGCCTTCATCAATAATATATATATAAAAAAAAAAAACAATTCGTCAAAAGCAGCACCTAAAACTTGTCTCTCATTGTAGTTTGTTGTTTTAATAACCGTGACTTGAGCGCACAAGTGCTCAGGGGAAAACGGTTGAGCGAAGGATATTTTTCCCAGCAGAAAAGTATGTGTCAAGTCTCCACGCTGGTGTGTACTGTAAAAAATTAGAAACCACACTTGCTCTCAGTTGAGATCGCACGTGACCATCATATTATTATTTAAAAGTTTATTGTAAAATCTATCCACATTTTTTCAACATTAAAACAAACTTTAATTAAATTTTTTTAGTTTTTTGAGAAAACACCCACGGCATCATGTGTTATTGGTTCCCAGTGATTACATGATGTAATTCATAAATTTAAACTTGTACTGTAATACCAAGATTTTTACAAGTGTTTCTTTTTTTACATAAGTCAGTATGATTAGAGTAATAGTTACAGGTTAGTTAAATCATTAGATAATGCGTGTATCAATAAAGAAACGGGAGGATAATAAAATGTATACAATGTATATTTAAAAATAATAATTGTTTACGATATGAATTTCTACTGTTACAGATTTTATTTATAAAAACAATGGTAACTGCGAGTGTGTTAAAATTTTTACCAAGATACGCCAGTAACTAACCAGATCAATTTAAATAGAGTGTGTAATCTGAATATGTACGATATTCAGTCAAAAATATTTTCATTTATCATAATCGTTATTAGGAACAAAAACTAAGAAATATTTACTTATGATCGTATACAGAGTGTACCATATGAATTTGATTATATATTTATATATATATATATATGTATGTATATGAGTATATTTAATATTTCCATAACTCCGGTGAAAAACTTAAGATAATAAAATTATATTTATTTTATTTTGTTTATTACATTTATTTTAACAAACAAGTAGTAAAAGAATATCCATTAAACAAATTAATTTTCACAATCAGGAACCATCTTAGCTTAATATTAAAAAAATATATTTTTATTTTGTAAAATTTGAAGCTATTTTTAAGATTTTTTGTTTCTCAAAATATTGATGATTAAATTCACCTGTTTTTAATTTACATGGAAATAGTATTAACGTTTGTTTTATATTATTTGATGAGACTTTCATGAATTTTAGTTAGCTATATTTATATTTGATATAAATATATATTCTTTATTTTAATCAAAAAACATTAAATAAAAAATGATATGAAGTTCATAAAACTGAAATGTGGATCCAAAAAAATTTAAATAATAAACTCTATAATGGCTCTATAGTTTAAGAAAATAAAAACTGTATTTTAAATTTTACCTTTGATCAAAAGGCAAATGGAACATTGAATAGCGTTTTAAAATAAGTGCTCCCATACAACAACCATCATGAATTATTAAAATATTGACTAGAATTGGACTTTGAATTTAATTTTATCGTGGCACTTATTGTTTGTCAAAACGATTTTGTTCGTTTTTTTCCCTATAATTTTATTATAAAACATCAGTTTTAAAAAGATCAATATTCTATAGATGTGGCCTTTATAGTTATACGATTCAATTATATTTAATCGTTGTTGTCTTTTCTATTATGCTCTTACAGATGTTTTAACTGCATTATAATTCTTACATCCGAAATAATTATTGTAGACTATTATAGCATTTTAATTTTTATTTTTGAAAGCGTATAATCCTTATATTAGTTGTATAAAAAGTACAACAGTTTGGACCATTATTTTTATAATACTTTATCAGTTGTAGGCGATATTGATACAAAAAATGATTTAAGTCTAAAACATATCTAAACGATATATAAAAATCTTAATTCATATTGATTGTATATAATTTAAATAATTTATTAATTAAGATTTTTTAATTCTATTTTATCAGATTAAGATAATATTTATGTATAAAAAACAAACAGCATTTCGAAATCAATCGTATTTTTATAAATTGACCATAATATCTGATATACGATTCACAAATAATGTATACATGTAAATTCATCTTTTGGTCGTTAATACTTTTGTTGTCGAAAGCAGTTTGATATTTTAAGTGTCATTAGAAAATTATATCATATAGTTTTTGTTTAGCAAATTATTTTCATTTATCAACGACCTGAACAATGTGCATACAATAATTAATAATTTTCAATGAAATTATATATTTATATCGTGATAATAATTATAATTACTACTATACTAAGATAGTATAGTATTATTAATATTAGACATATTATATTTTATTGAGATTAAAATATGGTGAATTGTAAACATTGAAAACATTTTACGAAAAACAAAGTTGCATTATTAAAAAGGGTAAAATTTCTAGATCTGGTGAAACTCTACGGTCGGTAGAGATAGAAAAGTTTAGTTAATGATATTGCTGTATTGATATTTTAAGCTTAAAACTTATGTATCATTTATCTTGAATAAAGTTATTCTGAGTGAAAGAGGTTGGATGAAACAGTTTATATTTCTGAAGATAAATGATATATTACAATAAACAAATTTTTTAATAAGGTATTATATAAACATAACTTTCGAGTTTTGTCAAAATAATTTTGACGGTTAAAATAACTTATAATCTCTCTCTCTCTCTCTATCTCTCTCTCATTTTTTCTGCTTTTTTCGTCTTAACCACTTCCTTTAAGCGGATAAGCTTTCAATCGGAGGCAGCGATAGCAGAAGCAGTGCGGCAGTGGACCGTATAGCAATTACAGAATTAGTATAGAACAAATGCAAGCGATCTTATATGTATTATACACACACACATACACAAAACTACATATTTAAATATATACGTATATATTCCATTGTAGTGCGTTTCAGGATAACGACGAGTGGAGGTTGGAAACCGGAGGAAACCATATACCTAAATGGTCGGCAGTGGAAGGGTATTCTTTATAGTGTAATGCGCGTATACGCCAGCCATATATATGGTAGGACCAATTAGTAAAGGGGTAAATGGGTCTTTTGCAAAACACACTGGTGGCAATTAAACGCGACGTGTGAGCAAGGAACATGGGATAGGAGGAGGAAAAAGAGGAGAAGGTGATGTAGGATGTAGGACAAGAGGATAAAAGGCTAAGGGGATGACAAGTGCAACGAGGCGTGGGTGAGTGTAACGCGGCGGCCATCGTCGTCGTCTCGTCGTCATCGTTAGAACTAAATTTACAGGCAGGATTATAAGCAACTCTTCAATATACAACGACCGAGGACCTTTCATTCTCTGCGGTACGCCATCGCACATATATATTTGACAGTATAATCTCGTTTCATCGTTAGTGAAACGCACGAGATTTTCTATCTATAAATACACGCAATCAGCTGTATAGATTAGGTATTACTATTACCACGGTAGACGATCATCGTATCTTAGTGCTGGTTTGTTGTGTGTCTATGTATTTGAATAATATATTATACATTTTGATATTTATACTCATTTATATATATATATATAATAAATAATATTTATACATGATGACCGCGTTTTATCGCGCACGCCATTCTTGGATTATAATAATGACAATAACGTCAGTTAATAAACACTTTTTTATTATTTTTAATACTACTATCATATACATCACGCAAAGCTAACGCACCAATACATGTTCGAATTCAATAGTCATAATTGTAAGTTTTCGATCAGGAAATGCCTGGGATGAAACGTCTTCATCTTTATGCATTTTGTTCGAGTCAAAGAAAGTTGATACAAATCTAAAAAATACAACCGAGTGACTCGTAAAAAAATTTTCAATTTTGGGAACCGATTCTATAATTGTATTTAAACAAATTATTTCAGACGAGATACTATTAGTCAACGTGGACCATAAAACACTTTGCGGACCATTCATATATATTTTTTTCAGCCATTTCAATACACATTATATTTTTTTGATCCAGCACATTATGTAACACGCGGATAGTATCACAAGATATATCAGAAAAAATAATGGGTTTTTCGGTAATATTTCTTTCCAATAAATTTATCTCCAGTGTATGATGATTTTTTTTTTTACGCTGTTCAAGAAAAAAAAATTATGTTTTGTTAACGGAACATATATAAGCGTCTAAAACCCTCCGATAGCCATCCTTCCCTCTCACCACCGTGCACATACACATCCATTCACTAGTAGTCACGCCTGCAGTTATGACGTGTACCATCTGTTTCCGAAGACTATACTGCTTGCCGTAGTGTATTTCGTATTCATATTACGAATAGGGTCACAGCTGCTGTAAATTTTTAATTCTTTTCCCGCTTAAAATATCGGATTCTCGAACACTTCTTTGCGACCTTCGTCCCTGCGCATGTCCCCGTCATAAGCACAACCGAGGCGAACGATCCGAAGAAAGCTGACTCGCCCAATCATCCGATATTGAATCCCCATTTTTTATCGTTTCTTTGAAAAAAAAAAAAATAAAAAAAATGTATGTCATAAAACATTATTCACAGTTACTGTTCCAATGTGTGATATTCCTATTGGTTGTTCCGCGGTGACAGCCGACCGATACGCACGTATCTCGCGCTACCGCTCTTCCTAATTACCTAATTAGCGAACGTCTAGTTTCAATGCTTAATTGCGTTATACTTATATTAACAGTGTAAACTTATCATCAATTTTTAACTTGTTTTTTTTTATAAAACTATCCATGCCCAACTATCTGTTAGGCAGTGCGTATATTGATCAAGTGCGAAAACGCACTATTATTTGGTATTTTCGTCACACGTAAGTCACAGTGTTACGTAACTGCTTCATTGCGGTTATCTTATCTGCCGACCGCCGTCAGGCGGTCTTGCTACATATATTATAACAACCGTCCACCGCCGCTCGCTCATTAATTATTATGTCGACAACAAAAACCAAACAAAACACCAACGCTAATCAACAGCCCAAACCCAATGCAAATACGCATAAACAATCAGAAACACAAAACTCTGAGATGAACAACCCAGGCCGCAGCACCCAAAACAACATCACTAACCGACCTGAAAATGGAAACTGGACTACTCAGACAGGTAAAAGAAACCTTTCAAGTACATCATCTAGCTCTTCCACCTCCAAAACCTCTTCTACAAAAACTGCTCAGCCACAAACAAAAAAAACTCTTTTTCTCAACACGCAATCGCTACGAACCACTTTTGATCACCGAACCGATCGACTCGGTATTTGACGTTGACATGATAGCCGAAAATTCTGAAATCACTCCCCGAGTCAAACCACCTCCCCCGATCTTTATGAAAGGAATAAATGACTTTCCTGGCTTCTGCACAACTTTAATTGAGTTGATAGGAGTTGATAACTTCATTTGCAAAGCCACCACAGACCGCTTAAAAATACAGACCGCCAATCCCGAATCTTATAGACTTCTAATACATTATTTAAAAGAACATAACGCTAAATACCACACATACCAACTTGCGGAGGACAAACCCACGAGGATAGTTATCCGCAATCTCCACCCTACTACGCCAGTTGAACTAATAAAATCTGAACTCGAGACGCGCCTCTTCGAAGTCAGACAAGTCACGAATGTTCTACACAAAACCAGCAAGCACCCACTCCCGTTGTTTTTCGTCGATTTAGAACCTACCGAACACTCTAATCAAATCTACCAATTATCTTCCCTTCTGCACACAAAAATTAAGGTTGAAGAACCATACAAGCCTAAGTTAATTAGCCAATGCCAAAATTGCCAAGACTACGGCCATACCCGGGCGTATTGCGGTTATTCAGCACGCTGCGTTAGATGCAGCGCGCATCATCCATCTTCCGAATGCACTAAGTCGCCCGACTCCCCTGCCAAATGTGTACTATGCTCTGGAGATCATCCAGCCAACTACCGTGGTTGCATCGTCTACAAGGAACTTCAACGCCGAAAAACGCCGACCAATAAAAGTAATTTCTTACATGATACTATCAAACCAAATGTTAAACCTTATAATGTAAAAGAAAGCCACCCACTCGCTACCCTTTCGGATAAGAATGAATCTAATCCCACAAAAACTTATGCACAGGCCACAGCTAGTCAACCACCTCAACCTTCTCCACCCTCCGACCTAACTCAACTCATGTCCTCCTTTGTAGGTGAACTAAAATCTCTTATTAACCCTTTAATTGCTCTCCTGACACAAGTCATCACTTCACTTCTAAACAAAAAACAATGACTAATTCCTACACTAATAACTCATTATCTATTTTACTATTTAATGCTAACGGCCTAAAAAATCATGTTAATGAGCTCCAGACAGTACTCTTTGACAAGCGCATAGATATCGCCTTAATATCAGAAACTCATTTTACCAAATATTCTCACATTTCCATTCCAGGTTATTACCTACTAAAATCTAACCATCCTGATGGTACAGCACATGGTGGGGCAGCTATACTTATTAAAACTAACTTAAAATTCTATCCTCTTTCCAACTTCTCTCAAAATCATATCCAATCCTGCGCCATCTCAATCACACTTAATAATATTCCTATTTGTATTGCAGCAGTTTACAGCCCTCCCAAGCACCTTATAACAGACACTAATCTCACCGAATATTTTGACACATTTCCTAACAACTTTATTGCGGGTGGTGACTTTAATGCTAAGCACCAAAGCTGGGGATGCCGAGTTACTAACCCACGCGGTAACCTATTTCACAATTTTACCAATGTTAAAAAATTTAAAATACTTGCACCACCTGATCCAACATACTGGCCAACATCGCGCAGGAAAAAACCTGATATTCTGGACATATTTATCTCAAAAACTCCGAGTAATTTATATTGTGCTGTAAACAATATCTTAGACTTAAACTCGGATCACTCGTCTGTAATACTAAATGTTGATGCGACTCCTCAAATAAATTCAGTTAGCCACTCTCTTTTCTCACCATCAACCAATCGTTATACATTTCATAACATAATTGCCCAAAAAGTTGATCTTTCAATAAAGTTAAAGACCGAGCACGATATTGACGAAGCAATCAATAACTTATCCGAACTTATCCACTCAGCAGCCTCATTATCCAATACTTTAACCACCTCTAAGCACTCAGTCCAGAATCTGACTCCCCTTCCTGAACAGATACGCTCACTAATTGTGGAAAAACGTAGAGCCAGAGCAGTTTATCAACGCACGCGTCTACCGTCACACAAAAACGCTTATAATAAGTTAGCCAACTCCCTAAAAAAAACCCTAGCTAAAAACAAAGCGGATACACTAGAACAAAAACTAACCAATCTTTCATTTTCCGACGGTAGCTTATGGAAAGAAACCAAGAAATTACTTAGTATTAAAACTCCTTCTACCCCTCTAAAGAAACCTGACCATACACTTGCTTCTTCTGATACCGATAAAGCCGAAGTTCTTAAAGCACACCTACATGAAACCTTCCAACCACATCATAACATACTCATACCTCAATTTGTTGATGAGGTAAAGGCTGGTTTAGACCTTCCCTCAACCTCCAATCATCTTGAAAAATATTTCACGCCCAATGAAATCAAACAAGCTATCCAAAAATACTCCTTAAAAAAATCGCCAGGTTACGACCTATTAACGGCAGAAGTAGCTAGATGCCTCCCCAAAAAAGCAATAGTACTGGTAACATATATATTTAATGCATGCCTAAGACTCTCCTACTTTCCGATCCTTTGGAAATTCTCAAAAATTATATTATTTCCTAAACCTGATAAACCCTTAGACGACCCATCCTCATACAGGCCGATAAGTCTCTTGCCCTTCTTATCGAAAATTTTTGAAAGGCTTATCCTCAAACGAATGACTCCATATATTGTCAGGAACAATATTCTTCCGAACACCCAGTTTGGATTCAGACCCTCACATAGTACCATTCATCAAGCTCATAGGATTGTCGATGCAATATCTTTCTCGTTGGAAAAAAAACTTTACTGTACCTGTGTCTTTCTTGATGTATCCCAAGCGTTTGACAGGGTTTGGCATGACGGATTACTTTACAAACTCAAAAGTTTTCTTCCCCACCCGCTCTTTCTTCTTATCAAATCTTACTTAACCGATCGTCACTTTCAAGTACATTATCGCTCTGCATACTCAGAAATAACCAAAATCAATGCTGGCGTCCCACAAGGGGGCATCCTATCTCCAACTCTATTCAACATATATGTCGCTGATCAACCCACCACGCCTCAAACCATGGTGGCTGATTATGCTGACGATAAAGTAATTTTGTCAATTAGTGAAAATCCGGTAGCCGCCTCATCAAACCTGCAACTCCATCTCTGCCTAATGTCTAACTGGTACGACAAATGGCGTATCAAAATAAACCAAAACAAATCAAGTCACACTACATTTACTCTCAAGAAGGGAATTTGTCCAACTGTTACATTAAACAACATCCCAATTCCCACATCTGACACAATAAAATACCTGGGACTCAATCTTGATAAACGACTAACATGGAAAAATCATATTCGAACCAAAAGACTGACTCTCAACGCCCGTATGCGCATCCTCAATCCTCTAATATCGAGAAATAATAAAACAAGTCTGAAAGTCAAACTTCTAATTTACAAAACCCTCTTAAAACCTATTTGGACTTATGGCATACAGCTCTGGGGCTCAGCAAAAAAATCCAATACCAATAAAATCCAAGTATTCCAAAACCTAGCTCTCCGTCGTCTGTCCAATGCACCACCATACGTCTCTAACCTAACATTACATAATGACTTTCACATAAAAACCATCAATGAAGAAGCTCAATCATTTTACTTGCGGTACCGCACACGACTTCTATCCCACCAAAATCCTCTTATTAAAACCCTCTCCTCTCAAACTCTCCCGGGGAATCCAAGGCGCAGGCTAAAAAGGAAATGGTGTCGTGACCTACTACAATTATAAATTTAAAATATACTATGCTCGTTACATGTATATATTCATTTAATCTCAACATATGGGAAAAAAATAAAAAAAAAAAACATATATAAATAATTCATGCTAAGTGTTGCCAGTGGGTGGCTTCTTACTCAATTTTTCATGTCATGTCTTCTCTTAGCACATAAGCTTATTATGCATTACTTGTATAGATTGTTTATTTCTAATAAAAATTAAAAAAAAAAAAAAACAATTTTTTTTTTTTATTTATTTTTTTTATTTTTTGTTTCTAGTTATTTTGAAATTAATTTCAATTTCAATATTTAATATTGACAGCAACTATTGTAGAACATTATGTTGGTATAATATAAAATGTACACTTACGTGTGTAACTATATTTGATGTGTGTATAGTACATTGTGTACATATATTATGTTTTATAATTTATGTATAATGCCGGTAAAAGTACTCGAAACTAAGAATTCCATACAAAAAACTTGAACTATACTGTCCGAGTGATCGACTCGAATATTGAAACTCATCTCCAGAATATTTCGAGGCGCACATGTGAAACATGGAAAAAGTATACACGGATGATAGACGTCTGGTGAGACTTGGAATGCAATTAGGTCTGAGAATTACTGAGTGTTTTTTTTTCTTGAAACTGTTCTGTGAAGTACATTTATTCGTGCTAAAATGGACAGCGTCTCGTCAAACATTTAAGTAATAAGATAACGTCTCATCAAATGGGTATTGAAAGATTTCAGAAAATATGATTTTCATAGGCTAAAACTACAAAGAAACCGCTAATTTTTTTTAATCAGTTCTCCTTTTTTAGTTAACCAGAAAAATTGAAAATATATGATGAAATATTTATTTATTTTTTATTTTCTAGAGAGACTAAAACTGAGTGCTTCTTGCGAAATTGGTAAAGATATGATTATGATTTGTCTCATCTGACGTCAGTATTAATTCCAAATATAAATAATATAGATTGTGGACAGTTTTATAATGATATGGTTTTATATATTATTTTGAACACTTTATGTCTTGATGTCGTGAATGAAAATTTAAGATCATTAACACAATACTCATTTGATAAGTAATTATATTCAATTATGTATTTTCAATCCATACCAGAAAATATACAATCTAGTAGTTAGTACCAACCAGTGGTGGACTCAGTGAGGGGTTTTGGGAGTTCAACGCCCCCCCCCCCTCGAAATTAATGGATGATTAATTTCAAACGTAGTTATCCTACCTTATATACATTAAAAAAAAAAAAATTATTCAAAATACGATTAAAATATGCTAGAAAAAAAATGTTTTGTTAAGAAAAGTGAATTCGTAAAAAATTGTAATTTTCCAAACGTTCTAAAAGGTATTGATACCTACTTATAACTCAAATTTTTGAAATTCCATGATGGCAATACTTCGTAAAAATAATGCGTGTTTGTATGTTGCTTATTATCAGTAAGTAAAAATAAGTAAGTATATGTAATCGATATAATTTTGTTTACAATGGTACATTATGATTGACGGGTTTCTCTAAATTTTGTGTTGTATGGTCATGTGATAACTATCGACAATAGTCAATCTTATAGTCAATATTCAATTATTTCAAAATAACGGTAATCAAGCCCGTATTTAGAGGGGATATGGGTAGGCACATGTCCAGGGGCTTCAAGTCTCAGGGGTGGCAAAATAATTTAGCAAATTTAATTTTAAAAATTATGTACCTAATGAAAAAAAAAAATAAATAAAACAATAAAAAAAAGAAAATAATATGTTTAATTATGTTATAATTTATTTAATTTGTTAATTAAAAAAAGTAACGATTTTCATTTATAAGTTCTATTTTAATATTAAAGAATCTAGATTATGGACGAAATAATATGTGTTATATTATTATTATTTTTTTTTTTTTTTGGGGGGGGCTTGTAAAATAATATGCCCGAGGGGCGCCAAATTTTTAAATATGGTCATGATGGTAATTGTTCTTATTTTTTCAAAACCCCTCTAAAATTTTTTTCTTTGTCCGCCCCTGGTACCAACCTATGCAATTATTTTACGTAACTTATTGAACTTAAGTTGGATTTTTATAACTTCAAAAAAAATTGTATATAATATAGCATTTTAAAATTATTATATCTTAGTTAAAATTAATCGGACCAGTCCGGTCTTTACAAAAAACGGATCATACAAAATTGTAATTCGATTTCAGAATTTCAACGAATCGTAAGCATCAATTGTATTAACTTTGTACAACGTAAATGCGTGATCAATACAGAGTATATAAACTGGATATTATATACTTCAAAAGTTTGCAATTCAAATGTACATAATATGTACCGAATCTGAATAAGTATAATTTACACGCTAACAACTTGAGTTATACAAATGTTTAAATTTATTCTCCGATTCACCGGCATGGCTCGTAGAATACGATTGGGTTCAATAAATTGTTTTGTCTTTGCCCGTGCGACATACGCTGCACGGTTGAAACAAACTATTTCAATTATAAGGAAAATTCAAATGGACCCCTAAAATCACGTGTACCTCAAATAATTTCGTACATCAGTGGGTAGTTCTCAATAGGTGGTCCATGGGTCGCTATTAGGGGGTCCACGGACGTGTTCAAAGTAAAAGGGAATATATCAAACATCACAATGTGAACGATATTATAAACGAAAAATCTAAAAGGTTTCACTTGTCTGATAAATTCGAAAATCAACGCAATAACCATATTTCGTACTCCTCGTAGT
Source organism: Sipha flava (assembly GCF_003268045.1). NCBI lineage: Eukaryota > Metazoa > Arthropoda > Insecta > Hemiptera > Aphididae > Sipha > Sipha flava. The sequence continues at coordinate 1,571,623 of NW_020272758.1, forward strand.
CATAACTATGATGTTAATTAGCATAAAAAAAAATATGAAAATTATTTAATGAATAAAATCGAATAAATATTTTTGAAAAAATGTGTGATGATATTGTCACCAAATCGTATGTAAAATCATAAGAAATCATAAAATAAAAACTACTTTTTTTTTTTATAAGTATTTCTAAAAAAGAGGTATTCAGTCCAATTAGTCTTAGGTAATGGTCCGTGGCTTCATCATACTAATAGAATCGTTGGAGATACGAAGAAAAAGATTAGATCTTTGTTTTATTTTTAAACTATTTAATGGCCAGATTTTATATACGTACGGTAATAGATTGGAAAATTACTGGAAGAAATCGAACACTACATCCGTATTAATTTGCAATCGAAAAATCGGTAAATTAGCCCTTGTCCAAACAAACAAACAACGAACGATCGTCGGGACTCATTGTGGGCCGTTACACGAAGAAAACACCGTTCTGATAACATAAAACGTGATAGTATATTGTTAATAATTTATTATCGTTATCGACGTTATTTTTACACGTTATTATGCCCGCGCGGATCACCAAATGTCCTGTGAAAACATTTCGTGGATTTTCGCCATGTGTTCCGGTTCTAGGCAACAACAATGCGAGATATTTCGATACGCGCAAGGCGGTCAGTGTAACGGTTTCCAGTAAACAGGAGGCAGGACGATCGACATGGACACGGTGCGTGTACGGATCCTGAAAAGGCCTTTTGTCTGCGGTTCGCGGACTCGCACTACAAAAGTAGTATTGTGTTGTCCACGTTTTGCCATACCACGTGCACCGTGTCCCACGATGGTTCGCGAATTGCGACGATGATCTCTAAAAAGTGTTTACGAACAATATGATATAAGTTTTTTTTTTTCTAACTCGCACGCAACTGTAGAAAATTCGTTTGTTGTTTTCATTTCTAATGCGTAAACTTTTCGGTTTGAATACAATACATCTCTCATTGTATCGTCATTTTCGCCGAACTCCTCGAACGCAGCTCATTTTACGTACACGTATAACCAAGGCGTGTTTCTCCGAACGTAATAACATATTTTGAATGATTTCGTAGACTTTATGGTTTTGTAATACACACATATATATATATATATATATATATTTTTTTTTTGATTAAAATTAAAAACTTTAATTGAATACGGGTCCGGTGTAAAACGTACGAATGTTTACGAAGGTAAAAAGCTTCCTGTTCCGGAGTGTTAATTATTACAAAACAGGGGTCTTTAACAACTCAACCGAACCAATTACTTAATTGTATATCAAAGGACCGCGCAGTACGCTAAACGTATTAAGTAATAATAGTTGCATGCAAATGATACATGGATCTACTCGAGACCGATTTAACTTCAATACCACGAACCATGCACGATATCGATATCAGAACAAATTTTAAATTATCGATCGCATCATTTAATTTTTATTGATTATTTGTTTTCTGTTTTATATACAATAGGTGAACAAAAGAATAAAAATGAAAACAAAAGAAAAATAATTGAATATTAAACGATATGAGTTATTTCAGTATACTTCTGAATTCCGTATAATTGATTTTTCGTTCCAATAATAGGTCACTATAGGTGTAATAAGTCTAATAATAGTTTATCGTTGTCTCTAGATTGTGTTTGGTCAAATATTTACTATCAACAGTTGAGTAAAGGGAAAATAGAAGAAAATTTAACGAATAAAAATCATCAATAGTAATATTGAGCTTTTTGGTATGATGAAATTTGTTATCGAAAAATCGTGTTTACATATTTAATTTTTGGTATAATTTTGGATGGATCGTCCATAATAAAACATTAAAATGTTAAACAATATGTTTTTTGTGGTTTACTCTAGATGATCTTCATTATAGAATGAATTTATCAATTTTAATTATTTATTCTTTATTTTTTATTTTTTATTATCATTATTATCGTTAATATTAAATTTCTACGAGTTAAATACTCGTGTATACGTTTATATATATTTGTTCCATAAACATTGGCAATCTTCCATTAAACTAAGTATGGAATATGGTCATATTTCCATTTACAATCCATTGAGCTTAATACTTAATATAAATTGGTTATACACTTGTATATTAAAGCAATTTTAAATATTGATAAATAAATAATTATTATTGAAAATTGTGTTTTAACCATATACCATGATTTTTAAGACATTCATTGATATTGAAGATTTCAGTAGGATGAAATTAGTGTTTATACAATTTACTTTTGACGATCCAACGTGGACAAAAATGCACTTAAAACGATTGACTCGTTCATCGAAGATGTTCACTTTTGATGATTTAATGTTTACATTTTTCATTATTTTGTTGACTCCGGATGGTTTTTTTTTCGAAATGATCACCAAAAGTAAACCATGTAAACGTAACTATAGTGATATTACTAAAAATCAAGACAGTACGAATGTGCTATAATAAAATCGTTATCGTCGTGCCCGTAGATTTTCTTTTCAAAAGATCTGGTATGTTTTAAAAAACTGAAAACGTGCCGCTAGCACTTCACTAACTGATACCGTTTGCTAAATGCCCTTCGAGTAACAGGATAATGTTTTTTGAGCTCCTTGCGATGCACAACATTGTTTTTGAATGAGAAAGAAATCAAAATTAATACCGTTGGTGCTAAACATAAAATTTCGCGGTAACCATCAACGGCCGAGAGGACTGGTACGCATTTTCCAAATAGAGTAGATCCGCACCGCTCACGATCACCTCGGATCCGCACCAGCTGGACATAGTGAACTTGATCCAAACACGCCATCAATGCGTGTTGGTCGTGATATCGTTTCGACCTAAGTATCGCGTACACCATTACCGTAGAAAATCCGTGACGTGATTGAACGGGGCTCCGACAGGGACATAACGAACGAGCACGATCTCTGCACGTTCCGGGGTAGTCCGTAGTTAGTGCGCACCGTCCGAACAATATAATTGTTAATATAACGACAACGTGTTGTACACGGCCGAGAGAAGCGGATGTACCGTTACTACTATTAGTAGACTATTGCGTTGTGTTAAAAGCGAATTGATTGGGTAAATTAAACCGACCGCGTGTTTAAACGCTGCAGCGATTTCGAACAGTCGAAATCAAATGATAAAAAGAGAGAGAAGAAAGGGAAAGAGAGAGAGAAAAGCCAAAACAATCGTTTCGCCCTAAGTGCGTCTCCGCACATATTTCTCGGCAACGACCAATAAATTACGTTTAAACCGTACCCGCATATATACCAATAATATTATCTCCATGAGAAGGCGGTCTGATCGAAATGTACGCGCACCACCGACACCACACACCATCCCGTCCACAGGGTGAAATATGTACTCGCTCAGATCCGACCGTTTGCCGTTAAACCACTTTCTGGATTGGAATATTTTTTTCTTTCTTCGCCATCCTATTCCTCTTCCACCACGAAACAATATAATTGGTATACCCTCCCCCCCTTGGTAAAATACAAATTACTTTTCAATATTTCCTACGTAATGTATCGAATAAAATAGGTAGTTCTGGAATATCGATTGATTTGAGATTATCTTTTAACACGTTTCATATTTTACAGCAATATAATAATACTAGCTGAATAACCTGAGATATATTTTAATATTTAAGATGAGAGTAATTACGATTTCGATGCGAGAAAAAAAAAATCGGTGGAAATAAGTACATAATTATCTATATTCTAATGATATATTTTTATATTTATTTATTGACAGTATATTAATTAATTAATTTATTTTTTTTTTTTTGACCAATTTTTCGGACTGATGAGTCGCATTTAAACTGTATTGATACCGTACGTAACTACGGTACCTTATATGTTTTTATTTTTATTATTAATAATAGTAACGTCCACGATAGCAGAGAGTTCTGAATACAACATGGTGTAATATCATAAATAAAATGAAATAAGAAATATACAAAAATATTACTGAAAAAACATAAAGCAATTATTTGAACTTGGAAAAATTATTAAAATATAATATTTACATGAAATGTAGGAATAAGAAAATATATATTCATTGTTAAAACGTAAAATTGTTTGCATAGCGTTAAATAAATAACACAATTTATAGTGTTGACTGAACCATAAAGTAGATATCATGTGAAACCTAAGGTGTGCACACGGATGCAGCGAATCCTGCTTTCGCTGCACTTGACAATTTACTTTGGATTAAGTGTGCTAGTAGATACTTATTTAAATCGTATACATAGATTGAATAATTGAATTAATAATAATAATTAATAATTAAATTAATGTGAATTTAATATTATTCAAATAAAAAATTATAATACTGCTTTATCAAAACAAGTTTAAAAATATATAGGTATTATTGGAGAAATTCGACGTACACATTAGATTACAGTCTACGGATACAGAGTATGTAACTGTAGACAGTAATCTATATTTATATTATATTGTACTACAGACACAACCACAATGACAACAGAACATTAACCATTCAACCAGCGCAGCGATACGAAAATGGAATAGATACCCATAGTTAGTAATCAGTAATCACATAACCTAATCGACTATTATATTTGTAATTTAATAACGATATCTCACTATCACTACAGTCTGCAATTTTATTCAAATTTCAAATCGGACCTCGTCCTAGTGTTCTGTTAGTCATTGTTATGTCGAATAAGCGATTCAGTGGTTAGGAAAACGTTCATGCAGAGCAAAAACATTTGCTGTTTAAGACTAGTGAAAAGTTCCGCAAGATAAAAGATTTTTTTTCAAATCAAAAAAAAATCCGAAATAAAAGAATTAATAACAGGTAAGTGATTTTTATCAGCGTTGTGGCAGTGATGTAATTTTACAAAGTTTTTCTACCTATATGTAATTCATAGACGTTGATTGGGGTAGGGAGGAGGCTGCATAAAGGAAATAAATGGGCTGCTTATTATTCTTTAGGGCCGGTTAAAAACGTACGCTACACCTGACACGAAAACCTGTACTTGATGTACACCTATGAACTTGAGTGTAGTAAAAATTTCCGGTTAAATAGTTTATAAGAAAGTAAGAAACCGTTTGACTCCCGCTCATGGCGTATAAGAAATACATTGATTCTCAATATGAGCATTGATAAGCCCACCCACGTTTAATTTTAATCACTCATAAAACGTTGAGTTCTATCGAATTCGTCATTCAAACCGTTCTGTCGCGGGTTCCACACCAACAAACAAAACTCATATATAGAACGTACCAATAAGAAATGAGACTAGTATCACTCATATTGTGGTTATAACTAAGCCTGGTTTTGGAAAATACTTTGCGTTAGTACAATACTTCCCTTTAATTCTATTTCGTTACACTTAAAAGCTCATCTTTGGCGACAGAGAATACCAATCAATACCGATATATCCTAACTCATTTATCGCTTACATTTCCAAGTATTTTTTTAAGCATTGATTTACATTATGTTCATGAATTTCTCTTTCCCGTATCGTATATCATTATTGTAGATCTGCTAAACGCCCGTGCACTAATATTACACGAGTCCGTCTGTTTACTTGTTAATTATCCATGGTAACCTGACTGTAATGGAGGGATCGCATTGTTATTGCTTGTTAATATTATACCGCGCAAAACCTTCGAGTCGTTCAATAATTGTTACACAGCAATTGTATGCGAATAATGTAATATAGATGAGTCCTCAGTACAGAATTTAATGGCTACTTAAATGTTTAACAGTTCCTTGCACACCGTTGCTATGTTATTAGTTACGACAGTCCTACGACCGATAACCGAACGTACGAGTTGAGCGGTTACGCAATGCTCACAAAACGAGGACCGCAAAAACAGCAAATTTAATATAAAGAAAAAATAATATTTGAACAATAATGATGCGATTCGATCATAAGTATATAAAAAGGGACACATCCGTATTAGATCCGTGGAACAAATATTATGTAAACATAAGATTTTCGAGGAAGTTTCAATTAGTGGAGGGGAGAGTAAAACACCCCTACCTACTGTACCAAAACTAAATTGAACACATCCGTACAAATGCGTTCATGCAATTTCATTAGTATTGATTACAATAATATTTTGGGCGAGCAAGCTACCGATCGACGCCAGCGCACTATTCGAAATACAAAGCACGGGCATATTACATTTTTTGCATTCGATTTCGTAATTTCACAAAAATCAACACCAACGACTTTTTTATATATTTGACACGTCGTATATTATATTTCGCTTACTCAACGAGGTATTTTTTTTTTTAATTCTTCTGATTTTAATTTTTTCGACAAACATTAATTCGACGATATTGCCCACAACTTACACAACCATAAAGTAATCGTATGTGTTTGCGCTCTTTCTGCACTGGTCGAGAGCGAAATCTGTGAAAATGTTCTTATACTATATATATAGCTAAAATTGTTTCATATTAAATTAAATTCGGCTCGGTGCATTTTCTTATATTGTTACTGTTTTAACAAGTTGATTATTTCTCATGCAAGCATTTCATTTATAAAACGTTGCGCAATTAGGACTCAAAGATTTCAATTGTGTGAATCATTTACATACGTATGTACGCATAATATATTGTGTTGCTTGTACATTCGTATTTCTTGTTGCTAGTGGAAAAAAAATAAAATATTTTTATTAGTATTTGTCTTAATAAAACATATAATCAAATGATAAATTGAAAACGTAGTAATATAAACGTGCAATTTAGTTGTACGTATTCCTAATGAAATTAACTGCAGCTAGACGATCATATACTTTTATCCCGTAATGATTTATCATTCAAGTTTTCAACACAAATAAATTCAAAACTGCGTTCTACAAAAGCTTAACCATGTTTTATATATTTTATCAGTATATTATTTTATTATAAAACGTATTGTGATACAAAAAAACACAAAAAATCGTCAAATTGGATCAAATTTGAAATAAATTGATCCACAAGCTACACTATTAATACGCAGTCAAACTTTTATTTAACGAACTTGATGGTCCTTTAAAATTAAAAAAAAAATATAATTTTTTTTACTTCAATACTCGAATTTATCGTACAAAACAAGTGCGACTAATTTCAATAAATAATAAAATTTAAGACAATATTTAACATCAAATATATATTAATAATAATTATTATTATGTTTCAGTGAAAAATAATAAATAATACTATTGATATTATTTCGAGTAAAGGTACATTATTATGTATACCCCATATCTTAGCTCATTAAATTTTTTAATTTTTTACCCAATTGATAATAATATAAAATAATTCACCGTATACAGAGTTTTTTTAAACCTATATTCGTTAAATAGTATACTCCATGTTTTTTCATATTCTCCACTACACTCGTATGTACTGAATCGATCAAGAATATCCCATCAGTTGACTAAAAAGAATTTTCTCCTTCGGTGAATTCTTTTACTTGTCCATCACATGTACCCGATATTTAGCTCTCACTTAAGAGGAATAAACATTTAAAATATGTTTATATCAAATCTCATATAGTGTTATAATATTACAATATTATAAACTATTGAAAATACCAAAGCACTGTCAACAATCGAGTTGTTCGTCTGGAATGATTTTCGAACGAACGTTGGTACAATTAAACAGATAAAATGTAACATCTGATGATTTTTCTATTTCACTGAATAACAAAAACATATTTTTGATGATTTATACCGATTTAAAACACATTCAACGTTATTTCAGTTGGAAATGCAGAAAATCATTGATAACAAAATATTAAACGAACAATTTACAAATCTACCTAATCCCGATAAGAGTTTCACGGCGATTGAATAATTGAATATATTATACAATATTATCTGCACCGAAAAGTGAAAAATAAAATAAATGATGGTCTCGTCTGTTGTTGTTTTTTCTCTTGATATTAAAATAAAATGCTCTCGTCTTTGAGTTGCTCCCCGATTTTCGAAAAAGGTCAACATTGTGACTTTGCAAGCACATATATATTTTTATATTTATACGATATAAACACAATTTAACACTTACAACAAAGGTACAGACTTTTCTTAGGTAAAATGTTTTATAGCCGCTATAAAGTTTCAATTTTATAAAGTGTACCGCAGCGAAAACATCAAATAAATTTGAAAAAACTGTAAAATATCAAAACAAAATGGGCTATTACACTACATAATGTTAAGGTAATATATAATTTTAATGAAAATGTATAACAATATATTATTATATTCTTACAATATTCACTTAAGCATTAATTTTTGGGAAACTAAAGTTTAAACCATACATTTTATTATTAACAATCATATACACACGTACACAGATACGCACTCGTACACATACAGGGGAAAAAAGCTAACAAGGATTATTTCACCGACCTTTTTCTTTGATGAAGACCTTAAGCTTATGATCATATCTCGTATGCTCCTTTATTAAAAAATATAATACATACTTTTATAAAACAGCTATTTTATTTGGCAATGGAAATGAATAGAAAAAAAAATTTAATTTATAATTTTTTTTAGGAACTAGGTTACGCAGTATAGCATTTAATTTTTACAATATCGTGGAAATTTTGAAGTAATCTCAATTTATCTTATATAATGATATTTTATTAAATAGTGGCGAAAAAAGGAATTAATTAATATTTTTGAAAAAAAAATAAAAATAAACTACGAATCTCAGCTATTTATGTACTGTATATATTATACAGCTTAAATTCTGATTCATCTAACATTTTTTTTTCCAATATAATTTTTAAACACGTATTTTATACTACCCAGATTTATATCAGTCCCCGGTTTAAATCGAATGAATTGCCATGAAATTCCTGTATAAACAACACAAAGTTATAGAATATGCAAAATAATTAATAATTATTTATTGAATGTAAGAAAATTATTTAAATATTATGCTATCGCACATGTTTCATTAATTCAAAAGTGAAATAAAATCTAAAAATAAATATCCTACGGTATCCAGATAATTTTAAACAAAAAGTTTTTTGCAATGTTGGGCAACAAGTTTAATAAAGTTTTAATGGGAACTGTGTAATTCAAAACATTATGTTACATGTCATTCATTCACTGTAAAGTTAAAAAAAAAAAATCACCCTTCACATGAGACGTACCCCTGGTTTAACTTTTAAAATTGGTTTATTCATTAAAGCGACCAAATTCTGAAATTTACAGTTAATATATTTTTAAGATTACTAAAATGGACGAACTTTTAGATGGAAGGGTAGAACAGCAGCCGGCTACGCGCTGTGCAAACAAGACTTCGTTGCGAAAACTATGTTCGGCTTGAAATTATTTCGAAAATAAATAAGTTATGTCAAGTAAATTGAACTCTCATAATTAATTAAATTTGACAAATTTAAAAGGATATTCTCCCGTCAGTGAAGTGTAGCAAAGTTTCAAAAATGGTGGCTGCAATTATTATTATTTCGCCCCGTATCACGGAAACCTCCTGTCACGAGTGAAATAAACAAGTGTTGACTAATTTCTAAAATTATTTCACAATCGTTTTGTGCTCATAAACAACAAAACCAATCAGCATTTAAACGAATAAAACCGATGCATAACATAGGTTTACAGTGGTAGTACCAAACATTTTCATCCTTGAATAATTAACGAACGTAATTATCGATGAATTACATAACCCGTTCGTTCATTAAAATATCGTATTACATGGAATTTATAAATGTTATAGGAGCGAAAAAACAAATTATTTTTAACTAAGATTTATAATGCGATTCGTTTTACACCGATTGTTTTCAGATTCAGCTGGTTTATATTTTCATTATTATTATTATTACTATTTTCTTTTCGCTGATATCTTACCAAACGGAATGTTAGAAAGATTTATTTTCAAACCATTGTTTTATACCCAATTCCCGAACGAGGGATTTTACATCGCATATGTAGGGGATTTAAAGCCAAATGTACAATAGTATTCTTTACGTAGTGCCCTGGGCAAAACCGATCGGCATCGATATTTACCAGAAATACTCGTACATATAAATAACGCACAGATGATAGAATGAAAAAAACAATTAAAAAATATGTGAATCGCTATTTTATGTTATGACATAAAAAACTATACAATTTAATAATTGATATACGTGATCATATTAATCAAGCATGATTCGGAACCTCTACTTACTTACCAACCTGCTTATTGTTACTTTATTTTATTTATTTATTTCGTGCACCAATCATATGATAATTTATCAAATTATAAATTGTATTTTGCTGTATTAAAAATCAAATATTGTTTTATTACAGTTATATTATATTTTAAAATTAAATCCATAATTTAATTGAGCAAAAAAATTCAATGAGACGAAAGACGTTAATGAATTATAGAAAAATGTAATGATTAATATGGGAAAACAGATAAAAATTATAAAAGGAAAATGTACTACCAACAAGCACGATATTCGAATAAAATCTTAAATCTTGTTGATAAAATTATTTCCGATTGATATTCCGTAACCTAATTTTTAATAGTACGTATTTTCGTATCATTTCTTAAGAACAAACAATATAATTTTTGGGATTAAACATTTGAAAAAAAATCCACACATTTACGAAATACATGTAATTGTATTCACGTCATTAGTATTCATTTCTTCAATTCAGATCCGTGAAAAAAGAACGAAATAAATTGAAAAATCGTAGTTCTTATGAGATATTCTTGCGTCTTAACTTTGAAGAACTCTTTAAATTGACAATTATTATTCCATCGTGAAATTAGTTGGTAGAAACTTGGTAATAAGTAGTCTGAAAACACGCCGGGTGATTTAATTTGTGTCCAACCGAAATATTAGTAGTAACAAGTAAAAAGTATGATGTTAGACTGTGATTTTTTTTTTCAGTAATAGTAGCTACTGCAACCGGTACTGAACAAACAACAGTTATTTTAAACAAATATTAGTGACTACTATTTCATATAAAATCACATGCTAAATTCACAGAAAATAAAAGTAATAGTAGTTACCAAAAATAGGAGTAACATAAATAATAGTAGTCGCTATCTTCATACTAGAGTAGCAGACTGTGATTACTATTCTTTGAAAAATATGATATGATTTAATTTTATAATATTTAGCAATATTATCACACTTTTCGAATCACATGTTAAAATTAATAATTAAAGCATAGCAATAGGAGTTATTTATTCAACACTGATATGACTTACTACTATACTCGAAAAAGTATCTTTTAATTTTTTTCATTGTGGCTTACTTTTATATACAAAAGAAGTAGCAGTCGCTGTTACTTTTCAACTGAAGTACCTTGCTGTAATTGCTACTTTGAAATCACCTGTGTAAAAACACTGCTACTCTTATAACTACCATCACTAGACGCAGATGAAAGTTTGACCAGCAAAGCGAATTTGATGTTCTAGTTTCGCAATAAACGTGAATTACGAGTATTTATGAACATTGATAAATAAGAACAGACAAGACCGTTAGACATACTAACCGTTGACATTCGTGTAATACCAAAAAGCCATTGTTATGCAAATGCAATCTATATTTTTCCTTAAAATATTGGCATTGGTAAATAATTCGTAAATGGATCCCTGGGTTAAATGCGATTACTTGGATTTATCGACTTGCTACAAAGCATTAACATTATATTATTATTTTTGTTATTATGTTAATTAAATCCATTGAAGAAAAACAATTACTAATATTTTGTCCACAGCCATCGTAAACATCTTATCGATGTTTAAATCAATTGCTGCATTACAATAGGTGGAAATGCATTGTAACAAACCAGATTCAAATATTTTTAGTGAAATCTAATAAATTTTAAAATTATATGTAAGAGAAAAAAAATTATGAAATGCGTCAAAATGTAAAGATTTCAAAAAAATTTGATAGGCAAAAATAGGTTTGAAAATTATTTGAAAATGAAAAATCGGTGTATGAGGGTTATAAAAATTCTGACGCGCGGAAATAAGTTCGTAAAGAGTTATGTTTCATAGACAATTACTAGAGATATCCTTGTAACTAAAAAAAAAAATATAATTTTTGTGATTTAATCATCATTATCTTTTGTTTCTTTTAGCTATCCGCATAATGTTCGAAATTCAACGGTAGAATTAACGGCACAATAGAGGTTGAAACGAAATCATATACAAAAAGAAAAACACGTATTAAATTACACTTACTAAACTATGCGACTGGTGACTCTAGTCGAACACTAATTAATAATACCGTACGCTTTACTTGCGTAGGTAAGTATTTAGACGCGTGCACGTGTTTCGAACAATTTGTTATTTTAGGGTCGCAAACAATCATCTTTCGGACGACCGTCGTAATATTTCGTCGGAAATGCAAGACGTACGTAGCGACCCCCAAGCTCATTACAATCCGTATATAATAACGGACGTGTGCGATACGAAAAATAAATAGCATACGAAATACAACGTATAGATACGTGCGCGGTACGAAAACCAGATCGATCGACCGTGCGCGGGAGGACAATTATAAAACGAGCATCATGCAGGATTCGACTTGGTAGTAACGGCTGACAGTACACGAGTACACCCAAATGTATACCGGAGGGTCCGTAGGTATCACAGTGGTTCTTAACGTATTAAGGATCAAGAAACCCTTCCCTTGCCCTTAAGGTTACCCATTCGAAAACGATTACAGGGATATATGATTTCGTACTTACTCGAATATATTATACGTATACACTAGGTCTCGTGGACATTTTAATACAGGTATGCACGAAGGCATGCGAGGACCGGTATTTCAGGAGGTGTCTTCGATCATTTTGGGACCTATCTTGACGAAACATGTAGGTATATTTAATAAACTATAAAGTGTAAACGATTAAATAAATATAACTTACACTTTTTAATTACTATTTCAGTACATTAGTTTGAATTTATATGTTTTCCTTGGACCTCGTGTATTTTTCTCAGACGGTTTGTACTATTTATGATATGTGTATATGTAGTCAATCTTATCTGTTATATTATCGTAATAATTTTTCGCATGAAAATGAAAAACATTTTGTTTTATTTTTTTTTTTATTACAAAACGTCATTTATTTTTATCAAATTTTTTTAAAATAAATAACATTTAATCTAAGTAACATCAGTTAAAATACGGACCCTTTAGTCTTAGACATACATTTTAGAACCTAATTTACAACACTTCTGGGGGTATCTAGACATACTCAGTACCCCCGTGCGCATGCCTATCAGTACGTATAAACCGTAAAACAAAAAATTCTTCATTATTAACCTCTTCGTTTGGTGACCCCTGGGTCAAATATGTTTTTCCCTATCGTAACATATCGAATTCTAAAAAAAAAAAAAACAGAATAAGAAGAAATTATCATTCAGTCACATATTGTATTTATCAATATAAAGGCCTAAAATATGTCCATTAGAGTCACAAAAACGGTAACTCATTTAAATGAATATTCCAGAATAATAGTCCGTACAGAATAAAATACATAATTTGTATGATGCACGATAAAGTTATAATATTTTCGAATTCAAATCAGAAGGCATAAACGCTAATATTCAACTTTGGATTACATCATAGGCTACAAATAATAAAATTAAAATGTAATGCATAGCACGAAAAAATGTCATGATCTGGTATACAACATAATATCAGTGGATTAGTCTTTCGAGAAATTTCAATATTTCATTCACCTTTTTTTTTTTTTATACATAAATATAAGAACAAATGGTAACTAATTTAAATTCCCAACTTATATCAATTTAAAAAACACGAATTTTGATCACAATAATGTAACCAATAAGTTTGACAGCCACTTTTTTTCTTATTTTATATATTTTTTCAGACACATTTTTGACAGCTGGAAAATATAATATGTATGGATTGAGAAAAGCTGTCCGATATGCAATGAACCATCAAATTAGTTTATGAAGAGCAACGGAATACATTTTCTTTCGCGTCAACGGTGGACATCAATTACTTCTAAATATTTCCAAAGACATTTAATTAAACATTTGACTGCCAAATTTCATGCAAATATAAAATTTCAATATTCTATGGTACATAATTCGATAAAAATTAACAAAAATCAATTCTGTGAGATAAACTTTATTTAAATCTATCGCCGGCATATACCATCTACAAAAAGTAAAAAAGTTGAATTTCTTTCTTTTCAGAATGAGAGAATGGTATTTGAATCAAAACGAATTAGTTTTTAACCACTTAATTAGTATAAAAGGAATATAACAAAAAGTATTAAAACAAAAAGGCAAATCTAGTGTACACATAAATACCGGCATTTATTCTAAAAAACATTTTTTTTTTAAAGAAACCAAGTTTAATTTGAAAACTACTTATAGAAAATCTTACACAAAAAAATAAAACACAATAAGAAAATAAAAAGAATTTTAGAAAATATATCGGTTCTTATTTTATATTTAAGTTTATTTTGATACGTTTTACCACTGAAAACTATCGTTATTTACTATGCATAAAAAGTATATGAGAAAAAGGCAAGTGAAAAAATATACCAAGAAACTAATAATCGAAAACGATTGCTTAACAAAAACACAACCGTCATCAACATCTTAGACTCAAAAAATGGAAATGGAAATTACATAGGAGAATGTTGCTAAATCTTAATAGTTTTAAATTCAAATCACTGCATTGCAATATGTACATATACATATCAGAGCCGTACCTAGCCATTTTTTATCCTCGAACAAAACTGAAGCAATGCGCCACTAGGTTTTAGGGTTGTTATACTTACATATTTTAACATGTATAATACGATTCGGAATAATTTGAAAAATAGCAATTAGGTTTCTTAATACATTTTAATATAATTTCTTAAAATAAGTTAATAATTTAATATTTTTTCATCCCCCCCCCAGTTTCAGGCACCCAAGACAAATGTCACGCTTGCCTCACCTTAGTTACAGCTCTAATACATATGATATTATAATGTACCTGTTATAAACTAAATAAAAAATATACTTTTTAGAAACTTGTGTGAATCATCAATTTTACTTTATTTTTTTGATTTTTCTAACATTAATTTGTTTCAAGAACTCAGACAGTGTCGTATTGGTGACGAACAGCATTCGTTTAAAAATAGTTATTTTTTCAAGAATAAATATTTTTCTGCTTTGTTGAACGATAAAATTAAAATATATATATATATATATATATATATTCATTTGTAGGTGTGGCCAGTGGGCCACTTCCTATTCAAGTTTTCATGTCATTGTTGTACTTTTATTATCATAATTGCTTATTGTGTAACACTTCACAGATTGTAATTTTCTATACCAATAAAAAAAAAAATATATATATATATATTTACCAAAGAAATTGCTTTTATTATCAAAACATCGTCAAGAACATGTGCAAGAAAAAGTATGAACGAATAAATATTAACTATTTAATTTAAACCCAATACAAGGAAATTTCATGAAATTCTGATCCCATGTTTACGGCCACAAACAAAATGCTGTTGCTTTTTATTTTTTACAATACGGAATATGATTTACGAAGGTACATTATTCGGCCAAAATCATCACAAAATTACGTGTTGACGAAGTATGCGCTTCACATATTTTACACATATTTTATTTATACCTTATATGTAATACATAACATAACATAATTTATACCTTGTTATTTATACCTATAGTTATATATATATATATATATATGATACATAAAACAATATATGCGCAAAGTGAAAAAAAATCCTACGCTACATTTTAATGTTTAGTCATTTTATAAACTGTCTAAAACCCCTATCCAATATACATTGCTTGGTCATTGTTATATTTATAACGCTCGACGTAAGGCAATAGCGATATATGATATTTCAGGAAACCATTTATCTTATATCCAGGCGTGATATTTACTCCATCAGTAGTTCATATTTTTTATTCTTTCGTTCAATGATAATAGTTTCCAAAATAGTGTTGAAAGGCTTCGATGCCTCGGACTAGAATATTAAAAACAGTTCGTGAAAGTAATGATTTCGTAAAAAAAAAAATTAAAAAACGAATCCAAAAACCGATGTTGACTATGTAAACATTATACGTAGGTTTTTTTTTGTGTACGGGTGTTGTGCAGAAGATTGTTTGCGTATATTTTTTATCAAAAACGGAAATTTAATCCGAACCCCTCACTGCGCATATGACATTTTCGTCACAGATTTCAGTAGAAGGAAATTCAACCAAAAAAAAATAAAAAAAATATGAAAACTACAGAAGTTATACATCCTTAAAAACACGTACGGTACACAATGCGTAAAAATAATACGTCCCACTGAAAAAATAATGAGTTACTGTTTTATTTTACGAACACGACCCGCGTGGAGGTATTTACATTCCGTACGGAATCGATACGCGACGAGAAACACGTGGACACGGGATTAAAACTAAACGCGGTGGCAAACCGTCGGAAAACGATACATCCTGCAGCGGCTTCACGTCAACCCCCCCCCCCATGTCCATAACTGTGACGCTACATAAAAGACAATATTATGAAACAGGCATTCGGTCCCGGACAGGATCATTGGGGTTGATGTGTTTAAACCGGATATTAATGTGGGTCCGAACGATTTAATGTTTGGCCGTGGAACTTTTCACGAGGTGATAACTGATTAGGGGCCAGTTCGGTAAGAGTTTGTATTTCTTGATCTTTACACAAACCTAGTCGGTAAGCAACATCCTAACGTGTTGAGTTTAATATTCTGGACATTTTCGGTAAAAAAAATTTTCAATACGTTATGTGACGGCACAACATTTTATAATCGTTACAGTTACGAATCCGAAGGACCAGTTTCGTGTCTGTTAGTGTTTAAAAAATATACATGTAAGTGCAAACCACTGGACTTCTCACTCCGGGATCGGCAATCGTTAGCCATTGTTATCGTAAGCTATTTTAATCATCGTTAACCAAAGTCCAGTAAATATTCGGAGGACCAAGCGAGGTCCGACTGGCGTAAAAAAGGCTCTCTCCCTGTCCGATGGATTACCGGTACGTCGACCAAAATATCGTCCTATCGTCTGTTTTTTATTTTAATGCGGAGTAGCATAGTTTAGTGTCTCTTGCGGCAAATGGTCCAACGGACAAAGATTTTATGCATGATGGGATATAATTATTGTTATAAAATGCGTTGACTGGTAGATAGATGTGCATCCATGTGCAAGCAATTATTTGTAATGCAACCACTAAGAAAATTAAATTTCTATGTTGTTATATTAAATTGATATCTCGGTTTTTTTTGATTTTTGTTTTGTACCCTACTAAGCTTTTTCCGCGATTAAGTGATTTAATCAAACCGTACATACACATTTGGTATTTTTTATTACTTAACTATGTTTATCAAACGATTTAATACTCTATGCACATCTCAGTTAAAGTTGGTAGGCTAACGTGATCATGAAGTTTGTCAATACGACGTATCGGCACGTGTGAAAATGATCTCAACGATCCAAAAGAACCGTAAACGAACCGTACGATCGACTGTACCGATATGGGGATTTCGTTTGCGCGATCGCGTTGGTCGGATCGACGGTACAATTTCGCGAAGCAACAGGATGCAGGGTCCGAGGGGACAGTGCGTTGAAACGTTCGTTGTGCGCGCGGACCAAACTGTTTCGACCGAAAACGTTTTACTCTCGATCGCGCGATGGTATCGCGTACACGTTACGGTCACGCAAAATGCGAACGCGGCGAAGCGGTCCGCCTTGAAAATTATTTTTTAATGTTTATTTATTATAGCGAAAATCGACAAAAAAAAAAAAAAAAAAAAAAAAAGAACCAACTCCATTTCAGCTGAAACCTGTGGCCGGGAAACATTAATAATTAATGTCCAAAGAATTACGGGGGAAATTGAAACGGTCGCGGTAGTGGGACGTTAATACCGCACGTCACGCGACACGTGTATTATACTACATGGGCACGTTAAAGTTTCTTGGTCCCCGTGCGATGATGATTACACGTTCCACGCGCGTACCGATCGGTTTTCTAATCTACATGTCGATTACGATTTGGAGATAACGGCAACGGTAGAAGAACTCGAAACGTTCGTTCGAAACATACCTATC
The DNA here is from genome assembly GCF_003268045.1 of Sipha flava. Classification (NCBI taxonomy): domain Eukaryota; kingdom Metazoa; phylum Arthropoda; class Insecta; order Hemiptera; family Aphididae; genus Sipha; species Sipha flava. The sequence continues at coordinate 1,589,691 of NW_020272758.1, forward strand.
GCGATCACGGGTCACGACGATTTCGCCATTCAAAACTGTCGCTGGTGATCTGAGGGTGTACAGTGTTGTTGTACGATATCATCCCTATGTCGTGCGCCACGGTCGAAGGCTCCGAAAATAATGTTTCCTCTTCGATTTGTCACTTCATCCGTGATAACGTAATTAAATTGTAATATTAACAAAAAAAAAAAGAAACGTTACTTTTATTGTTACTGTTACTGTATTAAAGAATTGTTCACTTGGCCTCATCGAAGAGGACATCGTAAATCATGATTTGACATGCGTGTTAAAAGTCACCTGCTTCATACAACGATGTACAATATTACCTTTCGATTATTGTTGTTGTTTTGTATTTGTTTGAAAATTAAAATGGAATTGCAATATTTAAACGCGGCATTTTATTTTTATTTATTTTTTCTTACCGTTTAAAATAAAATGAGTAATTTTTACGGGAACAGCCACAACAGTAGTTATTATACGCGCATTGTGTGCATAAAAAGAATAAAAATAAAAATAACATTACTTCGGTGTTGTAATGTAAAAAATGAAGAAACAACAAAATGCTTTATTCAAATTTTTGTTCCGTTGTCGTCTCCAGCACGGCAATACACCACGACTAAACAAAAAACTTAATTCCAAGGTGAGTAACTCGTACTATAAAGTACTTTTATGTCGAGCGAATTGATCACGTATAAGTCATAAAATTCGGTTGTTCCCGCGTCTCGTTTTTGTTTCCAATAACGCAATGAATTATGCGAATACAAACGTGGGATGAATACCATTTTTCTTATTGTGGAACGTACCTCGAAACAACAACTGATTTTTGTGTTGTAAAACCCTTTATAATAATTACTAACATCGAGTTATAAAAACACGTTCTCATTTTTTCGATTTAATACGCAATTACCCAATCAAAAATACATAAGAATATAAACTTTTCATTGATGTTATAGTACAGTATAATATTTTATCTAGATAAAGTAATTAAGCGATTAAGTAACTTGTAATTGTCAAACATTTTAATTATAACAGGATAAACATAAGCTACTTTTATATTCCAAGTAAAAATATTCGCAAAAACTTTTTTCGGACAACATTTCATTTCTAATTTTTAACTCTAAATGTACAGCGTAACTGATGAAATTCACGAATAGTTATTATTTATTTTTATCTCATATTATTATTATTATTATTATTTTTTTTTTATTAAATAAAAGCCAAAGTTTTGTTCTAATAGACTCATAATTTTAATTCACAAAGAACATAATATAATGCTTTTTCCGCGTATAAATTTGAACCACAGTTTTATTAAATAAGATAATATTCTACGTATATTTATATATAACATCATACTGAACAAACATCCTTTCAGAACCGTTATACAAAATAATTCGATAAACACAACAAAGACCATATACTCGGACCCAACGTATTTTTTAGTTTGATCCAACCTTAAGCGAATACAGTTTTATTAAATTAAATTAAATACCAAAATGTATAGTCAAACATAGGAATTTTTCCTTTTTTCTGGGGATGAAGAATGTGATTCAAATGGATTAAGGGTACTGTTGAAATGTTATTCCGTCTTAATACGATTCACCGTAAGAAGTTTTCTTTTTCATAGTGGTATTTTATAATCCAATTAATCTTTTATCATAACTTAACCAAAATTAAATCCCTATCAGAAAGTTCTAAATGTATTGAATAATATTTCTTGTTCGTATTTAATATGTAATGAATAACGCATCGTCGTAGATAATTTCTCGAAACGTTTGTCTCGGCTAGTGTAAATTATTATAAATCACTCCTTCTTTTATCATTGCCACTAATACAAACAAACCCTTTGCAATATATAAACATTTTCTTCCATATCATTTTCTGATTAAATATCTGAATTCATTTTCAACATATCAATTGATTGAACGGAACTCATGAAACTTAGTAAGTATTTTAAATAATTATTTAACTCGCTTAAATTTGTCTCTAATTCGGAGAAATTCTTTGATCTTTAAAACTCTAAACCATTGGAATGAAACAGCCGAAAACAAGTACATCATTTTACCAACTTTTCGTCTTATAAATGCTTTAATTTAAAATATCTGCAAATTTATTTTTTATTTTTGTTAATTTAATCAAAATTTTGCATGGGATTTGTAATTTTTTAATGATATTATAATTAATAAGTCAGTCTAATTTATGAATTTCATAATTTAGTTGAAATGTTTTAGTATGCAGTAAAATAAAAATGAAAATAACAGAAATTACAACAGTCATGATCGGTATTCAATATCAAATGTATTAGCAAAATTCGTAAAATAGGTAACTTACACTTAAACGTAAACGAAAAACTAGATTTAATGTCCGACAGGTGAATTATACGATGGTGTTAATTTCAAATTTTGGTGTTCCGAAACGTTCTCTGAATTTATTTTAATACCTCTCCGGCCAAGAAAATTTAAAATATGATACATTATTTTATTTCGAGTACAATATAGGTATTTTTCAACATTTTTGTGAACATTTTTCTACGTTCGTTTTTTCAAAGGCTTCTACGTTATCCACATTCCTTTGATTTGTATATTCTTGTCATCAACAGAAATAACGCAGACAAGTTTTTCTCTGAAGTATTAGGAAATCATCATTTGAACGTACCGCAATAATAACAAACGCCGTTTTAACGCGAACAAACGTAACAGTACGATAGAATCAGTAGTCTGTTGCGACAAACATAGAGCACTTCGTCACAATGCTGATAGGATAAATTTAATGCGGGCAAACCATGTATAGATAGTGCGACGTTCAAAGGTTTGTTTACCTAAAAAACGTTTAAAAACCTATGCACTTATTTATGTGTAAATAACATGACTACGTATCTCTTGTTCCGAGTTACGTAATTTAACCATAATAACATCTCTCTATTATTATTCACTTTACGACTCCTCCGAACGGGCCGAAGTCTTCGCGACTGCACCCCGATCTCCTCGAGTGCACATTGTCCTCCCTCCGACGCATTGTTTACCGAATTCGAACGTAATTCCAAGGGTTGAGAACAACAATTCCTACTGTTAAATTGTATAACAGTAATTATTAAACCACAGAAAATAAAGGTAGCCCGTGCAGTGCACGTGTGCGTGTGTGTTTATATGTGTTTTTGAGCGAATGTGTATATATGTGATTGTGTGTGTATGTGCGCGCGCGAGCGCGTGTTACATTATATACTGTAATCTGACAATAGGGTGTGTAATAAATTACAGCTATACTATGGTGATAGTGTGGGTGGTTATAAGGGTGGTTTGGTGGATTTTGATAATTCTCGTCGTCGTCGTTGTAGGCGATGGAGGCAGCAACTTTGTTAATCCAACCCGATGGACTATTGTCCGAAACACAACAAAACCCGGAACCCTTTCTACCTCCTTTATCGTGACTCGATTTTTTTATTTCATTATATTCTATTATAGCACCTCGACGATGTGCAACTGAAAATGTTATAAATATTTGCATTTGTAGATTATACTATATTGTGCACTTTCACCATTAGATTTTAACCAAATACCTCAAAAGATCTAAGTAGACCGGTATTTTTCAAGCATTCTACCACCCAAAACGCGTTTTTCAAAATATGACCATGTATATACATAGTTATTATGCAAACGATTTTGTAAAGAATTTAAAATGAATAAATTATGTTAAAAATTGCAAGGCTTATATATGTGAATTAATTTTCTGATTTGAAAGTAACGAATACCCAAGACCGTGTAATAAACAATTAAGTAGTATTTGCATTAGCGATTGTCGTACTGCAGTGCTATTATTACAAGTAATTGAACTAGTATCATACGGTATTGTAATATTTTACTCAGTGAAATATGTATATAGATACTCATAGGGATTTTTATAAAAAATAAATAATACAAATTTATATGTATATATTTATATATTAATTTCTTAATAACATTCCGTTATGTAGTTTTCAAGGGTCTCCTTCGTTGTTAATACTATTTCAACGGCATCAGTATTTTAGTTTAAAATACTATTTGTAAAGAACACCATTAATGCGAACATAGATGGCGATCGTTACTATAATTATGCCGCACGGAGTAACAACAGAACCACACCACTTCCAATATATTGCCAACAGTAGGCGTATGTATACATAGCACCTTTATTTTAAAGATGTTAATAGGGATTAATATTAATTCAATTAATGATTAATTATTACCATAAAGGTGATAATTAACTATCATAACACCACTAGTAGACCAGTCGGAGGCAACAACAGTATATCTGAACACCGATAATCAACAATATAAATTATTAAATATTTAAGAACCAGAGATCTGCTGATACCATCGACATACTTTTATGGTTTACATAAACCCCTTGACCACACCGGTAAATTGTCAGCTCCGGAGCATTCAACTATCACATTAAAAAGTTAGTAGTGCACAGCCCTTTAGGCTTTTAGTTAGAAGTTTGTCACTCGCTCGGCTAGTAATGTGCTAGCTGTACCTTTCGGTACATCAATCGTCGTCCGTCGTTTCTCATTTGTATCAGCGTCTCTCGGTTATTAGGTTAGAACGCTGATCAACTTCGATCAACCGTGTTGTCAGTGCCACCGCGACTGAACCTGAATGCGCCGTGCCACCTATTCCATTATGAAGACCATCAACCAACCGGTATTAATTGCCTTATATTAATTGGTACCTTAATGAATACAGACATAAATATTTCTAATTGTGAATGGGACTTTCGTATTGTGTAATTCCTCCGCGATATTCTGATTATAATCTTTGGTCGACATTTGTCGTGTCAAATGCCGACAATATAAATTATTATTATTATTACATGTTATATACTATAATTAAAAACTTTGTCAATGATATGATATAAATAAACGAAAATAATTATTATTATACAATATTATATTTAATCATTTGTAGTCAATACGACTACAAATTGGCACTCAACTAAATAATAAATTGTAAATTGATGCACGTGTAGAGTGCGCATTACATGTTTAAAAACTTGCTGTAACATTTAACATTATAATTCCATTGCAATTAACTAAATGTTCACGAATTATAATTTTATAAAATTAGATGAAATATGATATTGTTAGTAAAAAATTCGATCGTCAACTTCACACATTTTTATTCAACAACGAAAGAGATCAAAAAAACAAAGTTTTACAAAATATTATTTGACGAGTTTTAATATTGGTTTGGCCCAACAAGTTATTATAATATTATTTTAATGATTATTTTATTGATTGTATGTTATATTATAAAATTTATTTCATCCAATATGCTCACAATATTATCTTACAATGACGTTAACTTGAAATCGTTGTATAAATATTATTGTTGTTTTTTAACGTACACCGATTAATGAAAATGACAACACGCAAATTCTAGGATCTGGTGAATTTTTACCTTCATCTTTATTTATAAATCTTTTGACAGTATATTTGCCTGTTATTTAACCCTTCCAGACAATCATCTTAATACTTAAAACCAGTTATACTGGTAATCCAATTACGATATCATACATTTAGCGAGCCAACTACGGACTGAATGTATACCGAAAACTGCGCCATTCGAACCGGTATTGGAATCGCGAGCCGAAAACGATGTCGCCGATCGAACATCACGCGTTACTATACGTGTACCCACTACCTCTCGTACACCCGTTCCCATCGGGATTGATCCGTTCCCAACAGGGATCTGTTTTCGCGCACGAGGTTCAGCCGCGGCCGTCGGCGCACATTATTGTTATTATTTTTGCTGGAGATGCAATTAAAAATGGCTCTCCATCGGGTCGATGATTATGGTATTCAGATTAAAGACGTCAATATTTATTTGCCGGACTCGGTAGAGAAAAGTTGATGTCCACCATCGCCGAAAACCGCTGGCGCTCGATGCCCAAGTCGTTAAAACCTCTTATAAGAACACCTTGACGACGTGGTGGCGCATGGGAAGTTGACCGAAAGATTTGGAAGTTTGTCGGGGGCGTGTTGTTCGATAACAATAACCATCGGAGACCACCGCAACCACCTCCGCACGCGCTTCGTCTCGGAAGTGTTATTAACTCTCACGTGCACAGCCGTTCCCGCGACCGCTGAACCGACCCTGTGAAATCGACGGTGATGATCGACACGAGCTTGCGAGAAATCAATTCGCCCTTATCGTATCCGTTGTCTCGTTCGGCGGTATGCTCTCCGCGTTGACGTGCTTTTGACTCCGACCAATCGGTCAACTTTACCGTCCGATTACGGTTTCCGTACGATTTTTAACCATCCAACGATCCCCGCGCGAACGCGAACCCGAAACCGATACCATAACGCGGTCCGTCGAGTGCGTTTCGATCGCGTTCTGTTTCGCGAACTCGAAACCGCGCATGTCGTTATGAACCCCACGCGGTCATCGGAACATATTAATAACTACTGTCCCCTGTCTGTTTCAGCGTCACATTGTATCGAAATGCATACGATTGGACGGCACGAGACGAGAATATTATTCACTACGATGAGCTATCCGGTGAAAATTTCAGAAACTTTCCGTATCAATTATTACCCACTCGTTTTCAGATCGTGTCCAGATCTGCGGGGCCAACCAAACCAAATCACTGTAAATTACAAATCATCGCCGTAATTGTGCGCATTCAAACGGTTTACAACTAATTTTTTCACCACTTTTGCACATAAATAACCACGGCCAACCGGTGTCCTATCATACAAGTCCGCATGTGATTGTTTCCCAATACTTGTGTTTATGTTTTTATTTGGTATTATAATAATAGTACGTACACGGTATAATTATGAATTACTATAGTATAAAAATACAATGTTAAAGTGAATAGTAAACGAGTCTTAGAAAGGGATATATTTTAACATGAAATATTTTAATAAGTAATTTTTCATATAAATAAGTTTTGTTAACATTTTGAACTTGCATTGGAATAATATTGGTACTGCGAAGAATAAAAGGAAAAAATTAAAATTAAAATTAAAATAATTTTGTTAGCATAAACAGTTAAAAGATATTGAATTAAGTATTTGCTAAAGTAATTCCTTTTGAAAATAAACAAAACGCAGCAGTGTAAAACGTGTACCTGTACAATTGAAAAATCCAACAGCAAAACTTCAACATCTTACAACTATTAAAGTAAATTTTCGATAAATATAAATTTCTATTAATAACTGCATTACAGCACCATACTGATCAGTTGACATTTAACATATTATTACGCTTTATTTTTATGACGGTACATATTATTAATAAAACAGTAAATTGCAGAATTCGTTGATTTTCTATGAGTTCGATATTTTCAATTTTCTATTTTAATGTAAAATACACCAAAGCTCCTATTTTGCCTATACATAGCGCCGTCGAACAGTTCAATGTGGAAATAATATTAATAATAACGATTATGTATTGGATCTGTTCCGAAATGCTACTCAATTTAATTTTGTACCAACATTTTACGTTTTATCTTAAGCATATGTATATATATATATATTTACATAATATGGTTTTTATGGTGATTTTAAATTTATATCTAATGCATAAGTTAGTTAACCTAATTACTTGTTTTTCCAACGTCATCATCGCATGTGTTTTGCGAGCACTTCAGTAACGAGACCGAGTCTTAATTGATATCTTTCCATAGAATTGTTTCGTCTGCATGAATGAATGAAGAGAAATCGAGCGACCAGGATTTATTTGCTAGTCAACATCAGCTGTTCAGACCAACACTGCCACCACGGCTTCGTGACAAGCGTCAGAGGGCGCGCGATATAGGTTCGCGGTTTTAGATTCCGTTGACGGGCTAATGCACCTGCGTTTATTTCAAATTAAACCACGATAAACGCGTCTCAGCCCGAAATTGTGATCAAAATGCATTTAATTTCACGGCTTTCGACTAAATGAAATAAATTAAAATCTAACGCGCGCTATATCTCTTGACAAGTCATGCTGCCCGCCACAGTGGGTTTCGAGTTTACAAACGACATTCTTTCAACACTCCTGTTGTATCATAATGTGTTTGTTGGATTTTGTGTCAGCCATGTTGTTTGTTTTAACAGGAGCGGCGCTTCGGAGAGGACTGCTGTTCGCATTTGCATAAATGTTTGCTGTTAGGTTTTTCCTTTTTCAAATCCCTAGAGTCCCTGTGAAGGCTGCGCCGCATTGTCTCCGGTAAGTGTGGAAACAATGAAAGGGTATAAGAGCGAGATAGACGCGAGCGCGCGTGCTAAAAAAAAAATTATATTTCCAACCGAAATTATAACTAAACGCGACGACATTTGAATGCACAAAAGGAAAAGGGACTGACCGCCGGCGCACGTACTTGGAATTTATTATTCAATAGACCTTTTTGGTGTGGGTAAAAGGCCGTGGAGAAGGAACCCCCGAGAGGACGCGCGTCCGAAGAAAGAGCTATAGTATACTGGTGGGTGATGAGTAACAGAATAATAATAACATAAAAAAAATGTAAAAATGTTATGTCACTCAGTTTACAATGCATGCGAAATAAATAATCTCTGAATTTTGTGCATTCTTTTTCTTTTATTATTTTTGTGATTTATAAACATTTTTCGAAAATAAGAAACATTTTGTTTAAGTTATGGAATGCAAATCGCATTGAGTTGATCAATAAAATATGCACACGGAAGTACGATGGCAAACAAAATAACAGCGATAAAGAAACATTTTTTTCTAGGCTTTCTAATCATGATTATATATAATATATATATGTATATAAACTGCAAGCCATAAAGATCTATTACGTAATATATTTCAGACTTTCTTTCAGTTCAATGACTTTGGCCATTCTGTCGAATTTCATTACAATATGGGACCAGATGTAGTTATTAAGTTTGGCTTGAGTTTTATAAACTAAAGACATTCTCAAGTCCTTATACAGAAACCGTGGCAAGATAAAACTAAAAGCGAAGATATTATTATTTTCCGCCGTCCATTTCACGTTCAGAAAATGTAATCGTGTGTTCAAAATATACAGGTCATTTCTCAATATTATGACCTATTTATTGTATCTTTCAAATTTTTATTTTCTCCCTCCCCCCACCTGCTATTCCATCCAGAAAGACACGAAACGAATTTTGTTTATGTCGAAACTCTCGATATCGCTGCACAATTTTTGAACGTTAGTGGACGAGAAAAAAAAATTCGGACATAGTTTCGTTCCGCAGGAACAAGTTGTTATTTTAATATTAAAACTTAGAGACGTAAAAATTTTTCATGAAATATAGCACAAAACAGTTATAAAGTGGAATTTATTACTATTGATTCAAATTATAAAATATTTTCGTAATGAAAAGAAAAAGGAAAAAAGAAAGGAAAAATCGTCGGAAAAATTTCGAAACACACCATTTTTTATGGTTGTAATTTTTTTTCCTATTTTAACACGACAAAATAACATTAAAGCTGCATAAAATTACAGTGTAAACACATTTGTGGAGTAATTCTTTGGGCAATTGATATTTTCACGTGATTACAATCAATAACCGTAAATCATTAGCACAATGTATTACCGCTTGCGCCGAAAGTGAATTAATTTTTATAGCTTAGGGAGTTAAACAATAATATACGAGTACATTGCAGCTATTGAATGAATAATTTGCTTTGATATTATTATAAATATTATTATTATTATTATATAGCGTTTACTGTATTCGAAAAAGTGTTGTTGATATTCGACACGAACAAAATGCATCACGTAGTAGGTAGGTATATAATATAACCATTAATGTAAAAAGGAAAAAAAAAACCAATAGCGTCACATTGTTACATTGTTTCATTGAATATGAAAAAGAACAATGATCAAGGGAAAAAAATGCAGCTTTTTTCCGATATTATTAATGCTCGAATGAAAGTCCCCCTCACAGAAATAAGGTGAAAAAAAATATCCATTCCATCGCAACTGTCAGAAATTACTCGCGATCATCGTATCCGAGAAAAGAAAAAAAAATACGGTGAACGGAAAAAAATTCTATTGTCCATAAGAATATGTGTCTGTATGAATCAACAAAAGAAATATATATATATATATATATATATATATATATATATATTAATCTGATTCAGCTTTAATTATTTTCAACTGGCTAGAACAATGCGCGCAAAACTGTAGTGCACTTCAGTCATTAAATAATTTTCAAGTGTCATAGTAATATATATTTATATAGTTTTAACGAATGTCGATTCTCGATTTTGCTTTTTACGTGCTAGGAAAAATAGTTATAGTTATATTTTAAAAATTGTGAAAACATAAACGAAAAGTTATGATAGTCAAATACATTGACAAACACAAAGATTAGTCTCGTATAATAGAATATAATATGACGATATCGAACGGTGTTTATCGGAATTGTATATCGAGTGGGCGATGAACCACTACATGCAATTCATAATATTTAAACAGTTTGTTAAGAAGAATAAAATTAACAGTAAGTAACGGATTGCCATAAAGCATTATTTATATTTTATAATTGTTCTAATTACTATTTGACAATCGTTCCATAGTCTTTATACAATAATATTTGAATATTAATTTGATTATGAAATACGAATCTTTCGTTTCTGTATAACTAAGTATAACAGTTTTTATGACTTCGTTCTAAGTAGGAAATAGTGCAAACTTCTACGAATATAAATAATTCGTAAACCACTCTAATTTCCACATAGAAACACTTATGTATAGTATACATCAGTTTAGGACACACATTTAATAATAATAATAATAATAATACACCCTGCTTCCGTTTAAAAGTCATTAAATAATCCCTTTGTCGACTTGAAACTTCCGTTCAAACATCAAATGCGATCCATCGTTTGGAAATTGTTTCACACCACAGTAACGCTCTATATCTATGCACTAAAAGTAGTGTGTAACCTGTACATCAATTTATACATCACATATCATTATCATCGTTGTACCTATACGTGTATTGTAATATTAAAATACAGTAACGCGAACTCGGTCGACAACTGCAATCTGGATCGCGCGTTGCCGACGGCGTAGTAGTCAATTTGCAGCAAATTTTAAATAAATATTCGTTGCCTATGACCTACTACGCTGTAGTTAGTGTGTCTAACTTGAATATGAGTCCTTGTGAAAATGTATTAAAATTTATTCTGGAAATATTTTCCATTCTTTTTTATATAGCGTGAGCCGATCCCACGATATATTTAGTTTATATAAGTACAACAGTACAACGTCGATTATTCGCATGTTGATTGCGTTAAAAAACTGTTGTAAGTACATATTTTTATTTAAAGATTCCAGTTTTATAATTTTTACTATAAGATTCGAGATAATTGTTCTAAGGCTCATTTTAATGTAGTTATTGCAGTGTATTTTTTTGATATCTTGCAAACGACCTCGATTATAATGCTTTATTTTTGCATGTAAACACCTCTGCTATAATTTCAACCCACGGATCATCGGGTATCGAACGGATATTACAGAAAACGAATAATACGTGATATTTTACGTTGAAGGAAAGCGAAACAAGTTCTACAAGAGTTTGGATTTAAAAAACGCATAACACATAATATGTTACATTACGTTTAATACGTGTAATTTATTCGTTGTTTGCTGATCCACACGAATCGATTACGCGGACTCGTCCTCGGTTAAAATCAATGAGGATAGACGACGCTATATACCGTAACTGTTCAAGACGTTTGCGACGAATACAATCTGAATACACAAGTATACTCTTCGAACTTTGTACCGCACAGAATGCGTCGTGTTACTCGTGTAAATCGAAAAACCATTTACGAATAAAAAGGCGGTTCCGGTCAAAACCATGACTCCGAGTTACCACTGTCTCGGTGAAACCCATTCGACAGAAGACTTGTCCGTAACATCCGTCGCGTCGCATTCACGGAGACGGTGGAATAACAATAAAAATAATAATAGCATTAATAACGATAACAATAATGATACTGTAGCGATGGCGTGCGGACGGTGACGACATCGTGGTCGATTACGGATCAATGGATGATACGGTCCGAGACTGACCGGAGCGCGAGAGACGTTAACGACTTTCCTACGTGCTTCCTATAGATGTGCGACGGAAACGGACGAACGCATTACGCGGTTGGAACGCAAAACGACGTGCGCATAATCGTTCGCGAAACATTGCGTTCGCGGAAACGATACGCAGACAAAACATCGCGTGCAACGACGGTGGATGGTTTCGAGGAGGGTAGTCGGGGGCGTAATACGACTTTGATGACACGGCCGTGCGCACCGTAAACGTCGTAATGTTTCCGTGCGCGACACTCGGCCGTTTCGTTTTTTTTTCGTCCTTTTCCCTATCACCCGCCATCCGGTGCTTTGAACGCGACTTTCGCCGCGCCCCCGTGCACGGGCGCAACACGTACGCGAGGCGAACGCGAACAATAAGTTGTTTATGTACACATAAACGGTCGTGTACATGCGCCGCGCGCCTGTACGCGTAAACAGAGTCGTGTTCAACGTGTAATGTATATTAAAAAAAAAAAAAAAACTTTTGTACGTAAGACTTTGAGAAAAATAATAATAATAATTAATGGACGTACGGCTGCCGTACACTTAGGCGGATAAAAGTGCGTAAAAATGGAACGCGCGACGGCGAGAAAGGAGGACGAGAGTTATTATTACGCGGAGTGTTTGGTTATTATTTCCGCCACCGCCACCTGCAGCATCGTGAGCCGCCGGCGTCAACGGTCGCCGAATGGGGGACCGCGGGGCGATACGTTATTATCGCTGTCGTTACCCTCGCACGATAAGGCTCCCTTGGAGGGACGAAAAAATCAATCTAAAAGTATAGGGAATAATTAATAACTTTAAAGTGTAGCGTGAGCACTGTCGTCTTCCCCCTCCACCGTACGCACACGCGCGCTAATCGTCGTTTCTACGGATCATTAAATATTTATTATAAAACCGAACAGTAAAACACGGATAGTAAATTATAATATTAAATGTATAATATATGTACTAAAGTAGATGGTGGAGTGTTTTTTTTTTCTCAGCCTCTCGGAGCACACTCGTAAATGCGTATCCCAGATCCACCATTGTTTCATCCTCCCCTCCCGCTTTTTCTTCTCCGATAGATGTTAAACAGTGATGATTATTCCGTTTTCGCGTGTTACATATACTGAAAACCGTTTGAACCTTTTCCCTATACCTATGGTATTCAGTCAGTCGTTTTCAACGCAAAATGAACAAAAACAATATGAAATTCTTCGAAATATTAAAAACTATGAGCGAAAACTAACGGCGTGCATATTGTTTTATACGACGCGTATTCCTGTCGGTTATGTAGTCAATTTTTAAAGACAGCACTAAAATAATAAATTAATTAACGTACATAAACAAGACCTTTTCGTACGTGTACTTAGTGACGTCATTTGGAGAGCATAGCGCTATCGCCTAATCTTAAAGATCACTTATGTGTATATCCACCCATTGCTTTTTTACGTTTCTGAAAATCGTTTATTATACAGGACAAACTTCGATCATCGAAGGCCACGTAGATATATTAATTTTTTCCCCGTTCACTAAAAAATTTTAAATCATACCTGTGTGTAAGCTAAAGTGCGTATAAACGGTACATTAGTGATATCAATTCAGTAATATTTTTATTTTTCGCTGATTTTTAAAGCCACGGCCGCCGTAGTTTTCTGCCACGTGCGCGTCGAACCGACAACTTAAAATGCAAACCGACGGGTACAGGACTTTGATTTATCACGTAGCGCATAGATTAATGACTTTGGTCGATGCGGTACACTCATTGACACGGGATGAATGAAGAATGAAAACAAGCGTGAGATATTGCGAACGAGAGAGAAACAAGTGTAAAAAATATTCTATAAATATCAATAACAACAATAATCAAAATAATAATAATTACAGTGTCAAAAATATACCACATAATGTTTTCATTTTTATTAAAATTATGCAAAATGATATTTAAACTACGCACTATACAAAACAATTACCTTTTACATTATAATACTACTAGATTTGCTATTCGTACTAGTGGTGTGAAATAAATCCGGATTCTCCAAAAATCCGAAAAATCCGAATTTCGGATTTTGGATTTTCAGTTGTAAAATCTGAATATTTGGGTTTCACATTGTGGATTTATGTATTCTAAAGCAGAAAATTAAATTTTTCGTTATAAATTCTAATATAAAAAAACGAAAATTTTCTATTTTAAATAAAAAAAATTATTTGAATTTAAAATTGTAAAACCGATACATATTTTTGCACTTCACTTTGTGAACAGTATTAAATTTTAGTTATAAAAAAAATAAATAATGTCTTTATATGATACAGCCCTAACTTGAATTATTCTGTAGGATAAGTACAACTGAAATGAATAATCGGTTAAAAGGAAAATCCACTTGTAAGATTGTAGACTTTGATGGTATACTTCCACTTTGACTTTTGCGATAAGCTACAACATGAAAATCCGACAATTATTTTGTAATAATAAAGTGTATACTGTATATATACAAGATGTGATTAAGCATTGTAATCTTCATTTTAAATCATGGCACCAAAAGTTTTAAAAGTTTTTCTATAAATATTTTAATTCATAAAAAAAAAAAAATGTGTATTTATCAAGGCTTTGATATAATGAATCCATAAAATATATTAATTCAATGTTTCAAAATCCAAAATCCGGATTTCGAGTAAAATCCGAATTTGAATTCCGAAATCCGGAATTTTCTCCGAATCCGGATTACGGATTTCGAATTTCATGAACCCGGATTTTCGAACTTCGGTAAATCCGGATTTTTCTCACCACTAATTCATACCACTGTAATTATATCAGAATAATATTGTACGTCTGTCAAACGATAAATGGGGACACTGAGAACTTCGAACGTATGGTCAGGTTTTAGGTTATCATAAGCACGACGTTGACGTCGATGCATAGAAGTTGCTACAAATCTTTATATAAAAGTGTTAATCGTTTCACATTACTTATGTGAAGGGTTAGAAGTTCAAAAATATTTGGTTCTGCAGTGAAAAAAATAAAATAAATACATTTATAAAATATTGTGTGTTTTAGAAAAATATGTTTTTTTCATTATTTTTGTGAATTTTTACATCTACTCTACTCAATAATAATGGATTATTTATCGCAAGTTGATCCTATGATAAACAATGTTGAGCTGTATTACAAAAAATATAGAAAATACACTTTAATTAGAAGTTTATAACAAAAACATAAATATGTATTGGATTAAGGTACAATTTCAAACACGTCAATAATTTGATATTTATATTTGATATAGACGTAAAAAATCACATCTTAACTAAGTGATATTATTTTAGTGATTATAAACCAACAACAAATACAAAAACAATTAATAATAATATCGTTTATAAGAGAATAATTTCCTATTACATTTTAAATATACAAGACAGTTAGATTATATTTGAAAATATAAATTGAGGTACATATGTGTACAGTTTACGTATCACATGATGAAAAAATATTAGCAATAAAAATAAATTATAAAGAATTAACAAAGAAAGATCACTAAGAGGAGAGTGAAATAAATCGACATTCCTAACAGAATTTTTCGTTGTTCGCAGTGTCGAGACGAAAACTATAATTTCTCAAAACGTTCGTACCCGTATTTTATGATATTTCAAATAATCAGAATATGTATACAACAATTGTAGGTCGTACGCGGACGGAAGAGAGTTTTCGTCGACTGCCCGTTAATCCGACCACCCACTGACGCGCTTTGACCGCTGAAATCACAAAATTACACGTTGTGCCATTACGGCTCTACAGTTTACCTTGCTCGGGAGTTTCATAAATAACTTGTGCTGTACAAGCCACAGGGACTCGATTCGGAGAACGGATTAGACTCTTTGTGCGCGCACCTATTCAATACGACCGCTACGCGTGCCTTTATATTGCATAATATGCGTTAAACTTTAAAACAACTGTCGGTCACTCAAGGACCCGTTTTTCCTATATAGTACAACACGCATTGTCATTGTTTTATTAATTTGCACGACCGAGGTTGATCGACGACCGACGTGATTGTCGAGTTCGGGTCCGTAAACGAAATTTCGTTCGGATAAAAAAAAAAATGAATTAATGAAAAACCGATTTCGTTCTCTCCCCTAGAAATGAGAACTGCATTTTACAACAGTCGATAATTTCTTATACAACTGCATTTAAGACCAAAAACCCTTTTGTTTTAAATAACCTTTCAAATTAGAGACATTCTTTTCACGTCCCAATTATGCAAAATTTCGCTTTATAGGCAGTTACAAAAAAATGTCCAAAGGGGAGAGCTGAGACCCTCTAGACTCTTCCGGATACTCGTGTTTAACGCCAAACTCTACCTTTCTCTCTTTCTGTTCCTCGCTTTGCCTTTCTCTCGGTGTCTGACGACCGTCCTGAGTCGCTTGCATGATCGAAGTACGCGCCGGCAAAATTCTAATGGTTTCATCGCGCATCGGTACGTTTCCGAACGATCAGTTCGCCGCCTCCGCCATACCACGTTACATCTCAGAGAACCAGCGGCAGCGAAGGTCGTTAGAGCAGACCACCTATTGTAGTCACATTACGTTCCCGCCCTCTCGACACATAATAACGGCCCGACGGCGATCAGCTGCAACACGTAGCATAGGTGCGATTGATGGGAGGGGGGACAATAGAGTTTTTAGCGCCCTTGAGTTCTAATGTAGCACTCTTGTTTTTTTTTCTTCAGATCTATATAATCAACAGTAATTACAGTTAAATAACGTTTAATTTTATTTTCAGCAATTTTAGCACCCCCAATATTTGAGCTCTAGTTGCACTAAATATTCAGTAAACATATCACACTTTTTTTTTTTTTTTTAACCGAACACCAGAAGAAAATTGCGTTAGCATTACTTCATCCTGTCATCCATCGTTTATTGTAAAATACTAAAACACAATCTTACATCAGATATATTTATGTTACAAATATAGAGGGCCTATAACCCCGCTGGTTTGGCCTTCGGCCTACAGAAGTTTCACTTAACTATGTGATCCTTTCTCGACTATTCGATTGTGTGCCCTGTATTTTCCGCTGCTGGGATAGTGGTCAGCCGGCGATCCCATGTCTTGGCACGTCACGCATTTCAGTGGGCTCTTACACGAAGACGCCCGATGCCCATCCTCGGTGCACATGCTACATGATTGCCTCCGGTCTGAACCCCTGCAACTGTGTTGCGTGTGGCCGTGGCACAAGCACCTAAAACACCTGGTGCTTTCACTAACCGACTTATCTTGGCAAACACCCAGCCGATTTTCAGTCGCCCTTTCTTCAGCAGCTTCGTGGCCTCATTGTCCTTCAAGCTGACCGTCGCTCTTTGCGTCCCAGAGTACGAGACGCATAAACTCTAGACCTTGATTGAAGGATCACTGGCCAACAACTCCAATTTGCTGCAGACTGCTGAGAGTACTTCCTCCTCTATCGTGATGGAGTTTAGCCCTGAAATTTTGACCACTACCCGATTTTCGAGACCACGGACAACAGCTTGCTTCCCAGAGCATCCTCAAGGTCTGGTCGCCTGGAATCGGATTTAGCCAGCTTGATGAGGATATCTCCACCTCGGCTCTCCGTAATGGAAGATACTTGGGCTCCGATCTCTTCGATATTGACATTCTGCTTGATCGCCCTCAGAATCGTCATGTATGACTCACCGTTCTCGGGCCTCACTGCGATGTGCATTGGACTTCGGTGGACTCAGTCTTCTCTTTTTATTTTGCCTTACCTTGTCGGTTACAGTTCTCTGCTTCTTTTTCTTCCAACTCACTTCCGTCCAGGTGACTCCTTTCTTATCAACCTCACTCATAGATTAGAGTCTGGCGTCAGACGAATACTACTCAAGTAGTGGATATATTCGCAAGCTAGAGACATTGTCAGAGCTTCAAATACCGTTATCTTTCCTTTGCTGTTCTTTGAGAATCCCTCACATCTCGCTGCAGATATTTAGGAAAGCGTCATGTTGTACTCCAAATGTCATCTTTGCCTTAACTTCGATTACGTTAGGAGTTTGAGTTTCGATGCTCATGATTTTCATCCTCCTAGTTAGCTCACTCATGGATATATTAAGCGATCTTTCTTGCATTGAGACCTCTGACATCTCGTCGTCCTAAATCGCGACGCTGCTCCTCAGTATAACGAGACTGGATTTGATTTCCCGGATGGAATCTAAGAGCTCGACCACACAAGCCTTGATGGTCTGGTAGACATTGCGGTTTTCATCGACGAATTTCTTCAACGCCTCCGCAATATTCCGTGTCTTCAACAATCGCAACTCGACTTAGTCAACATAGCTAAATGGATCGTATGTAGCTGCAGGCGTCCTCTTTTTCATTCCAAAACTAATAGATGTTAGAGTAGCGGGGGGCTGGCTGGCTACCCCGCACCCTCATAGTCGTATGATGACGACCTAAGTGAGCCCATTACGTTAGATCTGGGTTTTACCCCGGAACCATCCACTCCTGCTGGCCTCTGGGGTACTAAAGTCTCTGAGGTAGTAACAATATTCCTTCTAGAATAGCTCATATTATGGTTTTTCGAGTGATTAAGGAAGGAAACTGCATTTTAACCTTACACCCAGGGAGTTTTTGATTAGAGTTTTCCGTCCCCTAGGGCGGCTACCGACCAAGGCTAAGAGCTCGCCCTGCCCTTGGGACATTTTAGTTGTACTTTTTCTCCGCGACCTTCCGGTATGGATGACCCTACTGGCATAGCCGCGGAGTCATTAAGGGACGTAAGCTCTCTCACCACGGCAAGGTGAATTCAATCAGGGGAGAAACATATCATACCTAACGGTGAGATTTTTCGTCATCTTCCAGTTCATTCAGTAATTATATGTATAATTATATTTCTTATTCGGTGGATAAAACGAATTATCTCTTTTCGTTTTTCGGAGAACAACTTTTTTTTTTTAAATAAACGATCAAATTCCGTAATCGTTTCCATTGTAATAAGATAATAAATACAAACACGATATTGCACTAACGAGTATCACATACGAAAAAAGACCGATTACAGATAGGCATCGTGCATTGTATTTGTATGGAACATAAAGTTGTAACAATAATATCGTCCAATTAAGAGACTAAACCTTCGTAAAATACTAAGCCCATGTATTTTTCATTTTACCGTTCAGCTAAATTATTGGTTAAGATAAGATTATTTATCACACTTTGGCAGTTCGACGTTTTACCATTGTAATACTGCACTATACAGAATGCTAATAAAAAACTCTTCCTCGTTTAATTTTTTATCGTCATCCGAATAGAGTTGATGTTTTGTAAACGCATGAGAAAAATCGTATATTAACCATTGTGTACGGATAATGTCGACATTAGCCAAATATTAACATTACTCGCAACATACGCGTACGCGCATTGTGTTCCACATTTTCATTTTGAAACGCTACTCATCCGGTTCATCACGTTCGTATGATAGTGACTACGAAAATGATTACCTGAACCAACCTGTAAGTGCGCCTCATCCGGATAATCGCATTACTTTTCCTGAGCACCGCTGCCATCCGTAATACGGTCGAGCACTAACATTTACAATGTGATCAGTGCCGGTTTAATTTAGTTTTATTTATTTATTTTAACGACGAAAAAACTATACAAATATGTCTTATAGGAAATTATTCTACAAACGAATGCATGCAGACCAGCCCTTCGGAAGAGAGTATATGATAACAAATGGTCCAAAAACCTTTCCACGACATTTCAACGATCCAGCCATCTACGCATCAGGATATGAATATATTTTTGGACGTTCAAAACGAAACACTTACATAATTAAAAATAATGACCTCGAAAAATATTAGACAAATAAGTTGATGGCCGTGTCATGTATGACGAATTAGGATACGATTAAATCATAACACGTTTTTCGTTTTAATATAAAAAGTATTGCATGAATGGAAGTCGAAAATATTTATTTTATAATAGCATGAAAATGTATCAATCGTTAAATAATTTGTTTTCATTGATGTACGCGTTATGAATATTTTTAATTTATATCTCGGTCAGTACAATACAACCTTAGTACGATCCATCCAATCAGGCGATAATAATAATATCGAAAACATAGTATAGCTTATGCCTACTAACTAAAACGCGTTTTACTCAGAGTATTAAGTTACAGTTTTTCTCATGCCGATAACAAACTCCCGTGTGTTTACATTTATTTGACTTTTAACGAAAAAAAAATATCTATTATTTAAATATAATCAGAAAAGTTTATCTGAGTTTAACTGAAAGGTAATATTGATGAAAAACTTAATAATTCTAGGTTCGTGGAACAATTTCCAAAAACTTCGTTCAGGAGAACTATAGAAGTTCAACGAGTAGAAGTCATTAAATTTAAAGGCAAAATAATCACATTCAGATAATGTTTCTCAACGAAGCCTGACTAGTATCAATCATAGTACATTATTTATTCTGTGTTTACGAACCTTAATTGTTCATACATAATGACTGTACGTTGTGAGTAGTAGACATCGTGATACAGTTAAGTTGTATATGCAATGCCTATGTTTTCTTAAAGAGTGTCATGATTTTACAATTCAAAATATATGATATTCTTAAAACTGCCAAAACGATACGATTTAGAAATATTTTTAATTAACATGAGTTTAATATCAAAACATTTATAAAAACTTGGATGAAAATATATCATCAAACGCCGTTTATTTATTAATTTTTGTGTTTTTTTGTTATTTTATCGAATCGACCGCCAGAGGTCTTTGTCGGTGTGTTTTTAATTTGGGAAAGGTAAAGTGCAGTGTACCCATTTTCTAAGTAGTGAACGATCATGTATGTGGACACTTCACTCCGAGTGAAGTTGGTCTGATGAGGAGCAGTGAGGAGCAAACAGAATTATGGCAGGGAACAAAATTAATTCTGCAGAATGTTTTTCACGCGAAGCCGGGTTCGAACTGGTGACTGCGTGCGTCGCAGCCATTTGATCTAGCTGTATGACCGGTGCACCGCATTGCCCCTTTTTTATTTAACCCCTTAATTTATCCGCAATTATTTTTAATATTCATCGAATTACAATAAAATAGAAAAGCTATTTTATATAAAATCAATGTTTTAAAACACAAATTTTATCTCTCAAGCGTCTTATACAAAAATTATCAGCCTCCGTTACTTAATCAATAATGTATATACAGCCGTGAATAACACATTTATTCCACCTTGCCGTAGTAGATTAAATATTTAGATCTTTTCGAAGAGAAAATTCGAAAAATTACCTCTCTAAATAAGTACTAACCAGATTAAAAGCTCTATCGACATGGGCTTACATTTAAATTTTAGATCACTTCTAATTTAAAGAGAAAGGTTTATAGACTATTCACAACAGGTATCAAGATGAAAAAAAAAACACATTTTTATAAAACAATAGCGTTTCTTATGTACTTTACTCAATATATAATCTTAATTTTACGATGAAAACGATTAAATTAGCATAAATTCTCACTTGGATTGGTTATTATTAAAATTACAATATATATATTGCCAATATCTGATGAAACTGAGGAATAAACTAACACCGAGCAAGAGTATTAAGCAAATAAACTTGCATTAATTACTAGATTCTAATTGAATCTTGATCCTAAAGTGAAGATTGTGTCTCGCAAAAAATTACCCTAAAAATCTGATACTATATTAAGATAACTATATTTCAATCAACATTCGTGTAAGAAAATCAGATACAAAAATGCATTATAAAATTCTATGATCTTTCCTATGCACAAATCTTTTAAATTAACACTACTCTATATGCGTAAATATCCGTACATATTCAGTAAATAAACAAAATACCCAATCACTGTAAATCAATACATCATTTTATTTGCTTAGAATGATATTAATTTCCAGAAAATAAATAATAAAATATTTTACAAACGAGGAGAGAATTTTCCACAGCCTTTCTGAAATTTTATTTAAAATAAAAAATGATACTTACTACTCCCAAACTACCAGTTTTAAAACATAGTTTAAATATTATGTGAGGCAAAATTAAATATTCATCATAGTAAAACATAATACGAAAACAATACACAATAATTATTATTTGCAAGTAAGCTATTCTAGTAAATTGTACTTAAATTACACATTTTTATGTATAAAATATTAAATTACAAAAGTAAGGAATAACTAAAAATAAAAATAATAAAAATCTAGTTACATGTTAATATAAAACTAACTTTAAAGTTACAACTAAAATTGTAACAAAAAAAAATGCATAGATTAAACAATAATTGAAAAAGTTCCAGATAAAATACTCTAGTATTTTCCATTCTTTTAAATGAAAAACATTAAAACAATTAAAAGTAAGTATTCTTTGTGTACGTAGGTGAAGTGAACAATTTAAACAAACGTAGACGACGAAAAGAGAAAATTTTACTAACGAAAAATTAATTTGATCGAGTAAAGTAAACACAATTGAATCGATTTTTTTTTTTTAGTTTAATGACATTTTTCCGATGTATAGTGTGTAACATGGCTCGACATTGTGTAATTCAATAATATTATATATTTATAGATTATTGTATAAATTATACTACTGTTATGTTTCATCTGATTAGAGGCAGCATCGTGGAAGCATTGCGCAAGCAGTTCCCGCGGCGTCGTCGGTTATAAACTATAAAAAAAAAAAAAGTGTAGGTTCTGATATTTGATGTCAATAAGTTCATATTATTATACTACTGTCAAATTATTAAATTATATTATATATATATACAAAATAAAAATAAATTAATCATAAAAAACGATTGCAGTATTGCAGTATTATATTAATATTTCTTGAAGTAATTAAAAATATATTAGACGTCTTCTTAGACAACTTCTTTTACATATTATGTGTATAATCAGCCGTATAAATAACTACACTATTAACAGTGTATGCTAATAAACAGGGCTCAAAACTTAAAGTTTATGTGTTTTTGTTATGAGGAGTCCTAAAGGTTTCTAAATAAGTAATACATTTTTTCAAATTATTTTGAAATGAATTCCGAAATTTTGAAGCTTAAATTAAATTTTAATATTTTTGTGTTATTTTTTTTTTCACATACATAATAAAAAATTATTAATTAGTTATAGTTCTATAGAAGTATAAAATCTAAGATACAAAAAAATGTAATTGTTTTACTAAAGTTTACAAGTTAATATTATAGTAAAATTAACACTAGTATGGTTATAATTTATTTTTTTCGCTTTCAATATTTATTTTTTTTCATAAGAGATAATGAGAGTAGGAGGAAGTTCATTGATTTAAAAATAAAAAAATATTTATTTTTTCCGCATAATTGGTGCAATTTTATCGAAAATTGAATACAACTTTCAACTGTTTTAATCCTCTAAATTTCAAAGATCTTGGCTACACCGTAGAATGTACCTACGTTAAGTTAACTAACTGTTGAGCTCAAATAATTATTTTCAACCTAAATCTCTCGAAGAAGTAAAAAAAGAAAAAGGTTACCGAAAATCTGACCCGAACGAATCGTATGCACGCGATAATATTATGACCCACATTTATCGTAGAAAAATATATTATTTATTTATACGCGTACCGTTTGCTCCGAATGGAACACCCGCGTCACGTTCGATTGCGCTGCGGTTGTAATATTTTCATCGAATAAAAGAATTTGGGCGCGGGCGACGGACATGGAAATCCGTTACACCCTCGTCGCCACCACACCCCGTTGACCCACCACTCAATGCTACACACGGTCGAATCCGATTTTGTAAACCGACCTAGAGGGACCGAACGGTTTTAATCGGGTGTCAACGAATTGGAAATATTCGGCGTCCGATAGTTCGACGTCGTTCATAATTGTATTATTACTATAGACCCTTTTATTATTACTACTTTTTATATCGTTCTCACTATAAGTATTGTTATAACTAACTAATACTACTTCTATTACTATTATTACAATTATTATTATGCGCCGACGGACGACGGTAACTCAAAAATTATTTGCCCACATTATTCTCTGTCCGAAATCCAGTGACTGCGGCCCGGATGTACTTCGGAAATTTTATACGCTGCAATGACATATAATATACCTACTATATATTTTTCCACTCATCCTCTCGCGATCGATCTTCTCCTTTTTTCTTCTTCCGACCTTCCCCAAAAGGAAGACGAATATTTCGATAGCCGGCGAAATCGTATCGATTAAAATATCTTGGCTTTGCACATGGATTTGCGTTGTTTGATTAATTGATAAATCCTCCTTTTTTTTCTTCCACGGCATATAATCATGTATCGTTCTCGTCGGTATTAAGTCGGCGATCGGTTAGAAATACTCACAAAGTATTTGAATAAAAGTCCAAGTATTTTTTTTAATTTTATGCTATATAATGTATATGTATATTTTACACCGGTTTAGGTACCTATTATGTTACTATTTTCCATAGATCTTAACAATTATTATAACATGTCTGACTATTTAGAGATGAATAAATTTGCATAATTTTTTTATTATTGTTAAATATAGCAAAGTACAAAATAAATTCGTTTCTCGGTGCCATGATATCAGATCTAAAATTTTAAAGTAATATATTGCATATATATATATATATATATATATTTGTTTATATATTTTTGTATGTTTGATGGATTTTGCAGGAGAATACATATTTTAAGATAACTATGCTTATTTTGCATACTTTGACAAATTTTTCAAATTTAAAATTAAAAACTATAGATACGTATTTCAAATGATCGAAAAAAAAATGTACTAAGAGGACTTCATACTTCCAATAAAATACTATCTTGCAAACTACTTTTCATATCTCGTTATAATTTTTGTTTAAGTATAAATAATACTATCACCCCGTATCGACCGTATAACCCACTGGATATCGATCGAAAGTCGATAAAGATAATAGCAGATATAGAATAATAGATTAGTGTTGTTTAGTGTTCAGTTCAGTCGATTATTATCCGTCGTTGTTTTTGCGTTTCACGACCATACAACGTCGATTCATACGTAAAACGTCGTACACCTATATTTTCTAACATTGTGTAATGCCGAAAGTACGACAGTTTACAAGTAGCCGAATAAACGAACAAGTCAATAAATAAAAAATTAGTTACTTACATATACTTAGTTTACTTTATAAAATGTATTAATAAAACAATATACACTAAAAGTTTGCTTAAATATATTTTGAATTTATTAAGAATGTCCTTAGGCCCCTCTCTCCTTCAATGTTTAACATCTCGGAAACGGGTTACGCACAAACGACGGGAATAAAAGCACAAACAAACACAACGAACACAAACGACTGTAAAAATTTGAATTCAAAAGTCCGAGGTAGTGGGGGCTGGGGACATGCAGCTGAATTATCGTGAACGCAACCGTCCCTGTTTAAGTACGTCAAGACGTGTGCACTCTATCGTCCGATGTCCAAATGTTCAACAACATAAAAACGTCGTATAATTGAATATCTTTAGAATTTGAAACAACTTATACCACATCACAAATCGTAATCGATTTTGATGACAATAAGTCAATGCGTCACTACAACAATCACTTCAGTCGACTAGATGCGGTATTGTTAAAACGTGGATAGTATATTACTTCGCGTAACGGTACGACGACTCAGGAACGGGTTATCGGAATCTGGATTTTGTACGCAGATACACGTATTAAATGGTACGGCGTATTCCAAGAGATTTCAGGAGATGATATTCGATTTTCGTCTTCTGATTGGCCCGTCAGATGCAGTAGCAGCAGCTCGTTTTTCACAAAAAAAAAAATGAATTTCAACAACACATATATACACACATATTTCTACGGAAGAAAAAAGACCTGACCCCGGGGCGGTGGTTAGATTCTTTCAACTATTCATCGAAACGTTTCAACTAAATCCTCAGTGGCATTACGAGAAACCGATTACGAAAACACGTCTACAGAGACAAGATCGTAAATACGTTTAAATCATATAATGATTTCATTTTAAACATGGTTTTTGCTTGCGCATTATTACAATATCGTTGTTATAGTTTATATTTGTTCTACAGACTGACTCAAGCTCTAATTTTGGAAGGAAGGGGTGTTTATAAATAGTGTAATATTATCCAAATACGAAAAATGCTCTCAACACAGTGACGATAAAGTTTATTATTATTATTAAATGGCTTAAAATATGAATATTATTACTAGAGTTTGTAATGAAGATTAATTTCTTTGAATTTTCGGGATTTTTGTCTAAACAAAACATTTGATTTTTTAGGATATTCTGAATACTTTTGAGTACATGCAAAATTGTTGGAAAGAACTTTTGGGAAGTTTTATAATAGCTTTTCCCTCTTAAATTTTATGGGTGATTTTCTTCTCATTGTTTAATACAACTTTTATAATTATTTTTTTTTTCATTTTATTTGGCAGTATAATGCTATTTTGAAAATAGAAAAAAAGAATATAATTATTTGCTAGATCATTTAAAAATTGAAAGTTTTAAATATTCTTGGCGTACAAATTCGTTATTCGAATATTCGAATATTTTTTTTTCCACGCAATAAAAATATCATGTAAATAAAATACTCAATACGTATTTTATGTAATCGGTTTTATGGAGTAAAGATCCAATTAGAAATTAGTTTAATAATTACGGATTTAGTGGTTTCACCCATAACGACGGTGAGCATTGTAAATTTTGAGTTTTTTAATACTTTAATTGGTTGTGTTTTAAACCTACAGGATTTATTTGAATAAATAATTCGCAAAATCGAATTATTGAACTACACGCATAGCCTACGGTATAATATTCGTAGCGTTATGTTTGTTATTTGTATATAGCGTTAAAACGCTGATTATTAATGTCCAAATCAAATAAAACAACAAACGATAGTATAATCACATTTGACTATTTATCTTTTATCATTTACATAAATTAGGTACACGGAATAAAAAATAAAAATTAAATTAAAAACAAATTAAAAAATAGACACTTGTGTATTATTATTTTCCTGTTGTGCAAGTTATACAATCTTCATCAAACTTTAATATTATGGAGTATAAATTTATAAGTACTGATATGATTACTTTATATTGTGGCACAATAATATTGCCTTGATATATTTAGGTAAAAATAAATTCAGTTCGGTCCACAATTACTTTTACAATTTTTGTATACAATAGAGATTATAATATCATTGTTAAGTGCTATAGAAGCAATACTAAAATAGCCATTGATAAATCAGTTTATTTTGTCAAACGATATAAAATGTAGAATTTTTACTGTCATCAGTTTAACTAACAATTTATAAAAAAAATTGTTTCGTTAAATCTATGAATTATTTATATAAAAGTTCTTAAACCTAAAATATGCGGATTTCTACAGAAAATAATAAAGTATGCAAAATGATGCAACAAACATTTTTATTTTTGAAATTTGCGCGTACCATGAATCGAATTTGTACGAGTATTAAACCAGAATTACAATATGCACTTTTTAAAAAAATATGCAAATGTTTTAAGTTCCGAGTCTTGGTTAATACTAATTTGTTTATAAATAATCATGGATCTATTCTCATAATATTTACGAGTATACCAAGAGATATACAATGTCTATATACAAGATATAGACATGTCATATTCTGGATAAAGACTAATTTAAAATTATTATACTTTTGGAGTATTTATTACGTGTAAATTTATTTCAAAACAATATTATTTTAAAATGTATTTTCTAATCCTAATTAGAATTAATATTATACGATCTTCGAAATAAAACGACAATAGTAATAAAATAAATACACTCCTCGTCAGTGTATGACTATGGAAAACAAAAAAAGTTTTCAATAAATTTCTGTCTCGTACATAATATATAGGTAAAAATATAATTTTAATTATCTTGTTATAATGTTCTATAATAAAACAAAACAAAATAAATAAAAAAAATATTATACAATAATTCAATAAAAGGTTGTGTTGAAGTCATACAACAAATATGAACATTTATTAGTTTGCTCCATGAATATTTTTACGAATATTAGGTCAAAATTTTTTTAAAAAAAAAAAAAAAAAAAAATTAACAAGTATTGTCTTTCATCCTCATATTTATATAATCTTTTCCTACATTCTCTTTTTAACCCTTTACTATAGGACTTTCACCCCTTTGGTTGTGTCTTTCAATCCTTGAATACCCCAAGCCCTACCCTACTCAACGAGTTGGAATTTCATCTGTCTGTATAAAATGTCTTCACAAAAGCAAATAATACTGTCCATGTGATCCTCTTTTTATGGTTTACTAGCTATATTGTTTCATAACATATATTAAAAAATTGTTATTATACTTCCATTTCATACATGATTATAAATCACCGAAAAATATATTCCTTGGTTTTAAAATTTTGTTTCTGTAAGTCCAGTACATTATTTTAATGACTGTTAAAACATCGTCTGTAACGTGTATAGTTCTAGGCGGGACAAAAATAAAGTTTTAATTTTTAATGTTAAATTTTAATGTATTATGAAATTTTTTTAAAATAACACGATGTTCTCAAAATTAATATGGAATACTTTACCGATTTCCAACAATTAGAATATGCATATAGAATTTCAAATTATTAAATATGTGGGATTTATACTCAAGGTAAGCTGAGAAATTTTAAGATTCAACATGGCTTCAAAAGTGTCACTTCTCGATGTCTCTGCTATTTGAGGTAGCAAAGGACCAGAAGCATCAGCGATGTTGTCTGCATGAAGAGCAAGTTCTTCAAGCTTACTATCTTTAACTATTGCTAACGCCACTTGTATACTTTTTGGTAGGTGGCCTATCCAAAGTGTCTTTAATAAAGTTTCCGGAACGGAAGAGTCAGCCAGGTTTTGGAGGTGGCGTAAAAATTGTGACGGTTTACGGTCACCAATTTCAACGCGCTCCAGAAGTTGACGTGTTTTTTCCTCTTGGGAGGCACTAAGACGTTTTATTAATTCATATTTAATTTTGACAAACTTACTGTCCGAGGGCGGCGTCATAATTATGTCTTTGACTTCAACTGCATATTTCGGCGGTAATGCTCCAACCACATACCCGAATTTCGTGATGTCATTCTGGCGAAACTACCTTCGACCATAGCAAACCAAAGTTCGGGATCTGACGAAATTAAATCCGGTATTTTGACGGCCACTCGATCAATGGTTGCGTCTGTCTCTGCCATCACGTCGAGGTCACCAATTTGTGGGATTTAAATAATAAAAATCATTCACAATTAAATTTAAATAAAATAAACACTATATTATATAAATATGTATGTACATTAATGTGAAAAACAAATATCGATACGCGTTACAATTGCGGAGGAATTGCCGAATATATCGCGGAGTGTAATTCACAGTGTGTCGCGAATCGTCCTAGTTGTTTACAATATTGTCAGTGGATAAGGGGAAATCCCATGTTCTAGAATATGCGATGATTATCTCGTTAAGGTAATTTCGAGAATGTTCTAGACAATCGACGCTGATATATATACCGGCTGGTCAGACGCTCATTGAGTCAGTTCGTGAGTACAATCCGCGACACACCGTGAATTACCCTCCGCGATATATTCGGCAATTCCTCCGCAATTGTAACGCGTATCGATATTTGTTTTTCACATTAATGAATATACATATTTATATAATATAGTGTTTATTTTAATTAAATTAAATTGTGAGTGATTTTTATTACTTAAATCCCACAAATATGATAATTCTTAACCTTAAAGTAATATAATTGTTTTAAAATAATGTACTTCAAATTACAACGAATACATATAATTTAAAATAAAATTTAAAACTAAATTAAATTAAATTAAAAATAAACTTGTGTTTAACTCCTACAGTATTCTTAAGTCTTAAATAAACTCAATTTATCTTGCATAAATACTGGTGAGTTAAATTGTTATAAATATTGTGTCTCACATCTTAATTGTTTTATTTAAAAAAGTATTTTGCGTACATTGAATATCTTAATCGATCTAAACACAACTGATGAATGAAAAACAGATTTTCCGTTTTTTAAATCCCAACCTTTGTTAAAGGTTTATAAATATTTTTTGAACGGTAAATATTTATATAACATTTCAACTTTAAATAGTTAATAGATTATTTGACAGCCATTATTTTTTTGTACTGTAATATTTGGTAATATCGAAAGAGGTTTTTCTTTTATTTCACATTAATTATTGGATAGACGGGGAGGAAAACTTCTCTTGTTTTTGATGAACTAAGTTTTCCTTCGAATTTGATTATGATACTTTTAAACGGTTCTTTCGCCTCCTTTGTTTGTCCATCAAGTAAACACACACACACAACCTTTGGCTCGTGTTGAGAGTTTTCGAAACTATCAGTTGGGGTGCTTTTAATTATTACACACGCTTAATAAGTACCTTGAGCTTCCATCGTTTTCGCCACTCGTCGCCGATCATATACTTATATCCAGTTGGCTATTATCAATCAAATCCTGTCGACGTTCATCCCTACATCCCGCCCACTTGCAAGTCGAAAAACGATCATCCGTAGGTTTGTGAACTTGAGATAAAAAATAAAACAAAAACGCACAAACGACCCTGGACTTAATTGAAAATATATCTGCACGTGTACCATATACCATTGCGTAGCGCAGTAAATATAAATATAGCGAAAAAAATAAACAAGTATTTGTTCTGTTGTTTCCGGCCCCCGGAATCGGTAGTGTTTGTTTCCCGTTCGGGCTGCCATTCGGATTGAAAACCCAGTCGACTGAAGGGAAAACGGAAATACAATAGAACGCAAACGTTTAGAGATAATATAATTATTTCCCGAAAAATGGATTTTCCATGGGGAAACCCATAGTGGGCCGGTCGGTTTGGCAGGTAAATACGTAAACGGTTTTCAAGTCGAGCGAAAAGGTATTTTTAATCATTAAAATCCATCGCAACGCCGTCCGTGGGACCGTGTTTCGCAATAATCATTTTATTATTAGCGTTGCAGCTCCCACAGCAGTTCGATGATGATAATACGCGCAGCTAGATTTTATTAAATACATTACATAGCTGTCTGGCGAATGACTGCGACGTATACCGTCTCGTCCGCGCACAACGCTACCCGTTTTCAATATCGACAAATTTTAAAATTACGACCCGTAAGCACACGTGGTATGCGTATCCTTTTGTGTTCGCGTGTAAGATGTATTGTTTTATTGGTTTTAACGTAAAAACACAATCATAACTGTGTTATAAACTGCGTTGGATACTTCGAATTTACGGCAGATAACGCAACATCTAATGTTTGGTAAATCATTGTACATAAACCACGGACACGTTATGATTATTGCTGAAATAATAAAAATAAAATCATCCGACTGAAACATCGAACATTGGTGATCCTCTATGGTATTCTTAAAATCAATTTAGTCACAACACTATCGCAACAACACTTCGCCGAAGGATGTTCGTGGCTCCTGTTACCGCGACACGTTCACGTACAAAGACGATCCTTCATCAGAAGGTGAAGATCAATCCTAAAAAAAACAGTACCATCGTTAATCATCACTATCGCACTATTACTCGTAGTGTAAAATATCAATTATTATAATTGTTCAAAATCGTTTTAATAGCACTAGGTTCGCTAAAAAAAATTGTATGATTCGAATAAATAAAAAATAAAAAATAATAATAATTATAACTTATTATTTTCGAAAATTTGGTTCTCCTAATGGCGTTTCTACATAGTATGCAATCACGGTACGCAGCTCACGCGCTTGAATCATATGTGACGTTTGAACATTGTATTCCTTCAAGTTATATTGTATTTCGTTAAAAATTAGAGATACGGATGATGAATTAATGACTGCTTGTGACGCGTGCATAATTATGAATAGTGCAGTTAGAAAAAAACAAAACCGTAAATTAAAAGAAGATTGTCGATTTTGATTTAGTGAAATTTTTAAAAACCGTGTTCGCTATAGCGGAACAAATTTACTTAACGATTTGAAAATGAACCGTGCTGTTCATTTCTCAAATTTTATTCGTATTTTTATTTGAAATGCTACTTAAATTATTCGGACCTAAGATCGCGAGAATTGATTCATATTTTGGGAAAGCCATACCTGAAAAAAAAAAGTTTAATTCGAACAGTAAATACATCAAAATTATGAAAAGGAAACGTCCAATAGCCGTCATAATTTTCTTCGGTGTACCGACAACCCAGCAAATATGCAATAAACGTGCGTGCAAACTTTTTCACACTATCACTGTTTTTAATGAACGCTGTGTATGCGCTATGCCGCGTGCCGTGTTTGCATACCATGTGGACGCACGCGCCTTAACTGTTGTTCGCCGTTTAACGCAATGTTTTACGCGCGTAATCTTAACCTTTCTCGTAACCTCGTTTAATTGGTTTTTCCGTTGATCAATCCAAATCTTTGATAAACACTTGTGTCGAATTCAGGAGCGTACCCAAGAATTTTTTTTATGGAGGGGAGGGTCAAAATGTTTATTTTACCTATTCTCTAATTATAATTATAGTTTAACTCATTACCAACAAATTACTGATAATATACTACAGTATGATTTATACATTATAGGTATATTATATAATCTATAAACTTTATATATTGAAGTTAATGGGAAATTGAAATACACTATATACTATTATTATACTATTTACTATTAAATCTTTGAGTATGTAGACATTTCAATGGGGGGGTCCGGACCCGAACTCCTCCCCTTGAGTACGCCCTTGGTCGAATTGCTCTTAGAATCGTTTTGCATTCATAAAACTGTATACGATTAATGTCGAACCCTAACCCGTGCAGTCGCTCGACGATAATGCGCCGCTACGTATGTACAAAACGCACGCGTGAATGATTGCAATGTCCAAATCCTCGTCCGTGCGCTGCACGCCACCCATGTTCAAACAACGACAATGGAAAAATAATTATACGATTCGTGCACATGTAGTGTATGTACAACAAATGTACTACGACGCATATTCCGACCTGTCGGCGAACGATATTCGGTCCGTACCTTTTGCAATATTATCGCAATCCGGCGTATGATTATTTACGAAAAACGTTTCCGAAGAGATTTGGACGGGCACAGAAACGCGAACATATTCTCAGCCGTAATTATTTGATTTTTTTTATAAGAGTGTACACTTTTTACCGTAAACGTTACTTGTTCCTCCTTGAAAGTCCAGAGCAATTATAGTTATCATAACGATAATATTGTAAATTATTTTCTCAATTAGAACGCGCTTAACGTAGACGCTTACTAATTATTCGTATCTAAAACTGTTCAGTCGTCACGAAAATTATTACGTTAATTAACAATTTGCAGTAATAAAAAAAATTTAAAATGTTATGAATAGTTTATACGCGTTTAAGATTCTTTGAAAAATCTTCTGAATAAGTTTACCTGCATTACAGTTGTAATTATTATGAAATTTATTATGTGATATTTGCGATGTTTTTATATTTTATTTCTATTTACCAGAGAATAACAATTTTACAATTTTATAGAAATGAATATTTCAAAAGTTATTCTTTTCATCTACTTCTTGGAAAAAATACAAATAAAAGCCAATTCATAAACGGTTTATTAAAACAAAAGTGTTAAAATAAAAAATCAATATCATAATTTCCAACGAAGTATAACCACAGGTGGCCATCCAGTGTTAGTTAAAATATTATGCTTTCAGTAAATATTGTAATACGTATGAAATATTCTGAGAAAAATATTTGCAGTCAATCGTAATTATTTTACATTTTAATCGATTTGAACCATTTCGAACTGAAATATTAGTTTTCCACAAGTGTTTTTATTGACTGTAGTTTATAATACATTTATCTAAAAACCATTCCTAATAAACGATAACATTTTATTTTTCCCAACAATTTGAAGTGTTATTTATAATAAAAAAAAAATTAAAAATATTAACTATACTTTAAGTATCAGTAATATTGTCAATTAAACAGTATTTGAATGCATCCGTGATTTAATTGGTCTCTATTATTGCAGTTAGTACGAAGAAACGATAAACTAAAAAAAATACTATTTTTTATATTTTCATGCACAAAAATCATAACTAGTCGACATTTTCCGCTGCACTTATTGCTGGTGTCTCACACGGACGTAAAAAATACGTCGATACGTGCATCGTAAAAGTACATAAACGCTTACAAGAGCGAACATACGAGCAAAGTGTGATAAAAAAAACACGCGTTCATTCGGATGTAAATTTCTAATCGACGTATTATTTCTAAAACGCACGTCGAAAATGATCATTGCGCGTTTAAAATCGTATTAGTTCCAACATCAATGGATACACGTGCGCACTATGTACGGACGTGAAAAATATAATTTGCGTATTTTAGTGAAAATAACTGCAACCTGAAATTATTTGCAAAACTTTCATACTGATTTCATACTGAAATTAACACGTTTGACATTTCATTCAATTTATTTTCAAAATGTTAAGTGTAGACAACGAACTGTTAATTAAAGAATTCCAAAAATACAAAGCGTTGTGGAATACCGCTGTTGAAGACTGCAAAGACAAAAGAAAATAGTGAAAATGGGTCAAAGTGCAATAGCTGTTCATCGGATGAACCCAATGTTTTCTATTTTTTGTTTTTGTTTTAAGAAATAAATACACCATAGAACCAAATGTAAAAAAAAAATCATTAAAATCCATCTTTAAAAGTAAATAGTAATCGAATAACACTACCGTTTAACACTGGTATAATATGGTAAAATATAAATATAATATGGTAACAAATAAATAGCAATGCCAATTAGAATTATTTTCAACGGACGACATATGAACACTCGTGTGCCGTCTCTATTATACTCGTTAAGAAATACGTTTGTTGCATGCACACATTTTGCACGTTCGTGTGACATCATCCTAAATTTGAAATTAACTTTTTTGATAAACTTTTAGATTTTTTGTATTTTTGTATTCATAGTTAGAAGAAAAAAAAATATATGTATATAACAATTAAACATTTTAATCTAAACGTCACGTTCAAATAATACATATGTAGTACAATTACATTTCTAGAAACGATTTGAGTCTTTTTTTGGATAAAAATAATAACAAGAACATATAAATGAAATATCAGGGTACTGGATACACTCTATACGCGTGCACTTATAAGTATACTGTGTATAAGTACGCGATAATTGTTTTTTTCTCTTTTTTTTTCCCCCATTACAATAGTTTTTAAAATGTGTACCCATTATCTCGACAACGATTTTTTCATATTCCACGGAACGATGCACACATCATGGGGTATAGTATTGAAATAATTATTTTTTATTCCATAAATGTTGTACTTATATCAACATTACGTATTAACGGCAAAAATAAGTATACTTTTGTTGTTAAGCAACAAGCACTGCAAATAAATAAACAAGATCGGTGCAACTGAATTGGCTCCCAAGATCTCACCGTTAAGATAGTCTCGTTTCATACGTCTATTTAATAAGTACACAGATTATCAAAATTATAAAACTAATTAGAATTAAGAAATTATTTATGATAATTTCGAATGTTTTTGATTTGTTGTTTAATGTATAAAAAAAAAAATACATAAACATCTTCGGGATTTATACTATTTTTTGGCTAATATTTGTACGTATTTTATTCTTGATATTATATCTGAATCATATTTTTTAATTTCATTTTTTTAAAATTCGTTTATTAACTGTTATATTTTCTTGTGTGGTTTCATCAAAGTAGATCTTCTGATTTTAATAATAAAATCAGATAGCACACCATATAAAACATCTACGAAATCATAAATGCTTGTGTGCAGTGAAAAAAATTGAGAATTCAATTCCAAATGAAAAGATTCACTCAAGTTCGATTATCACTATTTATTATTTTTACTTAAATTTATTATAATTATAATACTTTGTATGGTTATGTAATGATTAAAACAATTAATATGTCTTCGATAATTTTATATCTCGAGTACTTAATAATTTTAAAAAAAAATTAGAACAATGTTATTTCTTGTTATTTGTAACCAATACTCAATAATAAATGTACTGGCGGCCAATTCAATGGTCAACGGTGAATTTACTTGGCAGAGGGAGTCGACTGAATAGCGGTTAGCACAATATCATTATTCTTGAATCGTTTAACATAATGATATTATACTTGTTTGATGCTCTTTGATTCGTAAAAGGTTTACGTACTATGTGAATATTATTTCGTAACCATCAGGCTGTCAAAATATTTCTAATCTCCGATTTCGTTATGAAAATAAGCAATACTATACACAGTATATATTATTTACGTATAATGCACGCCGCAATTATAGGTAAAGTTTATTGGACAATTAATACGAGCCAAAACTATTGAAGTGATAACATCAAGATCTTCGAACAAAGTCGAATCAAAATTCGTAAGCTTCCTCCGTTACATTTAGGGTTTCTTAGAAGTTTGACCAATCAGGATTTTCCTCTAAGTGGATCAGTAAACAATTTAGTCCCCCGAGATTTTATGTGATTTACCCATCAGTAGGGGTCTGAAACTTCACTATACAAATACCTAGTGCATACCCGGGTACCCACAAGTCACCTCAGTCATTACTTTCGTAATCCATTACCCGAAAGTGTATTTTCCTTATACATAAAAGGTATTGAAAGTAGTAATAAAAGATATTTTCTGAATACACAACCATCAAGTGTGCTACCAATACAAGGATCATCAAGTCTCACGTCTATGAATGATTCATAATCCCGTTTTTCGGCGCATTATTTCTTCGTGACCAAATATTTCAAACACCAAACTTGTATATTAAGTAAGATTACATATTCATAATACATAAAATTAATTTGCACAAAAACTGATGTTATGACGTTTGAGTGTTCAAAAATAATCGATTAAGACCCCCATAAAAGCGATTATCAACAGTTTTTAACTACCTACCATTAAACGGTTTAAAATGTGTAGAATATTTTCGTAATTATTGATTTAAGAAATAAGAACGCCAATTTTATAAATTATAAACGATTTAACAATATTAATATATAATAAATATTAAAATAAAATATTTCTTTACGAAATAATCTCTGTATACTCAAGTATACATTTATGTGTTTTCAAATTCGATAAATTTTTTTAATGATTTAATGGCATTTAAAAATTCATACAAAATATAATTAATAGTGAATATAAACGAAATTTAATAATTATAAATATTTTCTATGATTTGTAATGCATAAATTATTGTAAATTCATTAAAATTTTTTGCATGAAATCCTATAACCACATGAATATGAATATAATAACATGTTTTTCAGATTTCTATTAGTATGTATATTATGAAAAGCAAATTACATAATACCGGCGTGGCACACTATTTTTTTGTTAGAAATGTTTACGAAAACTTAGTCGACATGATTTTATACACTTAATGATTTATTATCGTAGTAGTGTTGTTTGAATGAAAAAAAAATCAATTTATTTTTATAACATTCTAGTATATATAAAAAAAAAAATAATAAAAAAAACGGTTTAAAGTACCCCAAAGTGATTTGCTCGGAATGAAAAACATGACTTATACGATGAAAAAAATCTCGGGAGAGCGTTAAAATTTTAAATATTTACAGTGCACTAATAAACGGCGATAAAAACAATTAGCCAGCCGATACAATGCTGCAGTTCCAAAAAAAAAAAAAAAAAAACGTATTGGCTGTAAAAAAATAAAGGTATTACGATGGACGGTGTGCATTTTTAATTCCGACGTATCGATCGATTCAAAAAAGTATGTTCATTAAAAAAAAAAAAAAAAAACGTCAAGTAGTCAATATCACTTGGGTATTAATCATATTCATATTATGCTCACGAAAATACGATGCGCAGCTATGTTGATACCGACGAGAAAACCGATCCGGTCCCGATCGCACCTGGAACGGAATGTTCAAGTCGCGCTTACCAGTGTGTTTCACCAGATGTTGTCGCTAGTGATGGAAATAATCAAATGATTCGATTATTCCAATTTTTCGATTACCAAAAAATGATCCTTAATATTCCATTCTTCAATTTATATTATATTAAATTTATATTGATCAATATTCTAATTGGGAAACAACATGTATCGCACTGAAAAGTTCATCAGTCGAACCGAACGTATTTCCCCGCGTCATAAGATCGAGACCAAAGCTTTCGCGGTGCCCGACTGTCCGACGTCGGGCGCGCCTCTATGATTTCTTCCCAGGGTAGCAGAGTGGGGCAAATATTTACTTTTTTACAGGGGCTTTTTTTCGACTAATACTGAGATTATTTAAATATAATAAAAATATTTTCGTATCGTATAACATAATATAGCTAGTATTATTTTCGTTACATACATGAAAACGAACAAATGGTAATAAATCATAAGGAAACGAGTAAAATAAATACATACAATTTTTCAGAATTTGTCTAAAACCATAAAACACAAATCATCAAAAATACCAAAGTAATTACATAAATTATAAGTTCTTAAAAAGTGTATTTCATAAATTCTTTGATGTACCTAGCTCTTTTAGAAATTATGTTATATGACTTTATTATATCATACATATTTTTCAATGAAGAGGCTGGCGAGGGGGCTGAACTATTTGTTTGGTTGAGGGCTAGATTTGTAATAATTTATAATAACCTAATACCATACGTTTTCATAAAACGTTTTAAATGCATACATAGATTGATACTTATTGAAAACCAAAATTCGTTCGAAAAAATCGATGTATATATTTATTGATTTATAACATAATTAAATAACTACTTAATAATATAGGTACCATTATAAATAATATTTAATATTACAGA
Organism: Sipha flava; assembly: GCF_003268045.1. NCBI lineage: Eukaryota > Metazoa > Arthropoda > Insecta > Hemiptera > Aphididae > Sipha > Sipha flava. Next base: position 1,628,562 of record NW_020272758.1, read on the forward strand.
TAACTGTTATTATTTTTCTTATACAAAATAGTAATTTAAGTCCATGGGTTATTAAGAAAAAATATAACTTAACGAGACTAAAAAATAAATTAACTTGTTAAGAAAAAACCACTTTAACTAAAAAAAAGTAACATGTTAAATTAGAAATTATTTAAGAGAACTGTAACTCGTTATGTAACTTAGTTAAAAGTAACGTAACTTTAACTTTTTAACTCGTTAATGCCCAGCCTTGTAGAATAGATACCTGAGCAGGGGAATGAAAATATATGTGTGTGTATATAAACTATGGTTAACTAGTGGTATCGGATGAAACATACATATTAAAGTTTATTAAATTAAAAGACTTTGTTAATGTTTCAGTGATGTCTATTTTTATCTTAATAGTTTAGTAAATTTAATTATAAATTATTTAAAGTTAATTGATGATGAATTGATTCCTGTCGTTGGTTCACGATTCCACGCGTTTGAAATTAATACAAAATGAGTCTCATGGCGAGTGGGCATTTCGATAAAGTGATATAATTTTAAAATCATTAACATGTATATAATGCATATGTTATTGTTTTTAAAAAAAAATGTGTAGGTTAATGATTTCTGTTTAAATAGTAAGTGTATGGAGAATATATGTTTAATAGTGAGTTAAAAATGTTATAGTATACATAACTAATACAAGAAATAATGGTACAAAATTTAAAAATGACAAATATTTTCACTTATATTCATAAATATTGTTAGAGAAACAAATACAAATGAATAATAAACAAAAATGGAACTATAATTTAGAATAAATTAAAAAATATTAAATAAATTGTATGATAAAAGAAAACAAATTAAAATAGTATAACTATACATTGGCTAAATATCCAACATCAATTTAAGAAAAACCTCAGATCATTCACATAAAAAATAGCCTGAAACGCTAGCACATCATTCTGAATCGCTTGTGCATTTTCATAAGTAGAAAACCAATGTAACATATAGCAATAAAAATTGTTTTATGATAATGGATATGAAATAGAATTGTTGAAATTATAGGAAATTTAATTTTATCATTTTATTATAACCTTCCATACGTTTTCCATACGTTTCTATAGCAATTTATGTACTTTTTTGACATTTTCCTAATATTTTTATAATACATCATACATATTATTAGTTTGATTTTCAAGTATAACCATTTTAGAAATGGAACAGTTAACATATAAAAAATCAATATCAAAAAAATTAATAAATAAAAAATGAACTTCAAGTATGTACTAAGTTCGCTATCAAAGAAAAACATAATTATGGTTTTTATTGTTATAAAAACTGCTACGTAAATGTTTTATACAGCATTTCGTTAGATTAAAAATTATTTTTTAAATGCATTCCTTATAAATATTCTCGTTGTTCCCCTAATTGAAAAGGAAAAACTGTTGGAAATAAAGTTGTGTTTCTTTAAGCAAGCGATTTTACATAATAATATTTTCGTTGGATTTCGATCGCGCGATGGCGACAATAGCAAGATCATGACGTGCAAAATTTCTTTTGTAAAACAACTTGTTTTGTGTTTAAATGTTTCAAAATACAATACAAGACTAATCATAGCATATTGTCGTTATGAATAGCATAACAACTTGAACATGAGTCGCTCGATAAGTTTATTTTAAAAAGAATTCAACGTTGAAAATGAGGCATAATTTAATGTGATTGAACTCATTAGATATTAAAAACCATTATTATTTTTTGAATGACAATAGTTATAGAAAATTAAAAAAATTATAACTTAAAGAATGAAAAATTTAGTGAAAAATGTGCTATCACCACCGCATTGAACCTAACCACCGACTAAAGGATAATTTATGTACAACTCTATTTCAAATATTTTTATTGCAATAGGAAGAAAATCGGACAGATAGCCAATATGGGGGATTTCACTCTTCTGGTCTGAAATAAATTCCCATTCCGCTCGTGGCTTTGAATAAATAGAGCACCTTTACTCTGTAGACGGAAAAACTATCCTCTTGTACATTTATATCATAATATTATTATTATTGGTGCAGGAGCCTAATAAATCTTTGAACTATTGTTCGTCAATCGGATCAATGGTCGGTCTTATACCTAACACCAATATATTTTAGAAAACACACCCGCCTATTTTGCATAAAACTGTAGTTGTAAAAATTCGCTTCCTACATATTTGAATTGTTTTGCCTTTCAATCGCATTCGACTTTCGGGTTCAAGCAAAATATCAAACACGAACTTGTTGTTTAACCATAAAAATGTATAAGCTGTTTCATAAAAGCAACAGTATACTCCACAACTTAACGTCCAAACGCTGCAGTACAGGAAACATGTTTACTTCTCAAATTACTGTTCAAAGTTTTTAACACTGTCATGCCCACTTTAGACCCACGTTTACACCCGTAAAGCCTTCATATAGTCTTAAAAAAAATCGAACATGTTGTATAATTTTCATTAAACCAAACAATATTAAAGTTCATTATTCTTCGAACAGTGTTAAAATATGTTTCGTTCAATCACTTTCGTCGTATCTAATGTATATTTTCTGTATTAAATAATTTATTTTTTTTAATATTATATGTACGCGCAGAATGTACAATTTTTTCTTCTTAAACAAAACCTACTCCGATAAAATCTTAATACAGTGTTGAAATAAACAAACGCACTTTGCTCGAAATCTTTGTTCGTCTGCCATCGCATTAAAACGTAATATACAGTATATATTAGTGTATATATAGAGTAATATTACATCCGTTCTGGTGACCTAGTTAAGTTTCGAAATATAATCAACAAGTTATCACAGAATTAAAACTCAGCCACTAAGTATTATTGATGTAGACTATATTAATCCACAAATTATTAAATTTTTTTTTGAGGTGTTATCGCAGTAGAGAAACTCACAAAATCAGGGCTGAACTGGGAAGGCGGAATACCGGAAATTTCCCGGTAGAGTACTTGTACTAGTTGGGAAGTTTTTTATTTTTAGGTTTATCGATTTAGGTTCATTGTATCGACAGATATATGAGTAGACAAATTTTCTCATGTGATTACATTAAAAACAATCTAAAATTAAGTAAACAGTGTTTTAATTATTAATAACAATATTAAGTGTTCAAATTTTCGAAATAATTTACAATAATTTTATATGAAAATATACGTTTTTATTTAATGTTGTTTTATATCTTTGGTATATCTAAGTAGGTCATTTTTTTTTTACTTTTCCAATAGAAATTTTTGACCCAGTCCGGTCTTGCACAAAATGTGTGTTGTTAATGGATCAGCGTTAATGATGATGCTAAAAATAAAACAATGACAAGGCGACAATGTTTCCGAATGGTTTTGTAAAACAATATCAAATCTTCGTAACGTCATGCCCATTCGTGACCATATCATTTATTATAATTACTACGTGTATGGAGGTTTGAGATCATCGAATCAAGACCAGCTCGGAAAATCAGAGAAAAAACAAATGAAAGTGGTTAAATAACATCAGAATAAAATTTCGTCGGTGTAATGGCCCAAGTTTCGTGTGATATGAACGATTTAATTTAATTTTAAAATATATTAATGAATTTATGTGTATGATTTATTCAAATCAGTGTTGTCCATACAATTATCGCGAGGTTACATTAACTGTTCCTAAGATCCATTGTGGACTGTTTTTCTACACGTTCACCCATGCGTTTTTCTCCAACCATGACCACACAGATAGCTCATACAATAGATCAGGCAAAATTTATCTCGGAGTTGCATGTTTTGATCAAACGTATATATTGTTCATACGATTATAAACAATTTGAAAAATTTAATCGACGAAAAATAAATTGATTGGTAGTTAGTATAATCCAATCAACGGTATTACGAACAACTCACTTACCGGTACAGAGTTAACATTATCATTGTTATTATTATTATTATTATTATAATTGTTATAATATAAAATAAAATATTGTCAAAATTGTACCTACCTTGCTCAATAAAATTATTGTTTTAAATTTGTTTCATGTATAATATGAACCATACATTTTTTTTAGTTACTAAAACGTATAACATACTGGTCTTATTTTATTTATTTTTTATTCATCGGAATATTTCGAATAAACTTACTGCATGACAGTTTATAAAAGTTCTATTTTTACTTTCTTGGAAAACGTTTTTTAGAATCTACATACGAACATGTATTATCAATGTCATTGAAAAATATTGTTTATGAGGAAACAGGAATAATCAATCAACATCGCGTTTGGTCGAATCGAGTGTGTTCATGTGAATGGTGGTATAGAGAGAATGATGAACTTTTGAAGGAAACGTGTGATGCCCATTACACGATGATTAAATGTATAATTTGTACATGCGGTGATCCTAATCGAACACGATGAACTTTGAGTTGTTTCGCTTTGGACAAGAGCACTTGACCCTGTCGTGATAACGTAATCGTTTTCGTTCAGTATTCATATTATGTTTTCATTCGCTGCACTTCGGTCGTGATATAACCTCGTACTCTGGCTGGAGTTTTTACAGAGACCTAGATATTTTTTTGTGCCGAACAAGTTTATCTCGCACGCCCTAGTATTCGTATGACATATTTTTTTATTCTACACAACTTACGTTAATACGTTTTTTTCTTAGTATGGACATAATATTTTATTATAAAATCATCAACGATATATTATTGTTTATTCATTCATTATTATTATTATACTATTTACAATATAGGCGCCTAGTTAACTGAATATTTAAGTTAAAATTAAACCTAACCGTGCGCAAGAAGTTAAGACAATCGAGGCGAACGCTCGTCGTCGATTAGACAAAATATTCACCCATCCCGGCGAGGACACACCGTGCGCCGCCACACGTACATCAAATGTTTCAATGAATCAATAGCGCACAACCCATCGATACGTGATACCGTTTATGTTTGTCGTGAAACCGCGAACACGGCTGGTACACCGGAATTTTTTCTACGTGGGATACTACCCAGTTTTTAATTTTTATTTAATTTTTTTCTCGCTTCAACCGTATAGTTTTCCGATTTTATGATTCTTCTTTTCCCGTTTCTCGGTGGTTGGTAAAATCGCAGTATAAATAAGTCTTATAATTTCAAAGAACTTCTAAAACGATGGCGTCGTATATTCTGGCTAATATTGTAAATATAGCCACGTTCAGGAGGCACAAGACCTACTGTGGCGTGCGTCCTCACCCGGGTACAGTTCCGCGTACATGCAACGGGTGTAATCATCACGCGCGCCCAAATTCGATCGCCAGAAACGTGTGGGCCGCACTGACGAACTTAAATCAAAACTAATAGCTGCAGTTTGGAAAAGTATGGTAAAAAATAAATCCGTGCGTAATATCCTATCCTTGCTTTCTGAATGTTTTATTTTATTATTATTATTTTTTTTCTTCGCAAATACACTCATTCGATCACGTCAGATAGATTACTCGTCCGAATGAATACGTAAACGTAAATAGTGAATAGTAAATAAATATCTAAATAGTAAATATCATGTGTACGAAATTCGGCCGGTAAAATTGGTTCGTAACGACAGTTTTTATTTTAACCGGGTTCGTGTAACGTTGCGAATGAGTGCTGCTGTGTCATGGTGCAAAATATCGGGAAACTGTCAAATCGGTTTTAGCGACGGTTCAAATACTTCTGTACTATCGTTATATTTTACTATATCCGTTAAGAAAAAAAAATCACCTGAACACTATTTTAACGATTTCTATGGTAAAAAAGTTCTACACTTGGGAGACTTCGAGGGGACCATATCAGTTTTAAATTGATAAACATCGTAATTTAATGAAGTACTGATTTAACGAGCTTAATTTTTTTCTGTACGCGCATCCCATACGCTTCAGACTGGTTTCGTCACGTTTCTGTTTGTATCGTGTATAGTAACAAATATATTATAACACTGTCGAACGGTTAATGGATTTCTTTGATACCATTACTCGTAAAACGTTTGCACAAAGTTTTGTGCGTTCCACAGAAGTTCATTATTTATGCTCTGAACGCGAAAACAAAATTTTTCAAAAGAACTGTTTTCGTTGTATACAAACGTGTGACTGTTGCATTGCCATTAATCTAGATTAAGTGAAAACGTGTAATGTCCCGTAAAACAGTGCATCGATGGACGGTGAACTACATTTCCTCCGGTACGTTGCTAGAAACGGTTTAACCGTGGTCAAGAACCATATCGACACAAGTTACTAATATTACCGGTGTGAATACAGTTAAACGACCATATTATGTAATTATCGCGGAGATTTGTTGAGAAGCGATACGATATTAAAGCGGTGTCGGTTCCATAGTGGTTCATACCCTACACTGTTCTCGTTGTACGGCTAGTGATTTTTTCTTCTCTTAGGAGTTGTTGGGTGTTTTGATCGAACGAATATAGTAGTAATAATAATGTTATTATCATTGTTCTTTTGTCGTCGTATATCATATATGGTATTTGGACGTTCCCCCCCCCCCCGCCCCTTCCCCCCCCCTGCTCTTTGCGGGGTTGGGCGTGTCCCCCCCCCCGGCCTGAGAATGCCCCCCCCAAAAAAAAAAATATTTTTTTTTACTTTTAATTATAGGTTAGACAGTTGGTTCTTTGGTTTTACCCCAGATATACGATCATCATATCAGTATCTATCGAATATAATCATTCACGTTATGGAGTTATAACTTTTATTACCCAATTAAATGGGTAATGATTGATAAACCAAACTCAAATTATCTAAACTATTTACAACATATATTGCCTTTAGGTCTCTTAGTATAGTTCGTGATATTATGCGAAGTGTAAATTGTTCATTCTTGTGTATTTCAAAATGGAAATAGTAGAAACTAAAAGAGGTGGTAAAAAAATCATATTTGATGATTTCGTATATGTAAAACAAAAACTTGTTAAAGTGGGTATACGTTGAAATTGTGTAAAAAAATCTAAAAACAATGAAAATAATTGTCAAGGAAGTATTACAACTGATGTCAACATTAAAGTTATTTGTGAAAAAGTTAAGAATTTTATTGTATACCACATAATATAATAACATATATTATTGTTTTATATATTATTAATATTTTTATTTTTTGTCCGGGGGAAAATTGGCCTGTTCGGGGGCGAAACGTCCATTTTATCGGGGGGGGGGGGGAGGGCACGGGGAGAGAAACGTCCGAGATTCATCATATATCGGTATATTCTTCCGACAGCATAATTGAAAAACTTCAAGGATTTCCCGCAATTCGACAAACTAGTTTTTTACACTTTCCGGTAATGGGTGAAAAATTAATGTAGATACATCAATTATTATTGCAAATTAATGTTAAAATATTAACCACGTCTGATCGGTGAAATTTGAGGTTCCGCAGTAATCCGATCGCCCGTGCAATGAACACGGGTTCACCAGTGTTTAGAATTTTAGATCTGAACAAAACAATACAACGTTTTACGTAATAATTTACATTTATTTATTGATTGTCACGTCCAAAAAGTGTTTTCAATATTTCGTCTTCGCATAAACATAAATATAAGTATAAGTAGTTTCAAACAAAATATATAAGCAGAAAAGTGTTTCATATGCTACGAAGAATCCTTTTTTTAGTATATATTTTTTTTTAAATTTCCCGGTATGTCATAATACTTTGGGCCGACCCTAGGTGTACTTATGTTATTCGCATTGATGTTGACAATGTAATTATATAACATTATTGAACATTGCTCGCTATATTATTCATACGAAACGTTAACCCACTCGCTGTTCGTATCGATCCAAAACCTTAACCATAATATTATATTTTACGAGTACGTTTACGAAACGCTAAAACCATTGAAGTACGCAAAAGATATAACAACGGGTGGATTCACGAATTCACAAAGAAAAGCCGTGTTACTTTTGAATGTTAAAATGTTCATTAATATCTTGTGAGCCGTTTTAGCCATTTCATCGAAGTCTAAATTAAGTTATTTTATTCACGTACATAACGATTGAATAAACGAGATTATTTTAACGGGCGGATTACTCTATTCCGTGCAGACGTGGATCCAAGGTTGGAGGTGACGAAGGAAACGCATGCCCCCCAAAAAAAAAAATCCCTAAAAATAGGTTTGTGTTATGTCTAATATAATATGTTGGGTTTTCGATTGTTTAAAAGTAAATTTATTATGATTATTAAGTAAAAGAGCCCTTCACTTAGTTTTCCATGTTGTAAGATAAAAATGAAACTCTCGAATCTCATGCCCGTACTAACTAGGTATCATTAGTTAGCATTTCAAAAATGTTAAGATTTCCTTAATGCGTATAAGAATCCTTCTTTTGGCATTATAAATATAACGAAAAATAGTCGTAAACAACAAATATTGCACAATAGGGAAAAACTCCTTCCAATTATTAAAACTATAGTTTTTCATGGTAAACAAAACTTTACATTAAGGAGGCATAGAAACGATGGTGTTTTGTATAAAAAAAAATAATCCGATAGTCTTGTAGCCAATGATGGAAATTGTTGAGCATTATTAGGATTTCGTATAGAACGTTGAGATATAGTTTTAAAAAATAATTTAAAAATATCAGGTAAAAATGCTACTTATGTAAGTAAAAATCCTGCAATGAACTATTTCAGTGATGTGGTAAAGAAGTACTTAATATAATATTAAAAAGAGTAAAATTTGATAAATTATATTGCGTAATTTTTGATGAAAAAAGAGATGTTTCACATGGATCACAACTTAGCCTATAAATGAGGTACTCGTATATTTTTGAAAATATTTTAAGAGAAGATTTTGTAGGATTTGTAGATTTACATGAAATTAATTATTTACAAAGTAATGAATTCTTAGATACTGAATTCGATTTTAGTAATTTTAGTGAAAACCCAATAAATACAAATATAGTTTAGCCAATCATTAGAGGTGAAATTCTTGGTTCTATAGTAGTTAACAATTTATAAAATGTGGATTGGATTTATTACTTTGTGTAGGGGTAGGCTGTGATGGATTTAGTGTGAATTTGTCTGTTTTATGTGGTGTTACAGCAGAAATTAAAATTGAAGGGAAAAATGCTTTAATCTGCCCATGCTTAAACCATGCATTAAATAATATTATGTCAAGATCGATTAAAATTCAAAGTGTAAAAAATTAAATTGGAACAATTCAAAAAACTGTAAAATTTTTAATGCTTCTTCAGAACACAATATTATTTAATAAAATGATTAAGAACTACTCTTGGTAAAAAACGTGATGATGCCCAAAATTCGTATTTTATACAAATTTTTGAGAAGTTAAGGGTTAGAATAGCAGGAAAACGATTAACTGGATTTACATTTATGTAGATCCATAATGATATTAATATCAACATCGAAAATAATATTGAAAATATAATAAACAGATTTTCTAAAGGAAAAAAAACTCAATATTCTACTGTAAAAATATATTTTTTTATTTCTACTACCAATTATATAAGTTTATAAGATGAATTTTTAATTTTTATTACTATTTTATTATTAATAAAACAAGATTGTTTTATAAACTATTGTTGTTTATTTTTCTTAGATACTAGTATACCTTATATGCCAAGTACTTAAAAATAATTACTCGAAAATGTTTTTTTGATCAAATTGTTTTCTTTTATTTAATCCTGGAGGTCGATAACCAACATAATTTTTCTTGCTTTTACTTTTACTATGTTATATATAAAAACAATAATACACCCCTCAGTAAAACGTTTTTGGATCCGCTCCTGTCTCCGTGTACAACCATTCCAACATTATACCAACTACAAACGTTGATATGTAAATATTCATCTAGGCAAATAAACAAGATATTTTTTTTTCCATTTCATACCTTGATATAGACATATTTCATTAAATTTGTTGATTGTAAAAAATAAAATTACTCTATGAGAATTTGTTAGTAAATACAAATTTGAAACAGATATTTTTAATGTATGCTTATCTGATTGGAATTCCTTTTGCGATATGTCCGAATTGGTTTCCGATTCAAAGTATTTTCAATTTTCCATATTTTACTGAATTAGGACAAATATTACGGTGGATTATTGAATACCGCGCTGGCTAACAAATAACGAGTAGTTGTCCATATCGATAATATGACCCCAATTTTATCACAGTTTTTATCTAAATGACAATTAATTTAATTTCACACACAGTAGAACTATACTTATGATGGGAAGTATATTATAGCACATACAAAAATACATAAATAAAACTATTAGATTCCATATCGCTTTACTTGAAACACTTTATCGGGAACCGATTCGAAAGATTGTCTCTTTTTTTGAATATCGGGTCCTAATTCAGAAGTGCGTTGTCTGGAATGTTGGGAACCATTTCGGAGTACAATTTTCAGGTATGGGAATCAATTCAGATGCCCCCTATTAAGTAAACTAAAGTAAATGTACAATGCAAGAGCACACGCAAAAATTTGACGGTTCTTTTCTGTTGATTATTTAATGTACTCGTAGTTTACCAAACCATAACACCATAATTGAAAGTTTAATTTAATTTAATTTATCAATTTATATATTTATTCTTTGCATAATTTTATATTTTTAGATAAGGCTATATAATATTATACCTATTAAATATAAATCTAGATAATTTAATCTCAAATTATAAACTGCCAATGATTAAAAGTATAAGAGTATAGATAACAATATAATTCAATAAGCCTAAGCAGTTGCGTATTTTAAAATTTGGGGGAGGGGAATACATTTTTTCTAAAAACTTAGTGATTTTATAATATTATAAAAAAATACATATATGGTATGAATTAATGATTATTTTATTATATTATTATTATAAATACAAATGGAGAGTAATTTACAACCATATGATTTAAATTTACGTTCTTTTTCTCTGTACCTTCGTAGCAAGTAATTTATGACTTTTGAACTTTTTTCTTCTGAAGGAGTTCAAAACTAAACCCCCCCCCCCCCTTTAAAAATACGTCACTGATCTAAGGTCCTCTGCGTAAAAATATAACATCGTGATTGCTATGCTAGACAAAAGCACGTATCATCCCATCGGAAAAATCAAATAAATCTTAATAATTTGATATCGTTTAATGGTCTACATAAAAACAACAAATAAAACAATATTCCAATCCAGTGCTGTTAGCTTTTTCAGCTTTGGTTATTTTCTATCAATTCATTAAATTATTTTATTATTTGTATTTCTCTTTCTCTCTAAAAACTATTAATTAATGAAAAGCAAGTGATAAAATACATAATCACTAAAGTATTCACATTGAAGTTGAATATAAATAGCTTTTGAACAAAAAAAAAGGTATATTTTTCGTCTGCTCTCCAACGGGATTACAATAAACATATTGTAAACGCAATTATTTAACAATAGCTGTGAATACCGATGCGTTTCCTCGGCTGTGTGTGTGCAGATCGAATTATTATTTTGACTATCGTTTCGATAGAAATTAAAGTACATTATTGTTATTATTTTTATGATATTTCATTCTAAGTGAAATGCTTTGTTCAACGCGTCCATTAGACGTACGCGCGTACACTACGCAAGTATACCGTTAAATCAGCGCACACCATTTGATTCGTTTGCATAATATGCTCCAGCGTTGTCGTTTTGCTGCTAATTGCAAATGCATTTGGTACACATTATAATATTATTTCATATATATAACTTCAATTCAAACCACCCTACGGAACGCGAACAGCATTATTTTCCAGTGGTCCGTACATGGGAACAAACCGACTTCAAGTATTGAACGAGCAATGCACGCGTACGATTATTTTCACGAAGCTTCAACGCATTTATATTATTGACGTCAATAATGACGATCCAATACGTACGGTGCGTATACATATTCATAGCGGAGTGGATGAATCGCTACAACAAACAGAGGAGAGCTTTTGTAGTGACATTTTTATTTTTGTTTTGTTTTTTTTTTTTTTAGTTTCTTCTCATGTGTATATATATATAAAATGTATACACAACCAAAGTGAGTGTTTACAAACAAACAACTCTAATCGTAATTGTATTTATGATATCAAAGCACGCGGGGTGAACCATGCTTCAGGTTCATCTATATCTCACGACCAAACTTGTATCTCACATCGAATACTCGTACCTATCTAACTTTTTTTTTTTAACTTTATTTTAAAATTTTTTTAATTAAAACCGTTCGTACACGCACACACACTGAGCTCCGGGTCGATGATGCTGTTACGATGATACACACGGCATACAGACCCGTATAATAATTATTACACGTGTTAAGCAAAACTAAAAAAGGATTTTCCGCGTGGTCGTCGTGTGCACAATACAATATTAAGCTAATCAAACAAACCCAATTTAAAACACTGCTCCACATGAAATGGGTGTAATATACTTCATGCGATTATTATTATTATTATTATTATTATTACACGTTATCGCATGTGTTGCGACCGCCGACTACGTTTATTGCATTCATGTAGGTAAATAGGTTATTTGGACAACCGTAAATGTCAACGGTAGCGGTTTTTTGTTTTTTACGTCTGTTAAGGGCCACCCCACATGTCAAATAAATTCGTGCAACGTCTGGGTTTGTGTAAACATCATGGTTTCACAAACTTTGGACACACACGTATTCCAATAGCTTGCGCCAATTTCAATTCAATTGTTGATCTTATCAAAGTATATTCGGTATACATTCTACAGGAGTATGTTTAACACTGATGATACTTGTACTGCGGTAGAGATTGCTTGTTTGACGGAAAAGAAAAAAGCAAATCGGAAAAGGGAGCAGAGGGTGTGGATGAAGGAACGACTGAATAAAAGTGAAAAACTTATTTACGATCGATTAGTAATAGTAAAAGTTCGACCATTGAATATACAAACTATCTACGAATGGATGCAGATACATGATATACGGTGACATCGTGGGGAAACCCTAAGTAAAGAAAATACTTTTAATTGAAAACAACATTTTTCCTAGTGTTTGTATGTTTTTGACTGTCGATGCTTGTCAAGCGCTGATATAGATGATCAACTGATTGTTAATCGTAAAGTGTTTACTCAACGAATTTCGAAAATGTTTACAAAAACACAGACGTTTTGCGAATTGGTTTGACGTTAGGTTAAGGGGCCTTCAGTTTAATGTTTTAATTCCGGTGTGAATGGGCGTTATATAGGCCATTCAACACCTCGCCGATCGATCGGACTACAAATTATATGTATCGGATTAACCATGCGGATCAAATGTAATGTATTGTATTCATACACTTATTATTATTATCAGGAAAATACAGTAAAAATCGTTTATAACGACTCCTGTTATAAAACAAATCGAGTTTAATGACCATGAATTTAAAGGTCTCGGTAAAACCTCTATATCATTCATTGTACGTACTAGAACTTCTATCGATTGCCATACGATGAGACATCAATACTAATTACCGATCGGATATTATGACGGTTATTTTTAGTTATCTCAAACGACCGTTTACATTTATTTAATTAAGATTTGAAGTTCAGAAAAACGTAAGAAAACCTTCCGAAAACGAATCAAATTAATAATTCAATAATTTGAATGCAAGTAATTTTTATTTTACTACCATTTGAACTATTTAAATCACAATCTATTAAAAAAAAATTAAATAAAAAAAAAACACATCAACACGCATAGTATTATGTTGGAACTTATTATTAGATTTTTTAAATTTTTTTAACATGACGAACAAAAATGGACATGGGCGCACACAGTGGCGCCGAAATCCGCGTTCATGTCCGCAATACGTATGCGATTTTCTTTTGGGGGCGGATACCCCGTGACCAGGACACTAAAATAAAGTCAAAGCCCGTAAAAGAATATTCCTTGAGAAAATATTGAATATTAGGCGCAGAAAACAAGTTGTAATTGGTACCCATATGATATCCGATAGCAGTGATGTAGCCCTAAAAAAGATTACGGTCACACGTCCGAGTCACTGTAAAAAAATATAATGCACCATGTTGTGAACGTTACCGTATGGTTTAAAAATAGATCTGTATATGTGTGTTAATAATAACATATAAAATTCATATAAAATCATATAAAATATGAAAACAAAGAAATAACGAACATTTTCGGACGATGATAACAGCGCAATCACGCTGCTGGTCGGTCGCCCATGCGCGGCCGCGTAGGCAAGTCGCCGCCGCCAACCGAGGCCGCAGCAACCCAACGCACCGTTACGCATCGTCTAAATGTTTTACAGCGCGAACATTCCTAGTTAGATTTAATTAACGACACAACTTGTTAAGTAATCGCTAAAACGATCACTAGAGCTTAAGTAAAAATATAATTCGATATTTTCTTGCGGTCGACATATAAAAATCCTTAAGCTATCATCATTAAGACAAATGTTTAAATTAACGGAAATTCAGTATCTTAAAATGAAAAAAAAAAAAGCGCAATCATTTTTATGTCGTCCGGATGACCAGAAGCGGTATAAATACAGAATAAAATAAATATTTTCGTCACTGTAAGGAGATTTGTTATTTCAGTTATTCTTATGTAATTTAACGCATCTTTGTGCACTGACTAATCTTTATGCAACTCAAGAGAATTATTTTCATTTGCTTGTGATATCATCAGGCCTGTTGAGAAGGAAAGGAAAGAGATGATCCCCTCCGGGCCCGGAATTTTAGAGAGGGCTCAGAAATTAAGTACTATGAATTATTAAAAATTAAACACAATTAATGATAAGAATTTAATGAACACTGCAGAAAAAATTAAGATATACCTTAAGATATATCTCCCGGGTCCAGATTTCTCTCTCCATGGCCCTGGATATCACCTCTGTGTATTGGTACGAAACATCAAGATACCTAAATATTTAAATCTAATGATTTGTACAGTGTCATCGCTTCGAAATAAAGGTGAGTGCATGATGTAGAACTCTCCTCTAACAGTCATGAAGTCCACCACACCGTCACACTGCGCCTGGTCGTACACGAGTGAAATAATTTACTAGTCGGACGTGTTATCGATTTAGTATTGTATTAGCGTTTGGTAGTCAAGCGTACGAAACATTTATTTTATTTTATTTTTTTATTTCAAACAATGTATCATGGATTGAATCTAAACGTACTATTATTGGATTAGACGATTTTGATGTTCAGCGAAAATAACGCGTGACGCGTAAAGCAGTACATTTGAAACAAGAGAAAATAAAAAAATGTTTTATACGTTTAATGCTTATATTGGATTAAAAATATTTCGACTGAAAAAACGGATGAATAACAAGAAAAAAAAAAAACGAAAATCTAAAATGCTACGTAAATATTTTAGAGAACAGTAGTAAAACAATTGAAAAGCTTCTTTTCAAATACAGTTACCTAACCTGCTGAACTTGTGATCTAGCATACTTAATTCGTTTCTACACTATTTTCAATCTTATGTACCAAAAACCAGGTTCGTGTTGATCTAAACGCACCTGCAAATATCAATACTTTATAAAAAAAAAAACCAATTTGTATCGACGAATGATTTTTTCCGCAACAAAATATTACACATCGTAATACCGTAAATAATATAGATAGATAAACAATTTTCAGCCGTTTTTATTATTTTGAATTGTATTGAGTGACGTTTTTGTGCATTTTATATAATGTAATAATCAGCGCAAAGCATTATGGTTAAAAACAGTGCATAGTATATAGGAAAAATCAATGTTGTCTGGAATAGTTTTTTTTCCTTTTAAATATTTACCTGCAGATTCTTTCTCCGTTTCTTTTTTGCACATTTTGTTTACGGGATAAAACAGAGGAAAATTTAATCCAAACAGATTTTAACCGTCGTTTCATTCTATAATGAAAACATCTAAATGCGATTGCAAGAGAAAAAATTATTATTATAATATATCATATTTTTTTATCATTTTTATCACATAATAATTTTAAATCATATTATAATAAGCAACGAAAACATTTTTAAAATTAGATTATTTTTTTTCTGAACCACTCATTTTCCAAAACGTGTAAATTTATTCTCTTCTTCTAGAACACAACAATACCAAATATTTGACATAACTCTAATACAATCGAATTGACGCTCGCGCAGCCACCCGACATGTTTTACCATTTCATTGGTTATTTTAAGAATAATTTATAATTACTTCATAACAATTATTAGCCATACGAAGATTTAAATGTGTTACTTGTCAATTGTATTTTGGGTGATAATCGTTTGAACTGAATAAATATATATTTGAATGGTAATATGTAACCATTTACCAAGTATGGTATACGTTTTATTACCAAATCATCTGTTGACGAGAGATCACTGAGAACAACACACAAAAGTCTACGATTCGAAACTCGTTCATTCACGAAGGGAAAAATTATTCCATATAATCCAACCGATACTTCTCGTGATAAAAAGCCAAATAAATTATGACTCTGTTCGTAGAAGATGAAAAGTATCCGATAATTTGCTAACAAATCCTGCTCTTAATTATTTCTGTATTAATGCAGATGCGAATGCTGACTTCGAAGCAAGAGCTAACTCGTGTTATAAAAATCAAATTTAATATATTAACAACATATAATTGTTATATTAACATATAATATATTACATTTACATGGGCATAAAAAAAAGTATTTTTTTTAATTCATTATTAGAACTGAAGTATACTTTTACGGTCGTCTTAAATATTGTGAAAGACATATTGTACCTCGACATTTTATGGATTTTCTGATGTAGTTATCTGTATATTATAACCAACGTTTCTCAAAGTGTGGGTCGCGACCAACTGGTAGGTCGTCAGTCAATTTTTGGTGGGTCGCGAACATACTTTGAATTATATAGGTTCCAAGAAATGTATATTAAATTAATCAGTTAACTTAACGAACTAAATTTATATATACAAGAAACACAAAGAGCCGATATATTTGCAGTTCATAACAAAATTAAAGGTTTTATGAAAAAACTTATTTTATAGTAAAACAACATTGAAAAGCAAAATTATGATTGCTTTGAAACATTTCAAACTTTCATCACTAAAAATGATATAAAAGTAGCTGATGAAAAAATTAACCATATCAGTTTGCATTTAATTTCCTTGAATGTAATTTTAATTTTTACTTTTTTGAAGAAATGAACAAAATACCTTGGTTGTGAATTCGTTTCAGGAAGTTGTATCCACTAAGATATCGACAAAAGCCGATGAAGAACTCATTGATTTATCAGAAGATTCATCTTTAAAACTTTAATTTAGCCTCAATAATGTAATTCAGTTTTGGTTGTCATTTCAACAATCATTTCCAATTCTTTCAGCTGAAGCTAAAAAATACTACTCCCATTCTCATCTTCAAACATGTATGAAGTTGAATTTTTGGCAGTGGTGAGTATCAAAAAAAAAAAACATCGAAACAAGCTAAACTTATCAAACTTCTTACAGTTGAAAATAACTAAAATTTACGTCGATGTCAATGCTGTTATTAATCATGACAGAAAACCAGCACAAATTTCGCACACACCTCATTATTAAAAATACATTTGTAAAAATATAATAATTATAAACCTATAAAACACTGAATACCTAATTAAAATGTATACATATTTATAAAATACAAATTTTGTTTTTTATTTCTTTTTGAAAAGTGAAATCATGTGGGCCACGAAAGATTTTTCGGGGGAAATTTGAGTCACGGTACTAAAAAGATTGAGAACTACTAGTCTATACTAAAGGTCATCAAGTGACTTCTATTAGAATGCAGAATATTAAAATAATAAATAAACGAGATATAGAGAAAAAAAAATTGTATTTAATTGTTTCAATAACCATAATAAAAATTATTTAAAAAATTTAATTTAGTTCGATACACATGTTATAGACATATTATCAACACAGTTAAATGCTTTCCGCGGTCAACCAGTTTACGACTGCTGGTCTATAATATAGACTAATGTTCCTCAACTCGGAGAGGCATCATCCAATTTTCGGGGAGACGTGCACATTTTTATAAAGCAAAGAAACATAAAAACGTTATTTTGATATTTAGTTGAGATAATATTAAGCTGTAACACTTGATAAAAATAAATTTTAATTTTAATACTTAAAAAAGTTATTGTATTACAATTTTTTTTAATAATTTTAAATTATAATACTATTTATAATAATAATATAATATATATAGATATATATATTAAACATAATTCGATCTTATTATAGTAAGGAGAAGGGATGTATAGCATAACATAATATAACGGTATGAAAGGGAAATGTACCTCAAAAGGTTGAAACCCCTTGCTATACAGTATGCCCTATAAGTCTCATATCACCCTTAATATCTCCACGGGAAATCAATATATTTAAACATGTTTTTTTTTACAATACTTAGTATGGAAATTCTAATTGAATGGTATAAAATTCAATTTTATTTTTCAAAAAAATTCAAAAATGCAAAAAAAAAATTTTTATGTATTTTAGAATTTTCAATTTTTAAGATAGCCATTTTCTTGAGCATATTTTTTAAAACAGATAAAATAAAAATATTAAAATTTTAAATAAAAATCAACCAAATTAGAGTAAAGTATGTTTTTGAATAATTATAACAAAACAACTTATTGTTTCAAATTTCAATAATTCAGTGCTTTAGCCACCTAAG
The DNA here is from genome assembly GCF_003268045.1 of Sipha flava. Lineage (NCBI taxonomy): Eukaryota > Metazoa > Arthropoda > Insecta > Hemiptera > Aphididae > Sipha > Sipha flava. The sequence continues at coordinate 1,647,179 of NW_020272758.1, forward strand.
TCAACCGAATTAACACTATTGGATTTATTTTTATAAGGTTATTTGAAAAATCGTGTGTATCAGTCGTGTTCATTGCCTGATCTCCGTGACAAAATTGAACAAAATGTTCAAAATATTTTACCCGAGAAATTGGAAAATATTAAATATGCTTGGATCCAAAAACTTCAGCTCTGTGTTACAAATAATGGAGGTCACTTCGAACATTTTTAAAAAAAATGTAATGCATTATTTTTGTTTTTGTGTAATACATTTTTTTTTCTATTATCAATCAATTTTAAAAACATAATATGAATTTTAATTTTAAAATTTCCTAAAAGCTCCACTAATAATTAGATATATACAGATTGCCATACAAAATTAGCGTTCCAATCGAGGTTGATTAAATGAAGAAATTCGTGTTTTGCTAGGCAACAACTATTATTATAATTATTCAAAATATAACTTGCTCTAATTTGGTCAAATTTTATTAAATTTTAATATTTTTTTTTTTAACTATTTTAAAAAATATGCTCAAGAAAATGGCTATCTTAAAAATTGAAAATTCTTAAATGCATAAACAATTTTTTTTTGAATTTTTGAATATTTTAAAAAAAATTGAATTTTATGCCATTCAATCAGAATTTCCATACTAATTATTGTAAAAAAAAAACAGCGATTAAATATATTGATTTCCCGTGGAGATATTAAGGGTAATACGAGACTTATAGGACTTACTGTAGATGATACAAATTTTATACTATAAAATCATGTATTTTAGTTTCTAAAGTATAATATTTTACCGACGAATCTGCTCTTAAAATTCTATTGTATAATCGATTTTAATTACATATATATGGAATTCATTATAACACAAAACGGTAATTTTTTTTAACTAAACTATAACGTATGTTAAAATTTTTTTCTTGTACTCTTCTATCACACATAAAATTATTATAGTTCTATTTTGTACATCTAGTACGTAATCAATAATATTTTACCAGTAAAATTTACGCTTTAAAATTTTCCATATCATAAAGTTATTCTTAAAACTTTTTCTCCCTGATAATTCTTCTAGAAAATTTTCGTTTTGGTTTTCATTCCGTCAATTCATCAAAAAAAGGAACTGAGAAAAATTAAGAACTAAATGAAATGAAAACTAAATAAATATGCATCATAAATAATTTTCAAAAGTTAATTGATGTTTTCTGTTTTATATTTACATAAAAAGTGATAAAATATTACATCGAAAATATCTCTTGATTTTATTAATTCTAAACCAGCACGTGTACTGAAAACTTCAATAAGTATCTGCACTCGAAACGGTACGAACCCTTAATATCGTCATCCTTCGTCGGTATATTGTATTATGGATATTATTATCAATCGGTGTAATTGCCGTACACGGTTGTGTTGTGGCCGTGAATACCCCGATTAATTAAATTCTAACCGCGGCTATAATGTTATGGCCGGTATAATATGTATTATAATCAGTAAAAAAAACAAAGACGTTTAAACCGTAACAATTTAAAAATTGCATAGTCATGAAAAATATAACGGTTTAACGTTAGACTTGTCTCATTAAAGGGGACGTAAGTCCTATTTCGAATTACATTTATTTAATTTAGTGCTTTAATCAAGGGAAAAAAAATAAATAAACGAGGAAATTATATTATGCATTTAGCAGCATTTTACGGAACGACAGTTTAAGTGTGAAGTGGATGATAAATTTATGCTTGGAAAAAATACGGTCATAGCGAAATATTTTTAAACTTATCCTCAAACTTCATTATTTTTACTCTGAGGTGCTTGCGAATCATAATAATAACTACATAATATTAAAATATTGACTAAAATATATTTCAGAAATTGGATTAAAACTCATAAAACTGAACCGTATTTTATTTCGTTTTTTTTTTTTTTTTTTTTAATGTAGATAAGACGATACTGCTACTCAGCTATTATGTAATTGTACTCTTATCCCCGCGATCGTGGATAATGTAAAAATTACAAAAAATCATTATTATATTTTTTCATTGATTTAATTTCAAAAGATTCTGTTTACAGAACACCACGACATATTTATTTATATTACGGTTAAAACAGATTATGTGACATAGTGCTACGAGGAAAAAACGATTTTAATTATTCCATCACTGCTCTCGTACCGCGCCGACCAATGAACAATCCTAGTTTTAAAAATACAGTTTTTTCAATTCTTTATTTTAATGCTGTTAACGTTCTAAGTCAACGGATCATGCTCCTGTGGTTTGAAGTACGTAAAACGCATATAATGTTATATTCATGTTTTTGAGAAAATGAAAGTGAACATTTTTTAATTTTGTATCAAATACAAATGTTAGGTGATTGAAAATGTTCGTTTCAAAAACCGAAAAAATATCGTAACGTATATACTAAATAAATATAATTTCGATATTGATGTCTCGTAATAATGCGTGTCAGTTGATTTGACATATATAAAACGTGATATCATTACAGATTCGAATAATATGCTTAAACAATAATTTTTGATTAATTACCAAAGAGATTTAATATTTCAATCGATGATTAAACTATTTCGCAAGTAGTGCTTTTATTTTGCATTAAATTTTTACTTCTTTTCAAAGCAAAAAACGCGTCATTGCTCATACACGGAAACGAAAATGATAATAACGTTGTGATTAGAAAATCAAGAGTATGATGAAATTGTTCTTGGACCCAGTGCACCGACCTACCCAAAGTTTAATCGGTTAAGCCTGGTATAGGACGTTTACATCGGCCGGTTGGTCGAAGTTTGAAATTGTTTTTATATTGCCCATTTGATATCTGCATGTCACAGAGGATACGAAAAATGTGCTACAACAACAAAAATAATTAATAAAAATAATATTATTTATACATTATTCGAGTCGTATGTAGTCGATTGAATTATTTGATGTACCAAAGCTACTGCACGTTTGGAAATCGTCGACGTTGACACGCTAAAACAATTTAATGTATAAAAAGAAAACCTCTCGAAAGTTTTACATTAACACATTTATGTCTAGAATGAACATATTGCGTGTACTATCCTAATACGAAAAATATTAAATAGACTATCCAGAGTTATAGTTACGCCAAACGTTTAGTTCTTTTGCTATTGTTTTTTTTTACCCATTGGCTGGTTTTATTCAGGTTTTACCAACGAGATTATAATATATAATTTATTTTCGCGGGATTTCCAAATCTTAAAATCGAATCAGACTGAAATCGTATAGACTCTAGATTAACACAAGATTAACGGCTGGTCGTTGGACTTCAACCATAACATATGTATAGTATACATTTTATTAATACCATGACAGATCTAGTTTGATGCAAGAACAGCGGGAAGGCACATTCCTCAGCGATGAAAAGAAATTGAAATTAATCTTGGGTTGAATACTTATTAATCACATTTATTTTTATTTTAAATTTTTTAATTGATACAGTTACTCACCAATCAAAGTTACTAAATATGTAGAAAATCGGAAATGATCTATAGCGTTGGACATTTTGAAATTATCGTTTGCATTGACTAGTAAGTTCGGGTATCACGAAGCTCGCCGAACTCCGAGACGTAGGAAGGAAGCCTTTGTATATTTTCATAAACTATCGTCGCAAGAAATAAATACATTTCTCTTCATTACTCGCTTAAGTACATATTACGTGACGTGAGGTTGAATCGGTTATGTATTTTAATATTTATTTGGTATTTTAATTACAAAGCTTATTTATTTTTTACAGATCAATAGCTTTGACGAATAAGATTTTTACCCACAGCAAATATTTACCCTAATTTCTGAAATCTGCGTGTATCGATATGAATACTCCACGTCAACATTTTCACAATGATTAACATATTTTACTAATAATATTTTTGTCAATTCTGCAATGTATTTTCTTATATTTATACACTGTGTACAATTATTTTGTTCTACATAATGATTCCCATATGATGAAATATTTTCACCTTATCCACGATATCCCCATTAACTGTGTTTCCCTGTTGGCCAATCTTTGCGATACTCTTAAACAAGTTCTTGTAAATATTTTTCGTACACATTTCTAATGTCATATAATGAACAATATACAATGGCATAAATTATTATAACATATACATACTACTACAGATAAGAAAGTAGCATTATTTCCAAGTGATTTTCGATATTTATTATTTATTTATGTTCGAGAAAACGGCATGGAAAATCGATAATTTATGAGTATGGAGTACCAACAATATTCTACATTTAGTCTCAAAAATGGACACATTATGCTTTGAATATGGATAAAATACAATCTAAAATTTGAATTACATAGAGTTAAAACTGAAAAAATATATGTCAATACAAATTATTTCTTTTCTCGCCGAGAATCAGAATCCGGGATTAAAATTTTAATTTATTTTAAAACGTATACAACATAAATTTTAATTATGTATTATATATATTTATAAATATAAATTCAAGTCATAAAATTATAACAGTTTAATAATAAAGTATGTTTATTATTTTTTTACCAAAAATTTACAGAAACTGATAAATCAAACCCTATATTTCTACTTCGCTTTTATAACAATTAATGTATTTATTAATTTTGTATGAGTATTGGCTTACGTTACTTTATAGACCATTATTAAATACATTTTAAAAAGCTTTTAACTAAAATATTCGAAATTCGATTAAAAAAATATTTAAAATATTTAAAAACGAATAGATTGAATCGTTAAATATAGACTGAAAATAATGGAATATTTTTAAATGTAAATTAAATATCCTCGCTTTACTCAGAATCTAAAACGAATGGATTTTTTCAATTAACGATGTATTGTATTTTTCTTTTCGTTTGTTTTATTGCAACTGCCTCATCCCTATGTTACGCCACGTTGCGAGTTTGACAGACAATGCTAACGCATAAGTTGTATTTATGTGGAAAATTGAAAATTAATAATATACATAATCGTATTCCCATGTATCCGGACCACATCTGAAGTCAGGATACACGCACGCGCGCACGCTCGGTAAATACCAATTGGACCCGACGAAATATGCGCGCAATGGCATTTTAAAATAGTGCGATAGTGATCGATGAATATATGTGAGATTTGAAGGGTAGAAAAATAAACGGGGAGATAAAAACTTGCACCGGCGAAAATTGCTGCGTCCGTGTTATGACCGTCCGTCCTTCGAAAGTTTAAAACTGCTGTAAAAATGTGTGACCGTAACGTCTTGAATTCAAACGACCCGATTTGTCCCGTCGAAATATTTTATTTTATTTTCCTTCCACCCGCCCGCTATATCCTTTTATTCACTTTCGTTTTACACGAGTACAGTTATCCCGCCCCGTTACGTTGGCCGGAATTCAATTTGTAGTCTATTTTCAACGGGACGTCGCTCGATCTGCTCTCTCGTCATAAACGCAATATTATACGTGCCCGCGACAATACATACACAGTAAGATTCTATGAAATAATTTTTGTTATAATTGACTCGATCTTCGCAATCGCATACGATTTTTTTTCCCAAGTTCATCCAAATAATATTCTTCCGCGCTTATTGTAAAGTTCACTTTCAACATTAAAACCATTTATAACCATTTCGTCAAAACTATCGAGAACTATGTGCGCTTACTACGGAATGTGACTACCCATATTTGAATATCGAATATCAAATTACTACCAAAACTATGATATGATATTCGCATTGCAAAAAAAAAAAAATCCAATAAAATCTACATGTTGTGTACAGCCAGATAATCGTACCTATTATTTAACATTGGCTGATAAAAGTCGATTGAGTTTTTGTCTACAGTAAGTTTCAAATATTAAAACAGCAAAAAGTGAACGTACAGGTTTGTGAAAAAAGTTAATGTTGATTGATGTTAAATTATAATGACCGTTTCGAAGGGTGAAAAGTCCGTTTCTATTTCATGAACTGAACAGTTTCACCAAGTGGCCGCTTTGTACATACAATACATCGAAAATACGAGTATTCTGTACGAGACACAGGGTAGCCTTTGATTTTCGATGTGACCCCTGTCGCGTGAACAATAAACATAACACACAAGCATCTCGAGTTTTCGCTCGGAAGGTCGCTTCCAGAAATGTGTGATGATTTTATGACAACGAGGAATGCGGTTGACCCGCGCCGACGGACGTTTTCAGAATCGGAAGCGCGTTCTTCACTTTTTGCAGTCTTTATCTCTCTCTCTTTCTCTCCCTCAAAATATATACTCTAGATAAAATTATAAACAAACAAGTACATCCCGTTAGTTGCACCCAACTGCCATGTTATTATAGTCTAAAATTCGTACCCATACGATGATCATAAAGTGTCAACGTCATTTATCCTCTATATAGTATTACTAACTGACCCGACAAACGTTGTTTTGTCATATAAATTTCTAGAGAATATTTTGCTGGAAAAAAATAACTAATTAAATATAAGTGTGTAAGGATGTAGCAGTTAAGTGGAAGAGGTATAGAGTGCTGTAAATGGTGACGAAATATAATAATGAAAAAACATCAAACATTTATTTTTTTTAATAATTTATTAAATTGATCTTTTAAAATTATATACATCGCTAATTATGACAATATTAGAAAAAAACAATATAAATCCCTTATTTCAACAGAATGTATAATATTTTTTGCTACCTATCTTTCGCCAACACAAACAAACTGGATGGTTTGAGAGCAAACTACGTATAATTGTCCATGTGAAAAACATGATGTGCTCAAATCTAAGCCACAGACAGATATAATTTGGCCTTGAGACTTATTGATAGTCATTACAAATATCAATCTAATTAGAAATTGAAGGCGTTTATATTGTATTGGTACATCTGTGGGTATATTAGGCATTCGCGGTAATAATATATTTTCAACTCTGAATTTGCCGTTTAAAATGATGGCTACGATAATATTTTTCATTCACTTTTTAATGACTAATCGCGTGCCATTGCACAACCATGGTGAGTTCAAATTACGAAGCAAAATAATCGAAGATCCAACCTTCAATTGTAAATTATGCGATGACATGTCTGGTGAATACAATGAGTTTAAAAACTGTTGGATAATTTACAGCTTCAGTAGCATCGCAGACTGTATTAATAGATTTGTATGACACCAAATCTCCTGTTAACAAATGTTGTATCTTGAGATTCAAATCGTTGACGTCCACATTTTTTGCTGCTAAAATTGTTCTTTCTGCTAGCCACTCATGATTTGTGTATTGTCTGTATAAATTAGGAAATATCTGGTCAATGAGAGCATCTTGCGAATCAATGATTGTGCAGAAATCGGTCGGTAATTGTATGTATTCCGTTTTATCTGTTATAACTTTCCCATTTTCGATATCCAAAATTTGTTGAGAATCTTCCACACGCAGCTTTTTTTGATTGAATCGCAAGTATCATAATCATTCGCTCTCTATCTTTACAAACATTTCGACCATGAATTGTTGACAAAACTCACGACATCGTAAAATAACGTTGTCCTGATCGCATCTAATCATCATCCGATATGCATAATAATCCTTCGAACTATCATTCTTGTTTGTTTTGCCACTTGTTGTGGGATCTTGTTATTTAATATTTATTCAATACCCGTCATTTAATACTAATAATAAAATTAATAGTTTTAAATATTTTTTAACAGTATCATTTAATAATACATTTTCAATTGCGCATTTATCGACTGAATCAAAAATTATAAAATTAAACTACGATGTATTAAACAATAATACTTAGGAGTTTAAAAATTAGATAAAAACCTATTCACAGACCTACCAAATTTATATACAAAATTTCATAAGAATCGGTCAAGCCGTTTGGGAGGAATATGGTCACACATTCTGTGACACGAGATTTTTATATATTTAGATAGTGATTGCTAGGACTGTGAATTTAATGCACTAAAAAACCTTAAAAAATACATTTAAAATTTCAAAAAAATGCAATAAAATATGCACTTAAAATGCAAAAAAAGGAATATAAAATGCCAAAAATTATAGTATAAAATTCATATTTATTATTTATATTTATATTTATATTAATATTATACATTAGTACAAAAAAGTGTTTATTTAATAAAAAAAAAAAATAATAATAAAAATGTTGATTGAATTTGAATTTACATTTGCAGATATTTATTTACCTTATTCATCTTTAGTCTTTACTGTTGCATTGGACAACAAGTGCTCGTTTGATATATTCAAATAAAATGACTGTCGATTGTCTGTCAACAAATTTTTAAATGCCAAAAAACTCCTTTTATCATCTACAGACGTAATAGAAGCGTATCGCATAAAAGCCATATCATTAAAGATGAGGTCATCTGGGAGAGACGTTCTGGACAGTTCAGTTCCCTCGATAATTTTCGATATATTGTAAATTCTATTAAATCCCGTATTTTTTCCAATACATTTTTTAATTTTAACTGAACGATCTTTCCTCTTTCATTTTTTATTTCTTGAATTTTGTTTTGAAATTCTGTTACAATTTGAATAGAATCTGCGAGGGTATGACCAGACAATTCTAAACGAATGATAATTTCAGGTAGTGTTCCAAAGTTAGATTTAATGTACGCTAAATTGCACTCTATATTTCGATCGGCCATTAAATCTTATACTTTTCCAATGGATATAGTTTTCCCGGTTGAACTGCATGACTTCTTGTTTTATTAAAAACGTAATTTTTAGAATAATACATGACTGCATTCAACCAAGTTTCCCCCCTAGTCAATATTGGTTGAGGCGGTAATGGTATATTAGGAGCTATAGTTTTAAAAATTTGTAATCGATACGGTGTTTTTAAAAATATTTTTTTTGCATTCGAAATTAATTCGTCTACTTTTGGAAAAATGTTTCGTATTTCTTTTGCTACCCTATGTAGAACATGGGCAAGACATGTCACGTGTTCCATTTTAGAATAAATTAATTTTAAAGCTTTTCCTGCCTTCACCATTTATGGTGCCGCGTCTGATAAAAATAGTAGAACATTCTCCCGTTGAATACCACCCGGCCATAATAGCGAAAGTGATCGTTCAAAACTTCTAACTATTGTACCACTATTAGCTTTTTCTAACACTGTTGAATCTAATAAAAAAACTTTACCGGAATGGCCCAATTGTAATATACCGTTTATTGTATTTGCAATATATCTACCCATTGTATCTGTTGTCTCGTCAATTGAAATCGAATTTTTTTTATTTGATGCATACGTTCTGATTTCACATAAGGTGACTTTGTAAAATTCGTGTACAAATGTTTTTCTTAATGTTGATTGATCAGGTATCGATTTATTAGTATATTTTTCTAAAAATTTACGAAAAGTTGGTTGCGATAACTTATTTAGTGGTATATTCGCACTTAAAAAAGCTTTACAAAGGTCACTATTAAAACTTGAGTTTGATGATGAAGTTGTGATCAAAGTTTGAAGACATGAAGTTTCTTTACGTTTTTTTTTTGGGCACCTACAATATGCTTCTTACTTGCTACGTGTTGTTGTATCGTAAATTTTTTTTCCGCCGAAACTCTAATTTCACAAACTTTGCAGTATAATATTGTACCAGCCGTACTAAAAATATCAGCGCCAAATTCATTGACGTACTTTCGTAATGTTGACGAGAAAAGCGGTTTTGATTTCGGCATTTTACTGTTGACACACTTCACTGTACACTCGCGAACGCCGAACAGGTACTAAACGATAAATACTGAAATATCTACTAATAACTTAATCTGGAAATTCGTGACTGATATACGATATGCCACAATAACTTATCTAGTTGTCTAGCAATCGCCTTATTTTATCGAATCGTTATTTCTACCTGTATATAGCTTGTGATTTGTGTAAAATATTATTTAATAAAATATAAATTTGACAAAATATACAGCCTGTGTAAAAAAAATAAAAAATGTTTTCAAACAAGTCAATTCATGGCATTTGATTAAAAATACTAGAAAATGAACTAAAAAAGCAAAATATGACCTAAAAATGCAAAAAAAATGACCTAAAAAATTAAAAACGTCAAAAAATGCGAAAATATGCAAAATAATAGTTTCATAGATGGATTCATAGTTACATAATTCAAACTATGTACTTACAAAGCTATGTTTTATAATCACTAAAAAAAAATGCACTTTTCTATAAATTCACAGCCCTAGTGATTACTAACGTTCGATTCTTAGACCGGAACATTGTAACCGTAGCAGCTTCTCTTAATTATTTCGTTTTACTCGTATAAGAGTTCTCACATTTTGGCATTTCAAATCGGAGAGATATCGATAAACTTGAACCTGTAACGATAACCCGTGAATTGTGCCTAATCAAAAACAAATAATGTATTTTGAACGATACAATTCGTTCGATTTAACACTGCTCGATCCAATCAAATTTTAAAATTATAACAACGTAGATACTATAGTTGTACCAGAAATCTCTTGATGTAAGTCTTTCATTCCTTATAATGTGTATAACATAGTGGAGTGTAGCATCAATATTTTTAATAATCCATTTATATTAAAGTTGAAATAAGACAAGTAGACCGAAGTCCGAAAGAGTTTTTTTATTTTATTATATTTGATAATCCGTTGTGACACGAAGATACCTCATAATGTTTTGTGATTTTATCAACACGAAAGATACATATAAAGCCATCGCTATCGGGTAATCTGAGAATGCTTCTAGTTATAACAGTGCTAAATATTTGTACATCTCTACTCCAAATCTTATAACTACTCCTAGTGCCGTCCTAGTTGTCAATAATGCTCTAGGGTAACAACATTTTACGCCCCACTCCCTCAATTTGTGTGTTATAAAATTTACTTCACATAATAAGCGTATAATTTGCCTCATTCCTTAAATATGTTTAATATTTAATAACTAAAGAAACTACTTATTTATTATTATTATTATTATTATTATTATTGTCTTATTTATTTTGTTTTGATGATGTTATTTCAAAATTAATATTTTAATATCTTGGCTCATTGTAAAAAAAATTACTTTTTTCCACAAAACTATAAATAAAAGTTATAAAACATATTTGTATTCTTATATTACATATATGAGTTACAATTATGAGTTATACATTATGTATTAACATATACATCCAAGGTAAATATTATAATTAAATTTTGTATTAATAAAACAACATAATAATAAAAAATAATTATGTTTTTATAATTTTACAACACAAATATATTATTCCAACATTTAAGCATTATATATAAAATTCTTAGATTTTCCTTGATTTTAGTTTTACAAACTTTTCGACCAAATTACGTTCTGCGTTTCTGAATAGGTATCGTATGTATAAAATTACCAAGATAAGTAAGGTTTGTTTACTGAATTATCCGAATTCACTCAAACTCCATTTATTATCAGAAATATATAAAATTGATAGTGAATTGATTATAACGTGATATACATATATTTATTATATATTTGGGCAATATTGCAATAATATTGATTTATAATGAATATTATTAAAGGGACAGAATTTATAGCGTTTGTTAATTGTTATAGGATACAGATAAAATAAGTGTGATAAAGGTGAGATATAAGTGAGATATAAATTTGTTTTATGCACCAGGGACTCCAAAAATGAAATTTTATTTTGATATTTTTTCCATAATCAAAGTAGGCATTTTAGAATTTTAGTGTGATTTTCAAAGTTTTGGTGCTATTATTAGCCTACACACATACAAATATAATGCTTTATTTAGAATTTACTATAAATATTATTTATATTGACTAAAATATAGTATTCATTTATGTATAATAAGTAAAACGTAAATCATTTTACTGGGAAAAATAACAAATCATCAAATAAATAAATAGTATGTATGTAGAAATAAATAAATGAACGCATAACCTGGAGTATTATAATATGCGTATTATACTACCGGTTTCAAATTAAAAATTTATCATTTGATAATCCAATACATCAAATAAATTGCAACACTGTGAATTACCTGATGATGCATTTTTAATTCGAAACTGGTCGTACAATACACATATCATAGGTATTAATCCAGGGCTATGCATTTATTTATTTTCACATATACTCGTATACTATTTATTTACATATCCATTTACGAGTAATAACCATTCCCTAATTTTTGTTTTATTTTATTATTATTTATTATTATTGGACCCATAATACACGTTTCAAAACGATACTGTAAGTTATATATCGTACAAAAAAATATAATAAAATGGTATATTAATTTCTAAAAAATATGAATTCACCGTGTTTTATATTCAGAGTGATATTTTTAAAGTGTTTCGTGGATTCTGGATTTATAGAATTCGTGTGTTTAACAAAAATTTATCTCTACATAATTCAAAATAATTTAGTACTATGTACCCAACTGCAGTATAACTTTTATTATAACTTATAATACTTTTACCTACTTTTAAGTTATTCTATTTACTTTTGAAGACATATTTTTGACAATGTGTTCTGAAAGAAAAAGATTTTCAAAGTACTTAAATGTATTCAAATGTTTTCAATAATATATATTATTATATATTATAATAGATTCCCAAGTATTATGCATAATATATTATATTATTTTAAAATTGTTTAAAATATAAAAGGTAATTTTTTTTACTATAATAATAATTATAATCAAAGTATAGTATTCAATTAAATTTATATAAATTCGTTTCCATTCCAGGTGGTACATTTTATCGAAGGCAATAATAATTGTCTACATTTATAAAAGAGTAAAAAATATTCAATGATTTTTTTCGATAATAAGTACTAAAACTTAGTTGATTCAGTTCTTACCAGTACATTTTTGTATTCGGTAAAGGTAAATAAAAACAATTTTGGTCTTCGATAAATCCAATAAAATTAACTCATCGAACTAGAAATTGACCGGTCAACATAGGATTTGACCGTAACAAATACAATATATTATATTTATATTATTTACTACCGTATAAAAATTAATTATTTTTCTTCGACTTCGTCTATTTGCTGGTTTATCCTTAAATTTGTTTTCTTGTAGCTTATTACAAAATAACCAATTTAATATCCTTTGACGGTAATGAAAATATAAATAAATTTAAATCAAAATCCCTATTATTATCCGTTTGAATTTCATTTATCATTCAACTCTTAGAAAATTACGCCAAAAATTGTTTACGTACTGCGTCATTCTCTTTTTATAATTTAATTTCTAATCAAACTAATAAATAAATATATACATTAGTATATATTAACTAATAAATAATATGCGATAAACTTTTTTCGAATCTTGATGTTCATAAAAAATCAGCGAGGAAAGGTGCAATTTATTTTGTTGATACCGCGGAAGACTCCACATCCTTCTACCACTACTCATATTTTACGAGAAACAAAAAAATAAAGAGTTTACGAAAAATACAATTGTTTCAACAGTCAAATTCGACATTATTTATTTACACCAAAATAGCTGAAATTTGCTATAGGCTTGCTAAATTACGAAGTACAAATGTGACAAGTAATCGGTAGACAATGGATGACTATGTTTGCTGTTTAGCGTACAAATTAAACTCACCACGATCGAAACAAAACATTTTACCAATTGTTTTAAAGTTTAATATAGCTGAAATATTTTAAATTAAAATAAGTAACGTTATACTAAACACAGTCAATAATATTCATCGACGACGCACATTGAATAATAAAATAATTCCAAAAATTATTAATTTGTGATTGTGTTCTTTACAACTATAAAACATAGTGTTCCCAAACAGTACTAAAAAATGTGAAATCAGTCGAAAATGGTTCAACATTTTATTGTACTTAAGAGCATTAAATAGGCACCACCTTCTAAATCTTATCGAGAACTTTCTTTGTTTTCTAATAATAAGTCAATTAATTATCCGCCTAGTCATGAAGTATCAATAATCTCTTGTCGGGTTTTATATTCTGTATAACATTTTACATTATTCCTCCGAGGATACGTCATGGTACAGATGAATTTTGTTACCAAACCAATATTCTATACACGAACTGAAATATTACAGTAACGTGCAACGTAGTACGTGTAACTAACTTCTCAGACTCGTTGTCTTGGTTTCTTACAGCGTTTTTTTCATTTTTATTTACTAGTATTTAATATATATATATATATATATTTGCGCATTACATAAACCTTTAGGGTATGTTATTATAATAAATAAAAATCAAAGAATTAGAAAAACCAAGGTCTTAGGTGAATTTATGATTTAACTATTAAACTATTTGACTGTTATAAAAATTCACACAGGGCATGAATGACTTACGTTAGCTCGGCCTACTTATAATTTTGGCAAACAAATTGGCCCAATATTTAGCATGTTATTAGCATAAATTTGCACGGCGAGGAGGAGTGAAGGTTTTCATCGGCATCGCGAATAATACAAGCCTGGTAACGAAACACGTCTGATGTGACGCGGACGGTCCGTTTTTCCGCGGAAGACGTTTTTGAAACGGGCCGACGAACGACGTTATAAAAAAGGGTTTTTTTTCTTCCATCGTATTCTCATGCGTTTTGTACAATTATAAATAACAATGATAAAATAATGTTACTTCTTCTTATGCAAGAACGAGAGAAAGATGATTTATTAATTTGTTTTAGCAATATCTAACTGAATATTATCTTTACGTTTGGCAACTTTATATTTGTTGTGAGACAGATCAAATAACTCATCATTTTTTTCGAACAAACTCTATCAATTGCTCTTCTTCCATAAAATTAAATTTAGCTATAGGTACTGATAAATGAACGGTTGCGCGCAGCAGTCGCAATACACCGCTCTCGAACCGGCAGTGTCATCGTTCTCGTCGATAAACTTAAGTTGGAAACCAGTCAACAGGAATTACATATTAACGACCAGCCGCGCATTCGAGCACGTTCGTTCAGACATTCTTTACGGTCCGGAAGTCTCGAAAAGCCTCGCGTCAGGCTTTCACCGGGGCATTTATTGTTAGTAATATCTCTGTAATAATAGCCAATAACAATAATGGTACCGTTGCGCGGCCCGGACGAGGAGCCGTCCGAGAGAAACGTCGTCTCGCGCGCCCGCGTGTTTATTATCATCGCGCTCTAATGGTTAAAGACAGAGACGAAAAAAAAAAATAAATAAAATCGTATTATCACGTAGAGCAATGTTTGCTGTTTTACGCATTATTATTATTATTATTGTTTCTCTCCGGCCCGACGAAGCATTTTTTTCCGCTCCTCACCTGCTCGTCGACACTCGGGTAATACGTCGGTATAATTACATTATCTCGCGCTTTCTCCGTCTCTCTCTCCCGACGTCATCTTATTTCCCATTCCACTATTCTCATCTCCTAGTCATACCGTTTGTCATGTTATTATCACTATACATTACTCGGTTGGAAGCCTAACGATGATTTACGACACGGACTCGCCACCGCAGTACCGCCCGACCACCGCCAGTACATTGTTGTATTCTTTGCGTTCAAAGGTTACACATAGAGCCGTCGACGATAACGATTATTATTGTTACAGCGCTCCAGGTTGCGCGGTCGTTATACGGTTATTACGGTTATTACCATTTTTGTCGTTGTTATAAAACTGTATTGTGTAGACCGAAGACAGTTGTCGCCGAACCGTGCATAGTGACGACCAACTTCTGTATTATACACGGGCCCGTCGTCGATTTATAATAATAAATTAAAGGGATCGACTTCCAAAACGTTTTTTACGGGAAGGCATATCATTATTTTTAGAAACAAACGATTTTTGATGTACGCATAAAAAAATAACATTAAAAAACAAACTTCCATCCGATTTATCTCTGCATAATCCCATGTTAAGGATCCTTGACCCGATCAAATCCGTATTATTTTTCTATGCAACCGTGATGAGCGATAACCGAAGGTCAAACGTTTCGCCGCCCTTATCGGTGCTTCGCCGTCAAATGATTACTCATCGCGTTCGATTTAAGGTATTAATTTCGTCCGCACCGTCGTTAACCGACGCACTGCTGCGATTTTGGATACGATTTTCGAATCCTCATCACCGTAAATCGCAGTACGTTGATTCGTTTTCGTATTCCACTTTGTTATTATTACAATTATCATCGTGATCGCTGTATTATTCGTTTCTACACGTACGTTTGCCGGTTTTCGTAGGAACCGTGTTCGCGTTTTTCGACGTGTGCATGTTCACTGAAATCACACGGTACCGTCAGTACACGCGAAACGATCCGAGCCTCACGGATGTGTTGATGTCATCGAAGCTTTTCACGCATTTAACCAGCCGTGTCCTAGTACGTGTCGATTTCGCGATGATTGTGCGGTCTCCGAAACGCGCGCACGCAAGCAGCAGGAAAACGTCCACGGACAGCGCGAGATAATATATCAAAATCTAATACTATATAATATAAATATACATATGCATTAATAATTATTGATTCCGCCGCACTGCGTACAACGCGTTATAACGTAGTATCACAACGACTTAAGCACACCGATAAATCATGGTCGGACAGTCTCTTACCTACGGAGCCCATTCCCGCCAGCGTCTCGGAACGTTTTCAATTCGAACAATCTTCGGTCTGTTTCATTAGCTTTCCGTTAATATTCTTCATCCTTTATAAATCCTAACACCACTCCCCAACGAACGTTGGCCGCGAATGAAACCGTAAGATCTTATGAACGTCATACAAAAACGTGTTAGGTCAAAGATTCGTTTTTGCGTTCGAAAATCCTTTTCCCGAGTTATGTCGGCACAGTTTACGAACGCGTAGTTCTCGTCGTTGATTCCCACGACGTGTCCGTAGACTTCTTAAAGCTCTTGGAGCTCCGCATGGATTTCTCGGTAATTCAGAACGGAATGTTTTGTTTAACGCGATAACAACGTCCTTTGTCGATCACCTACCATTGCGTTCGTTACGTGAGATCTGATCGATTCCGGCGCAAACCATTTGTCCTCGACACATTTTTTTTTAACAAAACAATCGGTGGTCTGTGGACGCTGATCGTAGTTGTGGCCGTTGCTGTTTTCTAATACGTCACGCGTTTTGACCGAAACGTATTGTATAACCAATAGAATACGTGCACTGGATTCGATTCAAACGCTGAAATCGGTCCGCCGGAGTCGGGTTCAATGTCGTCGCAGAGGATCGGTCGTATTATCCTCGGACTTTTCAAACGGTCAAAAGCACCCACTTCTCTCCTACCAGCCCCGGGGGATATCGGTATCGGTCTCGGCCGTAGGTTCTACGAACGGTCGATCAACGTCCCCGCGTTGGCCCGTAATACCGCGTTACGCGTGTCTTAATGACCATTGTACACATTCGACTGCTGCGGTCCGGATATTTCAGGACGGGCTCTTAATCCGCGTGTGCGATAAATTGCATAAAGTAAGTCCGTACGTTCTATAGGATTTGCGCCTGAATCGACCCGATCCTCGCCCAGACCCCGGCGCCCACGAATGCTTTGAAAAATCCTAATTTTTAAGACCACCTGACACTAATCCAACCGAACGGTGACGCAACGTCCGAACCGACCCCGATAAAAATTTACTATAAGGGTGATCTACATCCGTAGGAAACGATCGCAACAAACGATGCAAACGTTTAAGGCCAGTCATTTTTTCCCTTCCTCGCACACCGTATACGTAGCTTGTTTTCATTTCTTTTGTTTAGTTTTTATTGTTTTAAACACGAGTTTCCGCGTACGTTACTGTAATTTTCTCGGACAAACTCAGATGCTCGTGAATGTGATTTGGTTACAAATGATTTTTTTTCAAACGTTATCGCTATTATCGGTTTACACTTTTACTTCTCCGCACTGCGGATCACAAATTAAATTCCGAACTGACAGAGTACGTAATTTCCTATTTGTTAATCAGCACCGCTCATACACTTCGTTCCAAAAAATACATTGGATCTCTGTTTTATAAGTATATAATGCTTCGCTACAAAGCAATACCCGGAGGCATCGTGCACTAGATTTTTAATTAATATTTATTTTCAAAGTTCTTTAATGCGACGTATGTATTTACGTGTCACGTTACCAAAAGCTGTTCCGTGTTGTCTATTCAGAATCCACTTTTCTTCAAACTTGTAGTAAACTTCGTAATCCTTGGAATTCATGTAAGTACCATACCAATTTTGTTAGATTTTTTCCAAAAAAATTTTAATTACCTTTTATTTTTTTATTTTTTCATTAGTTGCTCTCGCAAAATTGCTACCGGTGTAGGAAAACACACATCTCATAAAATATAAACATAAAAGTTTAACCAGGTACGATGCGTACACACTATAAGTTTATGCATTCATCCTAAATAAACTTAGGTACCCAAGCTTCATAATGGCGCGTTATAAAATGTTATTATTATAATACATTTTTTTTAATAATATTCTTGAGTTCACATCAGCGTGCAAACCATCTCAAATAAGGGTACGTAATAAAAGCAGTAAACCATCGCACCATTGATGTCTCTAAATTATGAGATGATAGATTTTTTAAATATTTTCAGAACCAAGAAAATAGTAATCATCTTAAAAAAAAAAAAAAAAAATAAAAATACTGCTGAAACTGTATGGATTTATCTTCTTCGTGTTATATAAGTCGAGTAACAGGTGATGAATATAATCCATACTTGATATCAAAGAAATTGTAACATTTGTATTATCAGCAAAAAATAGCTCTTATATAATCGAAAACTAATATCAGATTTGTATAATAAATATTATATAAAACTTATTTATTTTTCTACGTTTTATTAGTTTGATGTTCTTCAGCGAATCGATCTTAAGAAACGTTGTTAGAATAACCCATCATATTCTTAATTTTCTCGTTTTCTCTTTTACATATCATTGAATAACTATTATTAACACAACAAAATAGACATTTTCAGAAAATTTCTAATTTATTTTATTTTTATCATATATTTTGTGAGTGTTTTGTTCTTAATTTTTATAAATTAATCTGATCGTTTCGTTCAATACAATATTAGTTTGTATACAATTATTCTACAAAGTTAATGAACCAATGTGTAAATTTTTTTTGAAGTTTCAGTTATTCGTATTTCAAAAGCACCTATCAAAAGAATAGTCCCATAAATTATGCGTATTACATCATAAATTTCTTTATTATATTTCCATCGCACATAGTTCATTTTTTTACTTTATGGTGATGTAATATATATTTTTCTTTTTAATCTTAATGGTCTATTCAAGATCAGCGTTTCCATCAAAATCTTTCTAACCTGTATTATCCAACACATTTGGGTAAACAATATTCTTTGATTGTCCATTTGGGGCATACACAAATAAACAATTTGGAATGCCAACTCTTGAACAGGCCACGTATAATTGTCCGTGAGAAAAACATGGCTCCACCAAATTCAAACCGCATACTTGGAGCCTTCGTCTTTGTGCCTTATTGATGGACATGGCGAATGATAGGCGCACGGGGAATTGCAATCGTTTGAATTCAAATTGCATGTCTATTGGATCAGAGAAATACGTGGAATGAGTACAACTTCCCCCTTCACTTTGCCAATCAATATTGTGGCTTCAATTAAATTTGGCATCAATTATTTTATAGCTAATCTTGTGCCGTTGCACAGTTTTGGTGCATTCAAATTCCGTAGTAAAAAAATTGATGAGCCGTCCTTCAAATTCAAGCAATGCGGCGGCATACCGGGCGATTTCAACGAATTCAAAAATTGAACTGGATAGTTGACTTCATCATCTTCATTCAACGCACTATCAACAGATTTGTATGATGTCACTGCACCAGACAATTTTTCTTGGATGAGAATTAATAGCATTGACATGCACATTTTTTGGTGCCAGAATTGCACGTTCTCTCAACCAATTGTGATTTCTGTGATTCTGGACAATATTCAGAAACACTCGTTCAGTCAATTCATCTTTTAATTGGAGAATTGTACAACAATTGTTTGGCAATCTAATTTCTAATTCAAACTTTGCTATTTCCGATTTCCAATAATTGCTTCGAAAACTAATCTGCAGATTGACCATTGTGCAACTGAACACGTATGTTTATGTTTAGCGTCAATTTTCGCACATATCCTAACTTAACCTAACCTAACTACTTATCGCACAGCGTACAAACATCACAGAAACCATCTAAATATCAATCTTAATATGCCTTGAAATTTTTATCAAAATCGGTTTGGTGGATCTTGAGTTATAAAATGTACTCAAAATTTACACTTATTTATATATATATAATTCGGATTACTTTTTAAATCTCTTCATCCTTTGGAAAATTTAAATTATAAAAATCTAAGTACTCTAAAATGTATTAAACTTAAAAGGAAAGAAACTTATTCGAGAAAAACCATATTATAACCTCGATTATAATGGTCATAATGTTACAATTAAAATTGTATTCTCAATTTCGTCACCCTCAATAGTTTAATTTTTTTTACAAATTAAGAGGACGCTAAAGCGAAACGTATACAATGGCTAAGAGAACACGCTGTTAAGTGTTTTTGCATTTCGCAAGCATAGAATGGCATAGAATTATTATTCTATGAACGTTCGTCAAAGAAATTTCGTGTCAATATAAAATTAATACTAGTAAGTGCAGTCGTAATATTACAAATATCCACAAGTGCCTACATATAAACAACTGATTATAATGTAAACCACTGCTTACTTAAATATATGTACCAATATATAGATTATAGTACATAGCTTGTTTTGTATTTACTGAATTATTACTTATTTATATATAACACATCAATACCTATAGGCATAGGCATGTTTACGACTCGTGCCTGTTTATCAATAAAAATATTTAGCATATTATATTCTGACGCAAATAGCCCAAATCTTTTGGGAGGACTGCAATTTACATATTTACTTACATATTTGTAGTTAGATAGATATTCGTAGACCATTAATTTTTATAAAAATTAAAATTATGACAATGTAATACTTACGACGTACGGTTTCAGCCCAGTAGATTTTTTTTATTACTGAATGTTTGAATTTATTATTTCAAATATTTATATTTCTGAACACATTTTTAATAAATATTCAACAAATATTTTGAAATAATCTAATATAATATTTATTAAATACAAGAAAATAATTAAAAACCATGCAAAAACCGTTTCCTCTTTTAATCCATCAAGTCGAAGTTAACTTGTAAGAACACAGCGACTGGCTCATTCTTAGATTGATTGTCCATCACATTAAAACCATTTTATTTATTTCATTTCCAATCGCCTACGAATGTACAGAAATTCTCACATAATGTATCATATAGGTAGGTAGGTTATTCGTCATTTTAACATAATTCGACTTGTTGAGCTCCGTGTTTGATTTATAGCTAATTGAATTGTTTAAATGAATCTGTTTCGTTAATTTTTTTTTTTTTTTTGCTCAATGGTATTGTTTATATTCAATTTGTGTATTCAAAGCAACAATGTAAAAATATATATGTATTATACAAAACACGATTGTTACACAATATACATTAGTAAAACAACTACTGTTAAATATAAATAAAAGTTGTTCAACAGTTAAAACGTATTGTAGCATATTTCCAATAACACGAATCCATTGGTATAAAATCTATAACGGCCAACTGATAATATTTACTAAAAATTATTATTTTAAGATATAAATATATAAATTACATACACTCCGACCGGATAATATGGTAAACAATTGCACTTGTGTATATTTCCTTTGTTGAGAACCCATACGGTTTATAGTTAACTTTTTTGTATTAATATTTATGCAGCACAATACAGTTCTAAATCTATTCCATTGTTCCATCATAATCCATTTAGTATAATGTAATATCTAATACGTATTATAATAACGCTCACAATAGTAAAGCTGATACGAAAATCAATACTTATCTTGTAACAGTTGTTACTGTTGCTTAGGTAAGTCATGTCTCGCTTAAAAATTATACCACAAACGTAAACCGCAGATAATATTCATGGATACCTTTAAGCAATATGTATACACAAAACAATTAGTAGTTAGTACTTATATTATACTATTATGACGAAATATAACCGAAATTTCTGATGTTCAGACTGCAATAATTATAAGTGGATATTCCAACAAAAAAAAAAAAAAAAATCCAATAAAAAAATGTCAAATTCTATTGAGTTTCCGATCGAATTACATATGTATAATGTTTTGCTAGTGTTTACTATTCTGCGTCACGAATAATATTGATAATATAATGATACTTAAAATTCACGAACGTATATTACTCTAACAGCTATATTTTTATAAAAAAAACTTATTGTTTATCACTAAGTGCATAGGATATACTATACACCAATAGTAACAAATTAATTGAATATGTACGTATACAGTATGGAGACATGTTGAGAATTTCGAAATCGATTTTAAGTTACAAGTTGAATATAAATGATAATATATTATACACTAAATTTAAACATTTCGAACGATGAGATTTATGCCTAAAAAATATTATATCGTATATTTTAGGCAGTATTCGATGATGATTTCTCAATCCTACATTTTTCAAACGTCAATTCGAACCTTTCGTTTACACGATGCTTCGGAGTGACGAATCAAATACAATTTTTTCATTCTTTTTCCGACTTAAAAAAATTATTTTACTTTAGTTATTGTAATAAATAAGTATAGTAAATAACCTTTTAAAGAACAGAAACTACTTCGCTTACTAAAAAAGTAAAACACTGGTAAAGTCACACGAATAACGTTTAAAGTTTCTGCACTTTTTAAATTTAAAGAACCTATAAACGTGATCATTTATACCGATTTATTTCAAAAGGCAGTACACTTAACGTTATGTACGTTACTCATGTACAGAAGCGTCTCTGGACCTCAATTTAAGGGGAGGGAGAGAAAAATAGTCTGTATTTATACACTTAATTTTTAGAAAAATAACATTAATTATTATAGTTAAATGACTGTAGGAGGAAAATATAAAAAGAAACACAATAATTATTACCAAATCAATTATTTTTGAAGTACCACATACCAATCAAAGTTTTTAAATCCAAGGGAAAGGAGATCTCTCCTTCGCCCCCTAAAATACGCCTTTGATTACTTAACGTACTATATATTACAATCACAAAACCGATGATTGAATTTTCAATAAATGTTGATGATTTATAACTTTCGTATACTTAACTCAAATTCTGTTGTAATCATTGACTGTTTAGAAATGTTATGTAAATGAAAAATTCAAGTTATTATACAAGTCCGTTAAGGGATGAGAATACGAATTTGATATAGAATTTTGCATTTGGGTATATGCTGTAAAAATACATCGAAACAAAATAAAAAAAAAACTGAGTAAAAGCTAACAAATTATTTCGAGGACCAATACACCGTTAATACGGTAGTCGTTCGGATTAACGTATTCAATTAACGGTCCAAATTATTTTTCACACTATCCACCTTCAGCGCAAACGTTTCGAGTATTTCGGAGCCCGGGAATGAAAGGGTTCGGGAACAGAGTATTGCGTGCGATTGCAACGGCCTGCAAATACGTGTGACCGTTGTTTCAATCACCAATATCTAAGGTCAAATAAAAAAGGAGGGGGCTATAAACCCGAGTTGCAATAAGTCGATTCGATTTTTTTTTTTTTTTATAAAAAAAAGCATTAAATAATAAATAAAATAATTTATTTAATTGGATATGGTGAAATAGTATACTAAAATAGCAAGAAATATAATTTTTCTACACTATCAGAAAAACGTTTTTTGTAATAGCAAATATTGTAAAAGATAGTCACTCATCGGACCACGCTAATGCCATTTTCCCTACAATTATACCCCAAACTTATGCAAAGGCAGCTTCTAATCAATCCTCATATCCTAATTCCTCTCCATCAGCATAGGATACTACACCATCTGCTGAATCAAATCCAACTAATCTAATGTCAAGTTTCTTAAACGATTTCAAAACTTTAATAAATCCGTTAATATTACTGCTTACGACAGTAATTTCTAGTCTATTAGACAAATCCAAATGAATGACTCAGCCACAAATAACTCACTCTTAATTTTGCAATTCAATGCAAATGGCCTCAAAAACCATTCCAACGAACTTCAAACTGTTCTGTATAACAGGCGAATAGATATAGTCATCATAACCGAAACTCATTTTACTAAATACTCCTATGTTTTTATCCCAGGATATAATCTAATAAAAATTATTCACCCCTACAACACCGCACATGGTGGAGTCGCCAATTTAATCAAAACATCCTTATATTATGAGCTTCTTCCTAACTACAGTTTTGATCATATCCAATCTTGCTCAATTTTAATCAAATTAATTAAAATCCCAATCACTATTGGTGCATTCTACTTCTCTCCTCACCACAATATAACTAAAGCAATACTTGACGACTATTTTAGTACCATTAAAACTAATTTCATTATCGGTGGCGATTGCAACGCCAAACATCAGAGTTGGGGCTGCCGCGTCAACAACCCTCGTAGTATTGTACTATATAACCTTGCAAATGAGAGGTATATCAATGTTCTCTCTTCCCCGGGTCCTACATATTGGCCAACCACGCCAAATAAGAACCCCAACATACTGGACATATTTTGCTGCCAAAATTCCAATCAACGTACATTGCATTACTGATAATATCCTCGATTTAAACTCAGACCATTATTCTATTTTACTCACCATTTCTGCCACTCTACTAACTCTAGCCGAACCTCCTAAACTATTCTCTATTCTAACAGATCATAAAAAATTTCATGACATAATAAATGAAAAAATTGATCCAAAAATTAAATTAATGACTATCCCAGATATTGATGAAGCAGTTAATAACTTAGCAAAACTCATTCAACAGGCCGCATGGACTTCAACAAAATCTGATAAAACATTGGCTTCGTCAAAAATAACGCAAATTCTAATTACTTCTTAGTCCCAGAAGAAATTCGAAGTTTAATTACTGAGAAACGCAGGGCAAGAGCAAGATATTAATACTCCTGTCTTCCATCTTACAAATCCGCCTATAACAAACTTGCAAATCCCTTAAAAAAAATCTTTGCAAAACACAAATCTAAGAGTTTTGAAAGAAAACTTCACCAACTATCAGCTGCAAATGAGAGTCTTTGGAGAGAAACTAAACAGCTACTAAAATTTAAATCCGTTTCAACCCCTCTTAGAAAATCCGACCACACTTTAGCTATTACTGACTTAGAAAAAGCAATCAAGTTTCAATCACACTTATCATATACCTTCCAATTTCACGCTGACATATACGACTAACAACACTTAGACAATGTAAAAAAAATACCTTGACTCCCCGTTACTTTATGGGCCTCCAATAAAATTTGTCACCTCTAAAGAAGTAAAAAATATAATTCTGAAATATCCAAATAAAAAATTCCCTGGTTTCAACTTTATAACCACTGAAGTTACAAAATGCCTACAGACAAAAGCTATAGTTCTTTTAACATATATTATAAACGCAATTTTACGATTATCATATTTCCCTTTCTTGTGGAAATTTTTTTAAATCATATTGTTTGTCAAACGTAAAAACCTCTTGACACACCTGACTCTAACAGACCAATAAGTCTTTTACCTTTTTTCTCGAAAATCTGCAAAAGATTAATTCTACAAAGAATATCTTCTCACGTCAACAATAATAACATACACCTTTCATCTCATTTCGGTTTTCGGGCTAAACAAAGTACTGTTCACCAAGTACATTGAGTGGTTGACGCTATCTCAACTTCACTTAAACGAAAACAATATTGCTCATGTGTCTTCCTCAATATCTCACAGGCATTCGACCGTGTCTGGCATGATGGTCTTCTATTCAAACTTCGTAATTGTCTCCCGTCGCCTCTATTTCTTTTAATCAAATCCTACCTAACAGATAGATATTTTCATACTCGCTTCGGCTCGTGTATCTCAAAAATGGCTCTAATCAAAGCAGGAGTAACTCAATGAGGTATCCTGTCTCCCCTTCTATTTAACATGCATGCCTCAGACCAGCCCATAACACAAGATACCCTAGTTACTGATTACGCAGATGATAAAACGTTAATTTCAATACATGAAAATCAATCATATAATTGCTACGGCCAATCTTCAAATACACTTATACCTTATTTCGCAATGGTACTCCAAATGGAGAATAAAACTAAATCACAACAAGTCAGTACACACAACCTTTACGCTAAAACACGGAATTTGTCCATCTGTATTTGTGGACAACATACCTATACCGCCGTCTGACACCGTTAAATACTTAGGATTGACCCTCGATAAAAGATTAACCTGGAAGCAGCACATAAGTTCCAAAAGATTAATTTTAAATTGTCGCTCTCGTGCCCTTAAACACCTCTTAATAAAAAATAAATTTATTAATATAGAAACTAAACTGCTCATTTATAAATCTTTACTAAAACCCATTTGGACTTATGGATTACAATTGTGGGGATTGGCCAAAAAAACTAATATCAATAAAATCCAGGTCTTCCAGAACATCACTCTCCGCAGAATAGCAAATGTTCCACCATATGCAGCCAATCAAACCCTCCACAAAGACTTGCACATGAAATCAATTGAAGAAGAATCGGTAATTTATTACAAGCGATTCATTGCACATCTAGCTAACCAACAAAACCCACTAATCAGGAATCTAAATAATGTAACATTACCCGAAGTTCCTCGACATTTGAAAAGAAGTTGGTGCAGGGACCTCCTAATCTATTAAACTCCTAACGATCTTTCCCTCACATACACACTTATTCCTCACAACCAAGTCATAGATAACGTAATATATACACAAGCCAAGTGTTACTAATGGATGAATTCTTACTCCCATATTTCCTGATGTACTACCCTCTTCACATACACTCATTATGCTTTTTTTAGTAAAGATTGTGTAATGCGTATAAAAATATAAAAAAAAAAAAAAATAATAGCAGTGCCGTTTTATCAATTAATCGTAAGTTACGATTCGTAACCAAACTGTAATGCACAAATATACTAATGCTTGTTTATTAAAAAAAATTAATCCGATAAAAAATGAAAAATGAAATTGTTTTCGGTGAAAGGACCTGGCCGAAAGTAATACCTAACCTGCCGATATCATAATTTAACGGTCCTATCACAACGGTACCGGCACAATTCTGAACCGAGTCATTGACAACGAATACGTACGTTCTTGAACGGTATTAACAATATCACTATCAAACAATATCAATATCGGTGTCGTGAGAATGTCCGACGACAAATGTGTACGTTTGACGCGAGCCTTATTATTACGTCGTGGTTAAACGAATTACGAAAAAAAATGATACCACGTGCAGTCGTGTCGTGCGATCGCAAACGGTTTCCGCCTCGTTCCGGCATAAGTTCCGATTAATATTTCAACATCGAACGTGATATTTGTTCGTTCAACATTGCAACATTAATAACGACGTCCGATATTTAATACGTAACAGTAATAAACGTAATAAATGACGTGGATTTTTTTTTTTTTTAACGGAAAATATTAATATAACCGCCATCGCAGTAGTAATGCAAATGGACGCGAAATTAAATAGCACTTGTTCCCATTAACCTTAATGAATTTCGTTCGTTACAATTTTCCAATACTACACAGCATTCAAACGATTCCAGTGTTAATAATCGATCTACTTCTTCCACGTCGGTCCGGTCATTTCGCACAATGCCCGTGGACAATATTATACATTATTCCCTGATTCGGCCACTAAAACCGATCGTTGAGCACAGTGCCTGGACGATGTGAACAATGACCGATTCTGTACATTTTCCTAAATATATTACGAGCTGTAGAAATTCGAAACCCCCAATTTGAACGCGGAAATAATCCGAAGCTGTGATGATATCGAAATTCAATAAATTAAAATTTCCTAGTCTACTTTGTAGTTTTTAACGCTACCAAATTATTCGCAGAACATGAAACGTTTGTTCATCAGTACACAAAAGTATTATTTTGGTAGCTAAACGAACGCTTTGGAGTGCAAGTGAAGTGGATAAACTTTAAAAACAGAATTCATCGATTTTAAATACTTGAATTCTTATTCATATTGACACATAACATACTACACGATGTTATACTGTGTCAGCGGTTTGTTTATATGATACATATTATACTTACAAATTGTATTTAAAATTTATAAACAAAACCAACAAAAATGCAACGAATAAGAAAGAATTAAAATGAAAGTTTCAAAATTTAATACTTTAAAGCGTGATTTAAACTTTGTACCGAAAAAACTGAGTAGAAGAAGATAAAATTGAGTAGATTGCCTATAACAATTTACGGTCATAAAATTGTTATATTATAAACTCGATGCAGAGTATTATATTTATTTTTCAAAAAAATGTTTTCTTTTTTTCATACGAATTTTGAGTCGTGAAATGATTATCTATATTTTTCGAGCTTTAACTTTATCTGTACATAGCAAATAATAAACACATAACATTAAAATCATTATATAATTGCGAACAAGAGTTACCGTTGTGGACGACACGTTTATCCTTGGATTTTGGATCAAAAACTACCGACGAATTTAATTTTTTTCATTACCTTTAACGTATATAGAATCAAGAAAAAAAAATATTCACATTAGAACTTTTACACATAATTCATCGATAATTTTTTTTATCTTGGGAGTAGAATTTCATAGTGAATCAACTCACAAAACATATTTAATATTTCGACCAAGAAAAAAAACCAATTGTTTATTAGTTTTTCTTCCTCGACGTTAAACCGTACTTCGAAAACGTAGTCGAGAATCCCGAATCTAGTAATGCTGAGATCTCGTTTAACGGCGCGTACTCCCAAACACATACGCACACACGCACGCACCCACCAAATCCACGGTATCATTATCGATGAGTTCGAGACCTTTGCAAACGTTTCAGTTAAATATGGTAGATCTGGTATCTAATGTGTGGTGGTTAAATGGAATTCGTAGAAGCAATCGTAAGGATTTGCGGTGTAATCGGTAACAAACAATTGGTTTAGCTCCGAGATTCCTTCAGCGAAATAGATCTCCGCGTAATTTTATAAGATACACGACTCGTCAAGGCGAGATCGATGACTCCAACGCGTGCATGCTGCGCGGTTACGAACGTTGGGGAGTGGTTACCAGGGATGCAAAAGCAACCGCCATTCGTTACCTGTAGATGGACGTGTACGACGAGAAAATTCGGATTCGAACGTATGCGCTCGCGGTTCGGAAATAAATCGGCGGTGGCAAAACTTGGTAGGGTCATCATGTCTCTAAATAACCGTTTTACTTTTATCTGTTTAAAAAATATGGCTTTTCGTTTTTGTTCGCGTCCACGTTCAGAAAACCTTGGTTTTAAAACAAACGGGGAATATTGATCATAATCCATTTCGCCGCTCGTATATTACGTTATACGATCTGAAAGTTGAATGAATATCAATGGTAATTAATAATAAAACCAACAAGTTTGTCGAGTGTTCTTGTACGATTTATTGCGTTCTACGCACTGGCGAGATGTACTGCGGATGTAACGTGGTGCAGGTTCTAGGGGTATTACGTGCTTCGTACGCGTCGTGTTGGCCATCTTAATCCGTTACGTTTGAAGAACAAAAACGTTTTCGGGCCCTAAGGGTTAATAATAACCCAAGTGCCGGTATTGTTCGTGAGTTTTTCCAAGAAATTGCAGCCGCCAAAGACAATTTATCTCCGGGCAAGTTGTCACGTCGGTAGAAAAACTAAGGGAGCACAACGTTATAATCGTTAACATTTTCCAAATTGAGCGGTGAAAAAAAAAAAGGTCCCGTGGGTATCATTGTGCCAATCTACCGACCGTAATACGCAATAATATCTACAACTGAATTTAATGGTTTTTCTTCAACGGCCACTTTGAAATCAAACATTTATATTTGGTTTCAACGATTTCCTTTTTGTCGTGCGGGTTTCGTAATAATAATGTTCATTGAGCCATCAGAACTTAACGAACACTGTAAACATGAAAAATAAATAAATAAGAACGAATAAATTTAATTAATTTAATTATTTGACGATTCGAGACTTTAATAATACTTTTTTCTGTTTCCTTGCGTTTCATCCACCCATCAAATGGTTTATCTTCTTGTCCACCCGTACATCCGTTCAGAATAATATTCGGTTCTTAATCGTTATTCCATTTCCTCGATATCCTCTAAGCTTTCGATTCTAAAGCGCAATGCCATAGTGTTGCGCATCATAAGCGTGATGGGTATTACACGAACAAAATATTTACGATGGTAAAAAATTGCCAGGGGTGTATCCGATGAGTACTGAACACGAATCTGCATTGCGTTATTTCGCGTACAGAAGACCGATCTTGGGAGATTGATTGCGTACCGTAATACTACTGATTTTCGGCGTATCGATCGTGGACAAAATTAGTCGCTAGATTAATTGATTGCTCGACACAAATGCTTTTGTGACCGATACAAGTATTAATTAATTAATCGACAATAAAAGATACATTTTATATCAATGCTCGAGTTGAACGTTAAGAGTTATTCCTTATAAAATGTCCAAATTTCTTTTATTATTATAGACATCACACACATTATAAATACTTTCAGTTTATTATAAATAAAATAATGATAGTCTGTAATATTATTAATTGTTACGTTACGAATTTCGTTCATCTAATTATAATACTAAGCATATTTAAAGATCAAGTTTAAAACCTATGACTTATAATTATAATATACTTAATCATTGTACCATATATATTACTTAAATCATTTATCACAATTTCGTACTATAATACATATTAATATATTATATACATATCATGATTATTGTTAATACAAAATTAATCGCATTATATTTTAATAAAACTGATTGTAACTAGTGTATCATGATTCATAATATGAGCTTATTATAATTATATATTTTAGTAAATAAATTCAAACAAAATAACCAACAACAGATACAAAGTCCTAAAATTCAACATACGCTGATCATTCTTCCCTACACTATAATCATGCAAGTAATTTTAACACAAATTTCTTAGTCCCATCACTAATCACTACAAGGTGTATTAAATATTCACTGTATACTCAATATAGAAATACACATTGGATTTCAGACGATTTAATTGTATCGATCAAATAAAAAAAAAAAAAAAAAAAAATTATTTGGTAATCAATTAACTAATTTTACCAACACTTAATTTATCGGCGAAAATTTTACCGGATATCGTAAATAACACACACCCGTTTATAGAAGAATACCATTTGTCTGTACATGGAAGGAAGAATCTTGACAGTTCTCGGATCCCAGTGAGAATGGAAAGAATAATTTTTGAGAAATTGTCGATTCAGTGAGATAACTGTTAAATATTCCAAGATGATCCTTTCGAATTTAAACGATTTCCACTCAGAATTTAGAAAAAAATCATAAATAAACCAATAAAGATAAAACTTCAAACTCAACACATCTCGACAAATCTTCATGTATCCAATATAACCTCATTTGGACCATCATAATACGCCAGCATAATAGTCGCCAAAACAACATCAAATACTTTCATTCAATGCCTACAATTTTGAACGAATCAAAAATCTTATTAAACCCTTTTATATCACTACTTACTATCCTTTGAAAGTAACTCATAACAAACTTCCCATGATTGTCAGTATATCTACTAAGAAAATACTGTATCCATAAACCTCATTAAAATGATCATTTGACTATATTTAATAAAAACTATATTATTTATCAAATAAAACTGAAATATTTAGTTAACGAAAATGCTCGTTCCTACAGAAACAGTATTTGGAGAGTATTTTCCAAGACGACCAAAAGAGATTTCAACAACCGCACTACCACTCATTAACCGCGCCGGATAATATAGAAAACAACCGATTTTTGAACAACTAAAATTCGCCCATACGAAATTATGTTATTGTATCGAGACTCGGCGTGTATGGTTTTCGTAATTATTTGTGTAATTTGTAGGAGAAAAAAATTGACTACGTTTTCCCTTTGTCGTAAATGTTTCGAATGTTTTCAATCAAATAATTGTGCAGCCACATCGTACGACCTCGGGTTTCTTCTGCGGAAATATGCGTTCCAAAAAATAATCGTGTTGCATTACCCAACGCAGCGAATTGTTGTTGATTCGAATTATTTGTAAATACTTTCAGATTTGCAACCCATCGGTTTGCACATATCAATATCATATTGTTGTAGTTTTGATTTTTATAGCGCGCAAGGAAGTGTTTGTTTTCACAAAACGTTGTCTGATTTTTAATTTTTTTTTTTTGTTTATCGTAACATTTTTTCGCCCGCGATCTATTACACCACAAGGCGTATGAAAATAGCCATATTGGTAAATAACAATACTCGTGTTATTCTCGCCCTCGAATTGTTTTCGATGTTGTGTAAATATCAATCCTTAAGAATCGTATCTAGTTTACAGCGAGACGAATAGAAATATATAAAAACCTCACGAAAATCGAATCTAAATAATATCAAAATGCGAGAATCGAGCCGAAAAAGTATCGAAATATATATATGAAATAAGTATACTATAAATATTAAAGTATTATATAATATAATAGAATACCACTTGGATTTATAAAAGTAATCACCCGTCTAGTTCAGTCTCCATCCAGTTCAACACATTTACTTAACTTTTTAATGGTTAAAATAATTAAGGTTATTTCAAACCAAGCTACCCCCTTGATGGGTGGTGGAAGAGTTGATCAGATCAGACTCAATGTTCTGTTTTTTAAATATAAAAACAACTCCGATTTTTAAGAAATATCCATATTGATATCGGTTGTAGGAATTATATTTTTACTATCGATGAGAAAGTGAAATAATTTTTTTTTTTATTATTTAGTTATTTTAAATTATTTTTAATTTAATGAAGAAAAAAAAATATATCGGTTTACTTTTAACTTAACGAGTTAAAAATAATCTTTAACATGCCCAGCCTTGGTTATTTCACTCAGGTCGATAAGAATGATGAAATAATCGAATAATTTTTAAACCACTCGGGATAGTTATCAATTACCGACAGTGTCTCTTGAAGTGAACCTGGAAGCGCATATAAATTCGGTGCACAATCGATGTTTACGATGGAAATTTCGTGTTCCGTACACATAACTCATCGAGATATGTCCTTTAATATTATTATTGCACATCCCCCGTTTCGAACAAAACAAAATGTAATAATAACACCTAATTTTATTATTCGAAACGGTGTACACGGCCGTATATTATGTATGCGACAATCGTTTAAAACGCAGCCAGTAAAAATTATGTCGTTTTTATAAAACAATATATCGTCTTTATTTATTAATTAAACGCTCGATCTCGTTTTGATACGATAACAAGCCAACAAACACGAACCGATTTTCTTCTTATTATTATTTTTTTTTATAGGTTTTCTCAGACATCGACGAAAAAAACCTGCGTGAGTAATTTGAGTGGATGTGAGTGGAAACGGAAGCGAAAAAGGAAATATCTTGTACGTATTAATTAATATTTTTTTTAATTTTTTTCACCATATACTTTCTTACAGTTTAAAGAGGCTATGCGAGCTTTTAAGCCATTCTAATAAATAGAGTTTACTACTAAATGGCTTATTTAAATAAGCTTTACTAAAATACACTGCCACCCGACATGACATTTAACGTATTAAATAGGCTTCCGCGCTTAGAAATCGAGTTGTGACATCAATGAAATAAAAAATTATTAACAATAATAATGTTAATGTTGGTTAATTACACGCACGCGCATCAACGATTCTCGTTTGTGTAATAATATTGTAATAAAATTTAGTTTTTCCCGTATTGTTCCAATATCACCGGAAAGGAATCAAAACAATTCGACGGTTATGTATTTTACACACGTTAAAATAACAATTGTTATTACTACTTCGTTAAGTCGACTAAACGTATACAGCTATATCAACACATACACCGTGTAGGTACCTCTTAATATTTCGCGGTAGATATATACCGAACACGGTTGTCTACAATTGTCACAAAATTAAAATCATGTTGTAGTTTTGAACGTTGGTCGCTTATGTCCTGTGACGCACGCAAATAATACAACGAGAAAAACGGAATAAAAAAGACGTAAAATTCACCAAGCGTTACGCGAATCGATAAAAAAAACTGTTTACAACTGATTTTAAACTGATCGTTTAACGTCTGTTTTGCAGTTTTTCCGGATAAAATACTGCGTATGCAGTTATAACTAAACTAATATGGACAGATGTGCAGTCATTAATGAGTCAAAACGATCGGTTTGAATCGCATTCGATATGCCGACCAGTAGACTTCAGTTGGCCGAATTGAAATCGCCGGAGAAATAGTGCTGACCCAAGTATTTTATGTCGAAAATATTGCATCGCCGCCTGAGAAAAATACGATTCGCAGTACAGAAATAGCTAGCGGGGAAGGATTTGGCGTGTTTTAAACCGCATGAGCTTGGTAAAAACGAAATAGTGTCGACCATAATACAGTTGAATCCGGCCGGGAAACGTAGTGTTCGGTAAACTGACGAGAGCGCCCGCGGCGTATAATAATATGATTTGGGCGAACACGACGCGGATTATTAATCACGATGGAAATACTGTTACGGCGCTAACGATTCAAAGCCGACTCGTCTGCACTGGAAATTCGGTGTTCGCTCGTGTTCACATTATGCTTGTGTACATATAACGCCAATACGAATCATCAAACAACAATGGAAAAACGCGATGTTTCTGAAAATTGGTTCGAATTAATTTCGGAAACGGACGCACAACTGGAAATTGCCACCGTCACTGTAGTATCTACTGTACTATAGTAAACGCGTGCGTCGAATAATTTTTCGATGGACGAAAAAAATATATAATATAATAAAAATTACCGCACAACGCAGCTCGATCGGAGAAAACCAAAAATCCGAGTACGACAAACAGAAACTTGAGTGTTCGTTTCTCCCGACGCACATCTTTGAGCTCGGTTCAAAGTCTCGTAAATTGCGCGGTGTATTACACTATTACCAGAAGTATGGCGTTAACCATACGGTTAAGTAGTCAATTTTCGTAATGACATTAAAACTTGACTTTAACTAGTTGATTTGCCGATAGTACAGACGATTACAGCATCTGATCTATTACAGTTCGAACGATCGTTGTAATAAACTTCACATTTGCCGGCCGATAATCGCTGCTTGGTCGAAATAGAGCAATGTTTAAAGGAAAACATGTTCGATTGTCGTACGTAAAAAATAAAAACGGCGTAATTATTTTTTATGGCCCATGGCCCGCAAAAGGTGAATGTAGTTTATTATTATAGATTTAAATATTTGTTTACGTGAAATTAGCTCAATTCAATAATTATTTTCACGGCCATCACAGTCTTGATTACGACGTCTTTCCGAAACCGTTATACGTATTGTTGTATTTTACATTTTCGTTATATTATTATTATTTTCTTACGGTTGAGCTGCGTACGCATGCGTTAGTAATACGATTTATGTTCCGCGATTCCGTAAGTTAATGACTCACACGTCATTCTCGCCGGTCCTGCAGACCATAGTACGTTCCTGTAGTACGTCGATCCTTCTACTCATCCTAATGCACTGTCAAAAGGATCGCGGCGCGTACTATTACATCCGACGCGGGAAAAATCGTTATAAAATCAGCGGCGACAGTTTACTACTACATACGGGACTTCGATCAACACGGCATAATTCTAAATTCAAAAGCACCCAAATCGTTATTGTTATCTTTAAATTGTACATACATTTTACAGGAGCATGTAAATTTAAATAATGATAATAAGTATTTATAATCGGGTTCTATAAGTAAACATTGGCAGTGACATATCTAGGATTTTTCCTTGGGGGGGCGGGGGGATATACAAATAATAATACATATGTAAAATGTACATAATCAACATTATTTTCTTTTAAAAATTATTTCATTGCAAATATTTATTAATTAATTTCGAATATCTGTACTAAGGTATTTCACATGTATGTCTGTTCCACTCAATATATTTTACAAAAATGCATCTCCTTCAGCTTTATATTACAATAATACATGGACGTTTTCAATATTTTGTGTATTATCTAAATCTAAATAAATATATAGTTAAAATAAAATAAGTTTCTTTTAATATTAATATAACAATTTGGGATACAGCGATTAATACAAACCATCATTATCGGTTAAAATGTTTTCTATTTCTTCAAGGTAACTTCTCAATGATGATTTTTGTCTATCACTTATTACAACACACTCAATAATTGGTACTAAACATTCTCTATTTTCATTTACTTAACAGCACAGCATTAACTTGAAACATCTAAAATATATGGAAGTACAATTTTAAAACATTACACGATACAATTTACTAAGTACTGTTGTAATGTGATGTAAAGATTCCTCAACCATCTTTTTAGTTTTTTTTCCAATATCTATATTATATTAAAACAAGCTGCTCAAGTGGTTGATTTAAATATTCACCAGTTTTTGAAAATATAGTATAAAATTTACAAAGAGCACTTTTTCAATTTCAGAATAAGCAAGCCAAGAAAATGCATCTATTTTCTTTGATTAAAATCTAAGACCTCTTTTGGGATATATTTTGGGAGTTACCGAAATATTCTTAAGGACCTGTAAATACATTAAATTATGCAATGTTTATACTTTAATATATTATTTGCAGTTTAAAGTTAAATCAAGCATTTTAAAATGTATTGCAATGTTTGTATGTTTTAAATAAATTATTATTTTTATGATATCTTACTGATAGTTTTTCTTCGTCGTTTAAGATAAAAAACTTAAAACACGTTTTAAAAAAAAAAAACTCTTTTACCTAGTTTGAGTAACCGTCGAAACCAAATGCGTTGGCTTATGGCTAGCATCAAAGACATGTGGTACTAACTTGCAACTACCCTATGTATTAATTATCTTTAAAATTTTACATAGTTTGTTAGGTCGATTTCACACAGTTCGTTCCTTTAACGGCAACGAAAACGGACAGATGCCGAAGATTTGGGCGATAAGAAATAATCATTTGCAGGCAATGGTCGATAAATATAATTACAATTTAGAAACAATACGATAAAATCGCCGAAAGTTAACATGCTGTTCATAATTTACACAGATAAAATCTGATTGTGTGGGTAAATGTTTATTTTATTTTAAAAACTATCTTAATTTTAACTTTTTTTCTTTAATATTGGATAATATATTTACACATTATTTACTTATAGTGTAGTTTAAAAAACCTCCCGAAGAGGCATATGACCCCCATATCAACCCCGCAAATACGCCACTAAATAGAACTATTAGAGACCACAAAATCCAACGGACCAAATAGCAAAATACTAAAACTACGACAGGGCTGCGCTTAAAGCGGGTACGATACGCGACTGCACTACTTTGATACAGTACAATTTGTATTATCAGCTATGGATATTTCGTATTCAGACATTTATTAATCAAAGTATAAATATAAGTTTGACAGCAGATAAAAATTGTTATAAACGTTCTACAAATAATATTCATTTACTGTATTAAATATAGAATTATAAATAATCAAGTATCGTTTCCTCGAAATATTTTTGAGTAATATTTATTATGAAACAATATTTATTATTTTATTTATTTATCAGATTTACGAGTGATGCCCTTATTTAAAATAACAATACATTAGTAAATAACTGTATATCGCAATATAATAATAACACATTTGTATTATATTATTTTTATATTATAAAAAGAATAATAATAAAGGAATAGTAGTGAAAGTTTAGAATAAATAGTATTTATTAAATTCATAGGTACATTATCATTACAATCGTTATATCATTTCAAAAGGTAACGGGTCTAAATCGAAATGCTACACCGGTAATGATATATCCCTAAAAACATATGAACATAATGAAACCTGTGTATGTGTATGTGTGTGTGTGTGTGTATGTACATGATCAATATCGTTATTTAAATCGTCTGTTTTTACGGTTCACAGCAGTTACGATGTCAACATTGCAAATGCAATTTATTTATATTTTGTCTGGTCGAGAAAACATCGCATCGTATGCATAATATAATCACATGTGTAGTATTTTACTTCGTTATCCGATATACGAATCGGTTAGCGTTAAGAGTTTAGTGAACATAAAATTTACGACGATCACGAGTCTTCTGGAAACAACGTTCTGTAAAAATCGATTAATCGACTGTTTATGATCTCAATCGATTGAATCGATGGCCTGTTGATCATAAAATAAATCGATATTCAATCGACCGTCAAGCAATATTGACATTAATTGAGTAGAGCGAAATAAGTAATTCAACACACGCCTACAGAGGAACAACCACTCGTCGTAACCATGTCGTATTTATTCCTTAAAGAATTCGTCATTTTTATTGAAAATTTTCAATAAAAATGACGACCATATAAACGTAAAGAAATATTTTCCCACGTGGAAGTGCTTACGACGACGTAGTAATATTTGCAATGGATCCGTTCACATCATGTTCTAATATCGCAAAAAAAGTCACGGGGGCAGCATTAAAATTTTATTTTTATTTATTTCTACACGTCAACGCATTGATCGAAAGTGTTCCAACGAATAAAGGAGGGCACGAACCCCTGAGCACATTCAGCGTCCGGACTAATTCGCACTACATTTAAATATTCTATTTTATTATTTTTTGTTGTCACATTTAACTGTTGGGTACAGTACGGATTACACAGCGAGATCGTTCCCCGTCCGTCGACGAGGAGCAACAAAATAATAATATACGTGACTCTACTGCTGCGATGATTTGTTTAATAACTGTTTTTCCTCGCGACACGACCGGTGTCTATAATCAACGTGCACGTTTCTCTTCATCTG
The DNA here is from genome assembly GCF_003268045.1 of Sipha flava. Lineage (NCBI taxonomy): Eukaryota > Metazoa > Arthropoda > Insecta > Hemiptera > Aphididae > Sipha > Sipha flava. Next base: position 1,686,038 of record NW_020272758.1, read on the forward strand.
CGGATGGTGAAACAAGAAAGAGAAAATAATTCGAAAATATGTAATAATAAAAAAAAAAAAAGATCGACAAATTTTTAGTCTTTTCCTTTTCAGAGCAAATAATTACCGTCCGTTAATCTGCACACCTAGTGCTGCGAAAATTAAATATTTATAAGTCGTACAAAGTTATTATTGGGAAGTGATGTTACTAGTCGCGCTTTCCGCGAGAATGACGAACAACCGCTAATGGAAATACGAATAATTTTAAACGTTTTAAGTGTAGGCACGTTAGTGGCAAATTGAAGTATGAAGTGTTGGCCGCCGTAAAGTTGGCTGGCATATATCCAACACTACAGGTTGTTAAAGTACATCGTGGAACAAGAACAAGTGGGACACGGTTGTATCGTATTCGGAAAAACGCAACGCTCACTAATATATGTACAGTAAAAATTGCAAATACGTTCGGATTTTACGTTCCACCGATATTCGTGTGCGTGCGCGAGTGCGTTTGAAAGGAAAATGAATACGTACGTTTTAAAGGAAAAAAAATGAACTACCTGCTATACGAAAAAAAAATATAGCTGACGGAGTAGAATTCTATTAAAACGCTGACGCGTAGACACAACACGAGTTTTTGTACACCGCAGCAACGCGCGTACGGACGGACGGACATCGATATTATAATTGCACTCGTCCACGGTGCTCCGTTAGTGCGTGTACCGACGTGGCAAGACGACGCGATAAATGTACGCGTAGTTGATAAATATTGAATAGGTTTGATCGCTCGTTGGAAAACAAACACAAGTATTCCCCGACGTGGAACGTTTTGGAACGCGTTATCGAAAAACGACTATTTTTCTGCACTTCCATCGTAAATGGTCGACATCGAACCCGATCGGACATGAGAAGATCGTCGTGGACGTTTTTGAGCGTCGCGCTGCTGTTCTGCGCCCTGTTGCTGACGGTCGCGACCGAACGACAAGATGAGGGCGATGACGACGACGACGACGATGGCGCGCACGGTAAGCACTAGGCGCAATATCGCGTCATCCGGTCAAATCGAGTACCATTTAAATGTCCTTAAACATCCTTGTACACTGTTTCACGTCTGGATCGTGAGCATTTCTTAGACAGTCGCCGATGTACGCGATCCAACGGATCTACTTCACGCGACGCGTATCTTGTTCCCGCGCGTAAAAAAAAAAATCCAGACCACAAACGGATGTGTCCAGTGATCGTTCGGACTCGCGCGCGTGCAATCCAAGTCCGAGACCGAGCTCGATCCCGTTCAAAGAGACGTTGAAAACAGTGGACGGAATCTCCGCGAACATCCCTACAGAAACTGCCGCACGAAATCGAATAAACTCCGCAGCAATACTTGGTCAGCGTTCGAATCGAGTTTCTGCCGGTCATCGCGGTCTCTCGATTGCACGATAGTATCTCTTCATTGACACGCGTTACGGATAATCTTTGGAAATTCTCAAAGAACGCGAGACACGGAGAATCGCACGGTTCCGTGGATATTTTCTGCTTAAATGGAGTTGTTCCGTGTCCTTACCGCGTTTTCCGGTCGTCTTTGGATCCGGTCGTCTGTTCTGATCGAAACTGACTAGTTTTTTTTGATTTTTACACACGATGATTTAAATGGTTCAGATCACCGGCACCGACGTGCATTATTTTGTCGTGTTATCACCAACCCGTGGATCATCGGCCACGAGCTTACGTAAAATTAAATACAGTGTACTTTCCATTATCCGCGGTCTTCTACAAAACGAACCATGTACATATGTATAATGAAAAAAATTATTTTTCTTTACACAATTACATGTATCGTTATGATGAGGTTAGTTGTTAGTAATGTTTTTCTCGAAATATAAACGGTTTACATACGATACGTCATATTCAAGGCCGTATCTGGAGGGCAGGGTGTCTAGACTCCTCCCCCCCCGCAATTTCTTCAATATTTTACGAATGTTTAAAATAATTATTTATTTTTAATACCAACATAAGTATTTTCAGTCAAAAATGACTTAAGCTCCAATTAATCATTGTCTGCTCTTAGTTTTATATCATAATATCATATGAAAATATAATATTAATTTTAATAAAAGAAGATTAAATCTTTTTCTGTCTTATTTTTAACAAATTATCAAAAGTTAAAATATGAATTCAATAAAATTACAATATACATGTTTTGAACCCCTGTCGAAAAAAATTTCTAGGTACGGCCTTGGTCATATTAAATGGATTTTTAAGCAAAAATATAAAGTGTTCTTATTTCATTTTTCTTAAATATTATATAACATTAATTTTTTTTTTTTTTTAATATAATAATACACTTTTAATACTCATATTTATAATTATTTAATTTTCTTTTCAATTTTAATATATCGGAATATCCGTGGATGCCACACCACCATATTTCGTAGACAATCGATAGTATACTGTAATAACAAAACTCTCAAATACATGTGGATATAAAGACACATAACTTACTCAATAAAAACTATCACATATTTGATTATCAATTTTATTTAGTTTGCCGTTACCTACAACCCGAATCCACGTGTGTTACGCCAGCACCGCCCATTAGGAAAATTTGATTTTTTATAATATCAATAATTAGCACGTTATTGGCATGAATTTCCATGACCAATTTCGCAATTTGCATGTCATCCATTTCTCCGGAATCGCAAAAATTAATGGGTGGCGCAGGAGAAACATTTCGCCAGTAGCACCCAATCGCAAAAATGGAATTTTTCATATTTTTTCATAGCCATTATTTAGCAAGCAATTAGCATGAATTTGCACGACTATCGCCGAAATTCCCTCGATCGTTGTTTCCGTGTAATAACGTGTCAAAGAATTTGCTCGTTTTACCAGCACCGTCCAAAATCGAAATTTTACGAATTCCTAAAATTCAACTACGCCATCGTTTAGCACGCAATTAGCATGCATTTGCATGACTATCACCGAAATTCGCTGGATCGTTGTTTCCGTGCAATATCGTATCAAAGAATTTGCGCGTTTCGCCAGTACCGCCCCAAATTAAAATTTTACGAATTTCTTTCTTATGAGCTTTTTTGTTCTTCAATATTTTAAGATTTTTACTATAATATTTTAGTGATTATACTATTAGTTTAAACTAATCCAATTTAAAAATTGTGTAAAGACACTGTCAACGCTTTGTTGGTTTTTTTCTCTCAGGCCCTACTAGGTACTATCATTTTGGTTTTACAATATTTTTTTTTCTTCGTTTGATCTATGAACACTTCCTCCTAAAAGTGTTACTCAAAAATATGAAATGTTGCACTGAAAAAATAACGATAAAAAATAAAGATTATTGAATATTATTTATTATACAATCTTATATGTAAAATATTCTATAACAATAAAGCTTTACGAGTTGACTTTTAGAATGTCAATAAACCGTTTCAAATATTATTATTTATAATTTAATATATTAAAAAATAAATTGGTATCCTACATTTCTAATGATCAATTTAATTACTATGACACCTCAGTCAGAAGTATTAAAAAATAAAGGGTTTCTGATAAACAAATGAGTGACTCATGTTTTAACAAAAATACAATTCTATATTAATACTATAATACTCGTATCAATAGAATATTTAAAGTTAATAAATACTCCAATATAATAATACTTATTTGAATATAAAATTATTTTTATATTAAAAATTGTTATCATTTCACATTTTTTTATCTATTTCTGAATACATCTAAAAAATATGTTGTAGATGTATGATTATTCATTATATTATTTAAAATATTCAATAAGAATATATTGCTAATTATATTATTGGTTCTGATGATTTGAAATAATCCATATAATGATCATAGTTGAGAAAAATGAAAAACTTTAAAAATTAGTTAATAATGATCCAAGGATTTATGTAAAATTAATTTCAAGTACCTAATAATCAAGTTATTTTGGTTATAAAGTTTTACAAAATGATTTATTATTAAGTAATAATAACAACTGTTTATAACGAATGAACACTTTTTTGTAAATTGTATTGAGTATATTATTATTAAAAAATACAGAATAGCTTTATATTTTCTTAAATAGAAAATTTTATGTATTATAGTGGTCGAAATAAGAAAATCTCCCATCATTTTCAAAAACTTCAGGAAAAATCCTAAAAAAGTAACGGAAAAAAGGAAATTTTTATGCAAACCCAGTTTTCGATAAAAATGATTATTTTATTTTACTCTAACTCAAAAAATAATAAGTTTAAATATTTGAAATGTTCACCAAATATTTATATTAGCGTTGTCTATAGGCAGTTAAACTTTCAAAGTATTTTGATTTTTTTTGAGACAATTTATTATTGACAATTTAAATTATCGATTTTTTTTTAAGTATTTTATTTTTAAATATGGATTAAAAAAATTTGGCCGCCAAAAAATCTTGAAAATTTAATACAAAGTGCCTTATAAGTTTTCTTTATCAGATATAAAAAAAAAACAAAAAGTGTAAGTCACAATTTTATTTTTATAAACGCTTAAAGTTCAAATTTTTACGAAATATGTCAAAATCGCGAAAATATGCAATTCTGTAGTTAAACATTTTTAAATTTTTTTTTATTAAAATCTAAGAATTGAAAATTTAATACAAAATTTTCCATAAGTTAAGCTTAGAGTAATTATAAAAACGATTGAGGAATATATTTTTTTTAAAAAATTTTACGAGTGTTTAATCTTTCACGAAATCAAAAATTCACGCGTAAAATAAGGATTTACTATCAATGGAATTTTGATTTTTGTTGTAATTATATAGAAATATACTTTTCCTCTATAGTTACTCTATAATACTAGTACACTTGTGATAATATAAGGAAATATAATAACCACATGCAATATTATTGGAAACATTTGATTAACCATGCCGTATTCAACACCCAACCCATCCTAATTGAAAAATAAATTACTATGAAATAAAATTAAATATTTAGCAATATTTAAATATAATATACTCTAGACTGATAAATCATCTTCGTTCAGAGTCGTTTTTCGTATACAATGATACTTATCATTGCATTCAAATTTAACATAATATATAAAATTTCGATTTTGGGTGGTGCTGGCGAAACGCACAAATTCTTTGATACGATATTGCACGGAAATAACGATCGAGCGAATTTCGGTGATAGTCGTGCAAACTTATGCTAATTGCATGCTAAAAAATGGCTATAAAAAAATATAAAAAATTCCATTTATGCGATTGGGTGGTGCTGGCGAAATGTTTCTCCAGCACCACCTATTAATTTTTGCGATTCCGGAGAAATGGATGACATGCAAATTGCGAAATTGGTCATGCAAATTCATGCTAATAATGTGCTAATTATTGATAGTATAAAAAATCAAATTTTCCTAATGGGCGGTGCTGGCGTTACGCACGTCCCGAATCCAGCATAACGTGAATTCACTCGACAACCGACTTAAACATCACTTAATTATTACTGTATCAACATGATTGTTTCATTAACCATACAATCCAATTTTCTTCCTTCGAGTAATTATTTATACGTCCATTGCACAACTGATCTATCGGGTGTTTTGCATAATATACTAATAGTTAATACAAGTAATTAAAACGATATTTTTACAAATGTCCTTGATTATTACTAAACGACGTACAAGTATACTCATCGCTGATAACGACCTTCCGTGGAATTTCCGGGCACTAAATATAGCTCTATAAGTTGAAGACGTACTATCATTCGTAATTCTGAAATAAGTGGTATTCGTTTCTTGCACAAAAAAAAATAAAATAAAAAGTAGCTTAAAAAGATTAGTTAATTATAAAAATGTATATTATTTTTAAAACATTTTGATGGTTTTGATGTGATAATATATGAAAATAGTTCGAAAATATATAAAAAACAGTTCAAATATGGTTTCTATAATAAATAAAAAGTTAAGACAGCATTTGACTGACTCTAGGTACTCGTATTATAGTGATATTAATGAATCTAAAAAATTTTAAAAGAAAACAAATTTATTTAATTATAATGTATTTATAGATCCTTATATGAGATTAAAAGAAAATAAATTACAATCTTATTTTCTCCGAATGAAAATATTAACACTTTTTTCTATTCACTCTAGAAAAAATGTATTAAAAAGTAACACTGCGATTCCTTCTAGCTTGCTCGTGTTAAGTGCACCTTTTCAGCTTTAAATGCTGGAGACTAACTTTTGAAACAAAGAAGTTCACAGTCAAAAATAACTTTTAAGAGGCATTTGTGAACATTACACAATACTCGTATAAACTTAAGTTTATCAACACAATAGTTTAAATTGTATTAATGTTTTTTTTCTTTTAATCCTTTTTTTTTAATTTATAATCGTATTAACTACACACCATGGAATGTATAGATAACCGGTATATTTTATTATCTTGATTATTCGATACTCGAACTTACAGCAGTTCAAAATGTTCAATGACTTAGTCAAACAATGAATTAGTTTTGTGTGTATTTCCAGTTGGGTTATGTTAAAACAAATAACTGATTAAAACTACACGTGTACGCAGTTATACTTTCTAATGACCAGACGATCTTATACGTATATATAAGGCAATATATTATTATCACTCCTACTTCAATCTAGGAATGGTATAAAGGGTTAATGTGTGTTCAGAAATGATTTTCGTCTTGTTTAATGATTGCGGAAACGTGATCCCTGTTTGGTTAAATCTTAAACCGTTGTTACGGCACGCAACACAGTATATTTGCATACGCTAAGGTAAGAGTCATGTTAAAAGAAACGATATCGAGACACTGCTATTAGACTACAATGAGTTTTGTAGTGATTTAGGGCTTAAAAAATTGCCAATAGGAATATGACTGCAATATTTTGAGGTTGCTAGTGAAGTTTCCGCGATCGATGTGAGGAGAAAAACTGTTGAAAATAACTTTACCATTACCGAACCGAAACTGTGATGATATTTTTATAGGCGTGAAAAAACAAATCGGATAAACAATAAACAGTTACACTTATCGTAACTATATCGTAACGCGGCCGACGCGTTTCGTACGCGTCTCGTGGTATTGGCAAATAATAGAACACGACGGACGGCTGTTGATAAATCGTTAAAAAAATTATAATATGGGTTGAAAAATGCGAAATCGAACACCGAAAAAAACGGTCGGACGGGTTGCCACGAGCCGAGGAGACAGCGGAACACGGTATAGCTGTCCTGGATATTTCGCGTTGGCGCGAGACCCCGCGTTTTGCCGTCCCTTCGCTCTTCGGGTGTTCGGCAGCACTCGCGCCGTAGCCCGTATACCGTACACCGTAACGGCAAATACATGGATGTATCACGTGCATCGCTCACAGCTCAGAAATGACGTTTGAATAGCATCGCTTTTTTTTCCGGTAGTAAATTGTGTACGTGCAGGCAGCATAATATAGTAGTAACGATTTATTTTAATTTTTTATATATATATATATTTATTTTTCGTGGCGGTGGTTAGGTGAGGGGGAGGGTGGAAATCTCGTGAGGAAGGGAACGTCAGACGATGACTGATTGGGGTTCCGGTAGGAAATTGCATGAATGTATTAGGGGCACGCATCGCGTTTATAATCCCGGTCGAATGTTTAAGGTGGCTAATGGAGGGTATAAGCGATGAGATTGAATGTAAAATAGAATATCACACGCGGGAACCGGAGTGCAAAAGGATGATTGTGCCGGCGGTGGTGGAGGAAGAGGTAGCGGACGATAGGAGACAAGCGGATCCGCGTAGGGTTGGCGGGATGAATTACTTTTCGTCGTTTTATCAGCCGCGTGAAATCGCAACGTTCAACGATAATCGCGTAAGCGATCGAAAACCCAAATACCAGATCGCCCGAAAACAGTACCGCCAGTTCTGTCGTCTATTTTGGAAATGCCGAGATTCTATTTACCTGCAGTTTGGGCATTACGTGCGCATTAAACAGTTATAGTTATTCGGACGTTTACCGTTGATGTAAAATTATTGTTACACACTATTTCGTAACACTGTTATTACTTGCACTTGGTTATATTTGATATTGTCGTATACGAGTATACATATTTTACGGTAAAAGCAAAACGTTTGAGCGATATTTTAACCCGGTATTCGTCCCCAAAGAAATCGATGAAGGACCCATTTCTGTCACCTGTCATAAAGTTTTGACAAAGAACAAAAAAAAAAAAAAAAAAATTAAAAACAAAAACAATTATTAAATGTAAATTGAATGTAAATGTTATGGAAATTCTTCACTTACTCCCAGGTATCATACTTCATGTAGTTTTTATCGAGCAAATAATGAATATTGGAAAAAAATTAATTAAATTCTTTTTAGCAAACGAATATTAACCGAAAAAAATTGTTATTCAAACTCGACAAATACAAAGCAAAATTTTAATTAAAATATTTACGTTAAGATTGATATTTACTGATGTTTTATTTTAATTTTTAATTTGTAATGCGCATAAATTATGGATTCTTCTTATTATATTATGATTACTTGAGTCTAAACATTCATAATTACAATCCATAACTATACGTTAAGCGTTTTATTATTTATTTTATATAACCACGGTCAACTTTTTAGTAAAAATAACGGATATAAATATGTTTTAAAATGACATGTTAACAAAATATAATCAAGTCTGAAAGTCGTTTAATTCTGTTATTCATGAAATTATACTCTTTATTAGTTATCGATTAGAAATATAGACACGTACACTAAGCATTCTGAATTACTGATACCTATGATTAGGACTAGTAATTAAACACCCTAAAACAATCGCATAGTCTCCACAAGTTATCCAATAATATATTTTACCGTATGATTTATCTTGAAATGTGACCTGTAACTTCTTGAATTTTTTTCATAAATATATTATTTTATTGTGTACCAATTTTATAAAAAAAAATAAATAAAAACTAAAAAATTTGATGCCTATTAAAATAAACAAATTAATAAACCATATTTAGAGAATACGATAAATTAACTATGTGTAAACATGCATTAAAAATAACAAAATTATGAACAAAAAATTTTAAAAAATACTATTAAAATAAGAAAAACATTGCGAGTAGAAATTTCACCTTTGATCAAGAACTGGAACCAAACCGAAAAGAACCGGTACTGGAACCCAAAAACCCTTAAAATATTGGGAACCGGAACCAATCCGGAACAAATTTTTACTTGTTCAAAAAAACAGGAAGTGAATCGAAAGCCTTATTATAAAATGAAAAATATCAGATATTACAAACCTTATCATTTCTTTTTTCGTTCTTAATATTTTAAAGTACAAATAAATTTCTTAGACACAATTTTCTTAAGATTTTTATTTCTTACTTCTTAATATTCGTGCTGACAGACGAGCCACTAAAGGTTGTCGCTTCATCAAGTATTAAAATAAAAATAACAGTTGTTAAACTGTTTTGATGAGGTGTTCTTATGTCAACTACTTTTTGGTAAAAAAAACACATTCTTAATTTCACCGTACTCTGAAATGTACAAAAACCTCTAAATTAGTCTTGATAACAGGTGTACATTTTTCTATACTCACTTAGTGCATCGGTTGGATAATATTTTTAACTATTGTTGTTGACATTATTTTTAAATGATAATATCAAACATATCAATATTGGGATTTTTTGATAAGAAATAATTTACTAACTAAAAATATTTTTACTACTATTTTTACTATCAGTTCCTTGTAAATCTTATAGAGAATTTATGTAGTTTTTTTTTTTAACTATATACAGAGTATTATTATTAAAAATGTACTGATACAAGTAAAATCGTGTCTTGGGCGTGAAAGTATCACTTTATCCTGTTTTTACTATTGCCATGTAGCATTATCGTACGGTGACCATTTATAATAATGTACCAGCACTAATTTCAATTTACGAGTATTCAATTACTTATACTACAGGTTTTTGGAAATCGCATTTACCCACTAGTCTTAAGCTGCGTCCAGACTGCACGACCAAGACAACCGAACGCCAATGTCTCCACATTCGGCGTTGGCTGTGTTTAGATGTGAAAATATTGGCATACCGTCTAAACTCATAGCATTCCGAATTCATCGTTAGTCCGCGTTTGGAAGCCTTCGCTGGTTTAAACTGCGAACGCCACACAATTTATTTTATATATCCGATCGGACCACATGTTGATGAAGACCAAAATATCAACAAGTCGTGTCTAAACTGATAACGAATTCCTTTGATGTACCGCTCCCCGAGCGAAGGCAACCGAAGGCACATTCGCCGTTGTCGTTCGTTCTATCACGCTGTCTACACATAAACCAACATCACCGAATAAGGTCGTCACATGTACCTTCGGTACCCTTGGTCGTCTAGTCTGGACGCGGTTTTAGATAAATCCCTGTGCAGAAGTTCCTTAAACTTATCAGATAGATTTTCGTGATCATGACAACATTGAGCAATTTAGTTCTCCATAATCGATAGATATCAATTAAACGTTGCGTTTGTGCATTCGATATTGTTGTGAAAAAAGCGTAACATTTTCAGGGTGTAATTAAGAGAAAATCGCGCCTTAACTTTAATCATTAATTATAGAGTGTAATTCATTCTATAATCGATGCTTTAGTAATTTTTACTCTTCATATTATTATTTTCAAATCATTCTCGTATGAAATATCCATGTGGAAAATCGTCAACCGTCGACAATAAATAATAAATAATAAACGCAGTACGTAATCTATTTATTCCATTTTTTCTTAACTACTATTTTATGTAAGCGTATCTATAATAATAACAATAACTTTTATGTTTATTGCCCGCAGTTCTGACGGTAAAATTTACTGCGCATCCTGTGGTAATATTATCTTTATTTCATAAGAATATAGTTAAATTTTTTTTTTTTTATTCACAATATGCAAAAAATGATTAATCCTGTTCATCTACAACTATACTCTAATTAATAAAGATTACACCACTCACTGTGGCCATCAGTTCTTTTAGGGGTTTCGCTCATGTCAATATCATATACAGTGATGTATAAATACCAACAACTAATTGAGTAAAAATGATATTAATGCCAACTCAAATAATTTGTGTATAATATCAATTAACAAATTACATTTGGGTGTAATTATCTAAATAATAGTAGAACAAAATACTAAAATATCAAATTTTGAAAGCAAGTGGATCATGGATAAACTTTGTACAATATTATTATATAATATATGCGTAGAAAATTATTAACGGACATACTAACCAAATATATCTATATTTGCATTTTTGGTCACTGGTATAGTTTCACAAGTTCGATAATAAACGTTATAATTGCAACGAAGAATTTTTCGTCGATCGAATTAATTAGTCTAGGAACATGGAAAACTTGACAAACGTGTCCTTCGTACAGACATAAAAATTGTATTTATGCATTGGAAATTCTAGTCTGTAGAAATAACAACAAGACATTTTACATGACGTTTACGAAAGAATAATAAAATAAAATAAATATATTTCATTAGTAAACTTCTCGTGCTAAGAAGTTTAAAATTAATTATTTCTCAGAGTTACTACATTAACGTGCAAAAAAAAAAAAATCAAGAAGCATTTCTTTGTGTTAACATTTTATTAAGCAGTATACAATTCAATTAAGCTAACCCTGAAGATAATCGGTTTACAATGGGGTCCGACAAAGAAAAGTAAGTTCCTACTCGTCCGTGTCGATAATAATAATGGATTTTAAATTCGATTGGCCTAAGAAGTCAATTATTTATCGAATCAAAGAAATAAAACGTTAATGTTGGCATACCAGATTTGTTACCTCGTTTAGCACTATATAATTTGTACGATTTTGTATAAATTCGATTCGTCGTCAATCATGGTTTTAATAAAACCAAAGTTTGTGTCCGATGATATTGTGCAAAAACATAATCAATTAATCAGTAGGTGATCGGAAATCGTTAGAAAATTTGATATTTCATTCAACGACTGCTATTTTTATCGATTCATATCTAAATATCAATTCGGTAATTACAAATAATGAAATTAACTAGTTTACACTACACGCCTTACGATCACTTTTAAGGTACTTAAGATAACATTTTAAATGGCCAAATGACTTAGAATATTAATGCAGGAAACATGATAAGATCTGTAATCATTTGAAATAAATAGAATATGATGAATAATGAAATATTTAAAATATTTGTATAGTTTTTTAATCAATCAATGTCTGAGTTGATTGAAAAACCTAATCAACCAAATTCTTTAGTATTTGCAAACGTAGTATGTCCGGCACGATTGACAGCGGTGAATTCACTATTTAAAAATACGTTTTTAATTGTTCCTTACTATTTGAGATCCAAAACTTATCTACCGAATAGTTCTAACAGTATTTATTGACAATGACTGAGACTACTTTTTTTACAGTAAAATTAAATAATTTTTTTGAAAAATATAGTTGATATATATTTGTAAATTTCACAATACAAATTCATTTTACATGCACTTTAATAGGATTTTTACGGTAGAAATATTTTGCGTCTCTGAAAACGTTTAGATACACTTAATCAGAAATGTATAATCACTATTTTTAATAATATTAAATAAAAAACCATGCAGATGATGTTTGACATTAATTGAATGGATAAAAATTAATTACTTTTTGAAAACGATTTTAATTATAATTAAATCGAATATATACCATACTGAAAAAAAAATGTAACGTATATAAATACAATGATTTGAACAAATGTATCATAAAGATAATAATATTTTGTCATTGAAATTATGTTTACCTTTTCACAATAACGGTTGAATATATGAAGGTTTTAAATATGTATGTACACTATATAATATTTGTTTCATTTTCAATACCATTAAAATGTTTAAATTTTAAAAATACCCATTACATATGTAGTTCAATAACTTCATATGATTAAAAATCTAAGTAAAATAAGGGACAGTGATGAATTCTATGTAACGAATTATTTTCTTCAGTTAATATTACATCTTATATCGACATTCCCAGTAGTACTAAAAGAATGTTCGTATAACTAATATATGCAAGTAATGAAATAAGATTAAAAATTGAGTTGCAACACGTATGGAATTCTAATAAAACCATTCAATCGTAATGTTTACTTATCTGACTTAAAATACTTAATTAAAAAAAAAAAATTAGATTTTTATTTGAATGAAAATGATAAAAGTAAATAAAATCATAATAAATCATAATAAATTCAATAACTGAAAAAACATAAGTTATTAGTCAGCCTTTTTAAACATCATATTCTGAATATTACGCTTTGAAAACGAATCAAATTTCTAATATATTAACCCACTTTACACGTAATTTCACTCTTTTTTATTAATATACACATACACAAATTAATATTTATTTATGTATAGCATTATGTCGAGTGATTCATTTAAAATACTTGACTAGCTAATTTTCACAGTCAATATTTATTATTATAATTAGGTATAAAGAAATTTAAATTTGTTAAATTTTGTGTGATATTATTGCTTATTCACGTTCCGAAGCTAGAATGTTTTTCTGAAAACGATAGAATATCATTATTCAATTGTCGAATATTGATTTACATAGTTTATTATTTATAACAATTTAAAGTTTCGATAAGAACTATGGAGTTACAGGGGAATAATTTTAGATTAAGCTAATTTTGTGCTGCACTGTTGACCTCCTTGGAAATTATAACATTAGATAATATTTTTTTTTTTAAACTAGCAATATATTGTTTTTGAATATAAACTTACAACTTACCTCAGTAATACACTTGCTCGAAGAGTCTAATTCAACTAGTAACCTTTTTTTATTGTCTACCAATTTCATAAGAAATAATAGATTTCATAACATTTCTTATTTTAAAAAAATAGTTATACCTCCTATAGTTATCATATATATTTAAATATTTCTAAAAGAATATTTAACACCATATTCCATTGAATAGTCAAATTAAAATTCATAATTTCAACTGACATTATGTGATGACATATTTATTTGAATTTATTTATTTTCTACACGTGTATATTTAAATTCTCTGATACATACGCGGGCTAAGTATTTTTTTTTAAAAAAAAATTTGACAGAAAATGATAAAAAATATACCAGTTTAGTAATCAAACCTTCACCCACCCTCCGGAAAAATATTTACTGAAATAGCTACGACCTTGACTTAAGACTTATTCCCGTTCGATTGAAAATGATGTAGAACGAAATTGAGAATAAAAAAAACTTTTTAAATACGCCTTTTGACCTAGTCTTATTTATCATATTTCATAACGTTGAGCATTAATGTAAGGTTCCCTGCGGATGTGTACAAAGAATTTGGTATTCATATAGTTTCACAATTTTTTGTTTGATTAACGGTACATTGCTGTATATCAGTGCATTTTATAAGGAATTTTTACTGGGCAACAAAAAATGTTTTTCTCAAAATAGTTAATATACAACACCATAGTACAATTATAGTATTACACATTTGTTTCGCATTATTTCGCCCAATCTTTTAAAATACTGTCGACAGAGCATAATCACTAGGCAACATTTGTGTCACCTAGTTAACTAGTTAAAAAATGCACTACTGTATGTAAAAAACAAAACCTTTTTTCATAAAAAGAAACCATATGATAATAGCTAATCAATTTTTTTTAAATTCGCTTTTGGGTGATTATGTCTTTGATAAAAAAAAAACTTTCATATATATTTTCAATTATTCAGAACAATGAATTTAATTGTACATAACATACTTTACTTAGGCTACAAGTGTCAAATGGTAATCTGAAACGTGTTGGTAAATTGTATGGGTAAATGAATTAGTAAATTAATTAAAATTACCATCGACAATTACCATCACATATTACAACATAAACCCGTTCAACCTTGTATATTACTGATCATACGACTTTTATAGATTACATCTTACCCTCTTTGTTCGTAAATACTAATGAGTAGAGCACATCTCTTAGTTCAGTATATATTCAACGGGTTGAATTCCCAACAACAGACTTTATACTTATCGTTTATATCACCTTATACTACCAAGTTTTTCTCCATGCATTCAGTTTGTTTTTTTACGTAGTGAAATATTCTAATGCAAAGTATTGATAAGTGATTACCAAACAACTTACCGCAGTTAAAATACTCATTTAAATATTCACGAATCGGACCTACGTATACTTATAAATACCCAATTCTGGTTTCTCATACAGTCTATATAACTTTAATTGTATAACCGCAAATAAAATATGTTAATGGTACGATTTGATAATTCGCACGAAAATATTTTCATTTATCATCGTAAACTGTTACAAAAAAAAAAAAAATATTATTTATTCAATTGCTCATATCTTGAATGTTTGATTTTCAGAGTTCGAGGAAAAAGTTCTTCGGGCATGGATAGAACAGTTGATTAAAAGGTACAATAAAAACGTTCAATCGGCCACTAATCCGACGAACATACAGCGCATCGCCAAAAAAAGTCGAACGAGTTCTTCAGCCACGGGACCAGCGCTGAACCATGAAAACGTCGCGCCTCTGCCCATCAATTCGATCATATTCAACCCGTATTACCATCCGACCTTTTACTCCAGTTACATTCCTTTGCCATACGGCCCGACAACGCATCTGATACCCATTACTCATGTATCGTATCCACAACAAGAATATCACCATCGCGTTTTTATACCCGTACACGCACAACTACCGTACGAATACACGCAGGTTCCGAACATCATGAGTTCAACGCTGATCAATGGTCACCCGAAAATCAAACGTCCCACAAACGTTCCATTACATTACGTTCCTTCGAATATCCAAGACGAAATCCAAGACTACGACCAGGCTCAAGATCTTGACGGTTTTGGGCAGCAACACGTGACAGCTGAACACGCACAAATCGATCAGGGGATATACGACGAAAACGGAAAGCCGATACCGGCTACAAGGGACGGTAAATTGGTTGATAACATTAATAATCTTCCGAGTACGATGTCAACGGAACCTCACCAAATGAACGAATCGCAGAAAGCCGAATTCCTGTCGTCGACTAATGACATTACTATGAGCACTACGCCAGTATCGATGACGATATCGGACAATCCAAGCACATCCGAAGCGTTTGGCGACCCAGTTTCACAGACTCCGTCAGATAACGTATACCGTTCATCAGACAAATTAAACAGTACCATGAAGCTACTTTCCTCGCAGTCTGTTACAAAAGAACCGTATTTAATAAAGACCTCGGAGGACTTAGAAACTACCACTGAGATTGTAACTACAAGCTCATACGTGAATAATCCAGAAGACGAATCCACGAAAACCGAAGAGGATTATCAACCAAATGAACCACGAGAGTCAGTCGATACAACGACGGATATTTCGGACACGTCGGTTATAAACGTGGAAAACGCATCAAAAATAAATAACACGACACAAACCCCAATGGCTACAACTATATTTTCCGCATTATTGTATTCCATGACGCCATCAGCTCCAACCACACTGCAGTGTAAAAATAATGACTGTTCAACAACAAATTCTACATACGATATGACACGGAGTGTCAAAACAACTAAGCACCAGGACTTGCATGAAAGTCCAGTTCAAATGGGATCGATTTATTCTTCGACGCAATCTGCAAGTATCAACTACAAGCAATCGAATGCGATTAGTTCATCAACACGTCTACCGCCAACATCCAATTCAGAGATACTTCCCTATACCTCTTCAATAATGCCTAACAATGTTCTGCTGTCGCTTCAAGTCTCAGAGGCATTAACTACGCTACAGCCTACGTTTTTGCAGCCGTTCGACAAATATAACGAAAGCACACCAACGAGTATAAATGACACTACATCAATTCAGAGATTACAGTCATTAAATCATAATATTACCACTACCACAAAGTTGATAGAAACCGAAACTAGAACAACTCCATTGATTAAGAATAATGGTCAGAACAATTCGAAAAATGTTGCTCAGAATGTGAGCATATTAATGTCGCTAGATATTTCAAAAAAACATGAACACGATGCATCTGCAAAGACTGAAAAAGATAATTTTCCATTAGGTTTAAATATTACACCGAGCGAAAATCTTGTAAGCCGAACGCAAACCTCCACTGAAAAGTCAGACGTGCTTACGAATATCGAAATGGGTCGTTATCCCCCGGCTATTGCAAGTGAAACGAGTAGCTCGTTGAAACCAATAATGAAGTCTACTAAACTGTTTAATTCAATTCAAAATAAAGCCTTGTTTACCACAGTATCTGGTGAATCGACGTATAGAACATCGGCAAACGACCAAGATCGGCATACGAGTGGAACATCTTCACTGACTCCGCAGACGTTGAAAGGTTCAGACCTTTGGTACAGTCAACTCTACACTCAAACTCCTCCCAAAAAAGAATTGAATGAAGAACAAATCGATTTTCTATTGAAAAAGCTGATAAAGCTGCTGAGGCCAGAAATCGAGAAACAGTCGATGACTAAAGATAGCATTACCAGGTTCGTGACTCCGAAACATGCGAATCAAGAAAAATTAGTGTACATCATACTTCCGTGGATTAGAGACACGAATAAAAATGTAAGGAACGAGGAACGAACGGAAAACACTACAGGTCCATTAAAAACTTTTGATAAAATATGATTTGGTTTTGTAATAATATATTTAATAAAAAAAAAAAAAAAATTATTTATGTAATTGTTATTTATTTTATTTTTTTATTTTTAACGCACCCGATCATGTGAATACTATCTATTGAACGTGTTTGTCCACATGTCATACAGTAAGATTACTATTTTTCATTCGTCTAGTTGACATAGCAAAGCAACGCCGCGGTGTATCCAATGAGACGGATTCTCGTCGGTGTCGAGAAATATCGGTAATACGTAATTGGTGGAGTGGCCCGTCGTAGACAATATTCCTCTTCTCTCAGAAGTATTGTACACCGGACACGTATACCTGTTTCCTATGTGTAAATCGTCTTTTTTCGTAGGTATGAACCACACCAACGGCAACACGTCCGTGAGTACTTTCGGCAACTGTTCGTCCAACACCATTCTGTAATCCAGACGATCTTTATTAAATAACAAATTTTGGTCAGAATACGGTGGCTCAAAAATGAAAACATAGCCGGCCAAAATTCTTATTTCCTCAGAATTCTAATGTCTAGGTCTTTTGCTTTAGAACATATCTCAAGAGTAAAACATTCAGGCCTAGTAAAAAGATCCGATTTAGATAGTTTTTTTTTTTTAGAAAACAATTTATATTTTGCTATCGATAGTTTATTTTTAATTTTCAACTATTCAAATATGTGCGCATAAAAAAATGTATCTTTCCCACTGGAATTTCAAACTTCAAGTTTTCATTAGAAACGATAATCAAAATGTTGATATAGTCGCGTGTAACTTAATAAAAAATGTAATTAATATTGTATGCATATAATAATATAAACAGAATTATTATCATATGATTTGTAACGTTGTGCATTTCTAACACTATGGACGGGGTTAATATTAGTCATAACTTCATAATCGGGTCTACGCTATACTGTCTTTTTATCTCATCTTAAATAAATAAACTGATAAAATCTTCGATTTAATTATATTGGTTGTAGGAAACTAAACTTTAAGTACATGATGATCATTGACAAAAAAATCACAGTTTCAATGAAAAAAGCTACGCTTTGTCTACTTCGATCGTTACGTTATGGGTATACCTTTGAGCCGGCGAAAGAATGGGGCAAGGAGAGCTAGAACCCCAAGACTCGTACGTCCGACAGGGCCCATCGTCTCAGCCCTATATTTTATTGTACTAAAGCATGTACAAGTAGTAACCTAACCTGGACCGATCAGCCCCGGTATACCTAATTCTATTTTGCAACGAGTCTTACGCATTCGTGCGCCTAGGGTGTTATAAGAAACGTTTCTACCGTCTTCGTTCGAACAGGTATTCCCAAAGATGCAGAACATCGAGTTCGGGCCGACTATAGGTTGTTTTCGGATCACTGTTGGATTAGATTAGAGAGAAAAAGAACTTCGGTGGGCGCGAAAAATAAAATATTATCTTTCGGCGGACCGTTCGTCGGGTGCGATCGCCACGAAACGCGCGACAAACTTGTTCGGGGTTAGGCGCGGCACGTACCTGGACCGGTCCCAACGAGCTCCGTCCAAAAACAGCCCGTAACAATAGACTCCGTTCTCGGGCGGTGCGTCGGCCCGGTCGCGTCGCTGCACTTGGAAATCGAAACGCAACCGGTCGACGGGTGTCGCGTGACGGCGGGCGAAGTTTTGCAGCGCGGCCGCGAGAAACGATCGGGCGGCAAAGAATCCGCTGAGCCAAAAATCGTCAGGTTTGCCGTTGTCGTGCCATGTCTGAAAACGAATGGCCTAACGTTACGAACGAGGACGGAAGTCGGCGCGCGTCAACACAAACGTTCGATGCGACACCAACCGCAACGTTCGAATGGTGACCCGTCAAAATATCTCCGGTACAAAATATCTTTGCGAAAAACATTTTACTTTCGATTATTGTTATTATTATTTATTAGAAATATATTAAAATAAAATGTTCTCGCAACAATTGTTATTCATTAAAGATGATGTATTATTATATTTTTTGTACATTTTTTAAAATTATCTCACGCTTCATGCGGTTTTTAACTTTGCAATTCCTCTTAAATACTGAGTAGCTCTTGTTCCGTTCTCTACAATACGTAAAAGTCTTTCGTCATAGTTCTAATATATTTTTCTTTTTTTTTTTTTTTTTTGGACTAGGCTCTCTAGAAATTAGTATTTCTAATTTTTCGAAAAATTCATTATTAAAATCATAATATACTCGTATTTCTAGATTTCTCTTTAAAATACTTTTATTCGGTATATATTATGAATACTTGTTATATTTATTGTTTATATGTTGTTGTATAATATCTACATTAAAAATATTCATTGTTTTCTCTTAAAATTAGTTTTACTGGAGGTATTTTGACGTGAAAGCCGTTTAAATTATTACTACTCGAAAGACGTCGTTGTTCCTTTCGTTTTATCCGAGTAGACGCACAAGAGAAACAAACCGATAACGATCGTACCATCGATTGAGTTGAATCGGAAAACAAAAAAGCCAGTATAACTATATAAAAATATTTTACTCGTCCGTCGGCTACAATTTATGCATCGTGCATTTATTTTAGAAACCACCATTGAACGATGTCGTCCAGAGGAAAGTTAATGTTTCGTAAACGTCTAAATGTTTATCTTCTTTCGTCTATAATACACGTTCGTCCTAACAGTGAAACGGACAAACAACGGTATTATTTTTTTTCTAAATGCTCTAACATTGGTGTTCGATAATCTTACGAAGGTCGAATAAATATGTTATTAAATATTTATAAGTTTTAAGTAATTATTGATATGTTATTATATTTCGTATCAAATGAATGACGTTTCTTTTGTAAATAATTGAATAAAAATTAATCCGTAGGCATTTATAATAACTGTCCAGAACAACAAATATTTGTCAAAAATATCGAGTGATAACATTTTATAATACAATTATAATACAACTTTGTATGCATTTTTGAAAAAATGTCAGATAATAAAAAAAACTAAACATTTTGAACATGTGCGTAACGAAAAATTATTTTTTTTCAAAAATCATTATATCTCAAGAATTTCATATCGCAATGCATATTTGTATATTTTTTAATATTCTTAAATCATAGTAATATTTTTTTTAAACATTAAAATACAATATTTCGTACGAATAATGATTTTTAAAAGGTCACTAAATCGTTAACTAACAGTGTATGCGAGTCAGTGGTTAAACGTTCGAATAATAAAAAAAATTACGGTTTTTTACGACGAATAACTACAGTAAGATGCGTATAAAGTTAAATCTAAAGAAATAATTGGGTTTGTTTCTGTTTATCTTTTCCTATTAAAACAATGTTATAATCGTTTAAGCTGTACACATAACGTGGCTTACTTGCATGAAATTAAGTCGTTCGATAAAATCACTTATATACCCTCCTAAGAACTTAAGACTCGGATAAGAAAACTTTGACCAGAATGATGGGTATTTAGCCGCGGATAACGATAAAGCCATAGTTTCCAGTTCGGGCGTCATAGTGATAGCGCCTCTGATAGCCCTTATCAAGTCCCGCAAACTTTCACGGATGATGGACAGCAGAGCGTTGAAACGTTCCATTTCCTGCACGAGAACCGCGTTCATGGACTCAGCGTACGTGACCGGGTACCTCGCCGCCGCCGCTTCCACGTCGAGACCGTCCGGGAGCCTTGTCAGAATGTCGGACGCGATCGCCACCAACAGGTCTTCCGACGTTTTGTGACCGTCCGCGACGCCGACGGACTCCACTACCGACAGGTACGAATGGAACAGCTGAGACGTCGTCTGCAGATCACGGGCGATTGCTGAGTTCACGTGCAAGCCGAACACTTCCGGGCTGACCGTGGTCGGAATCTCCTACAATCATACATCGATTATACATCGATAAACTATGAACACCTTACGATTTAAACCCGTAATTTGGCCAGGTCATTATGATCCGTTTTTTTTCCTTTTTTAATTTCTTACGCGAATTTGTTTGATGAAATCGTCGTAATTTGTACGGAACGGGACACCGTATCTCCGGTCAACATCACAAAATAAATAATACGGGTCGTCCACTACGCGTGGACAACAGAATACGTTCAATATCGTGTTCATCGTCCGCCTGTCCCAATTATCGGTCACCCTGCCGCCGTAATTGCATTCTCCAGTCAGATACGTGAAGGCCTCGAACGGCACGTCGTCGAACTCGTTGATGTACATCTGAAAACAATTTACTCGTCAGCCAAACCAAACAACTATATGTCTAGCGTATGTGTATATATTATTTTTTTTTTTTAAGGCGAAAACTTGCTTGGAGCTGCTGAATAGAAATGTGGTAATCGGACTCATTAAATTCGTATGGTATATTCCATCCGATGTGCCCGAACTTCCTTCGTTCTTGCACGACCGCGTGGAAAAACGTGATTCCGTACAACAGCTTCGTGAACACCTGTTCTTTGCCAGGACACCCTTCAAAAAAGTTTTGATCGCTCACGGGATACGACTGATAGCTGCGGAGTATGTTGGCTTGCAATCCCGTAGGGGACTCGTTGGTCATCTTTACGCCGTTTTGGAGCACGGACACTGGGAACTGAAATACGTTTTCGTTCAATTATTTGATTTCGATTCGAAACACGCGTGCACGGGGCAATGCACTCTGTTTTCCGCCCGCGGTACCTTGTCCGAAGGATAGCTAGTCAGCCACAGTCTGAACTCGCTGTGGACATTGGACACGTCGAACGAATCGCAGATCTCTTCCAGCTGCCCCATCCACGAGGTGGCCAGATGACAGTTTTGCAAACACACCCATGCGCCTGTTTTTTGCGCTTCGCGGATCACCACCTCGGCTATAGGGCCCTGAAACAGCATTGAATTATTTGCTCACATCAGTTATGGTTTTGGTTGTTAATAGAAAACGTATTCGTTATTCACTTGTCCTTGGCCAAGCGAAACACTTCGAAGGGCTTTCACTTGTCCCATTTTGTCGGCGAATTGCATCAAACTTGCCACTGGATCTATGCCGGGCGACAGGATAAACACGAGCGGGCTCAGGCAGCTAGAGTCCCCATAAGACGTCTGCACATTAAACGGTGGTGGATAAATAAACTTTTCTCCAAGTTCGCCCGCTACAAGTTTAGTTATGGCGGGTATGACTTTGTCGGGTCTAATAGTGCGCACGATAAGAATACGTTGAAAATCGCTTGTTTTTTCGTACCAAGGAACGGGGAATTCGGAGTCCCCAAAATCGGCCAGATCGTGATAGTTTTTCCAAACGTCCTCGTTTTTTATGAAATCATCTTTTAATCCTGAAATAATTACCAGTTACAAAATGTACCTATTTGATTTAATTAATTGCACCCACCAGTGTACGCGTTTAGCTCGTCTAAACGACAAATTTCGTCCCAATTCTTATCAGGAAGCCAATTGGATAACGGATTAAGAATATTTTCTTTTATACCGACGCCACCAGTCACAAGAAACATAAGTTCTTGTTTGTCAATTTTTTTTTCAGCTCTGTAATATTAAACGTTCACGGGACATAAAACAAATGCAACTATTCCACGTAATATAATGTCATTACTCACAGCATTACAGTAGTGCACATAATGAAAGAAAACAACAACTTATCCTTTTCAAATAATGACCGACATACATTTGCGTATAAATTATACGTAAATGTTTCTTTTAGAGCTTCCAAACGTTTACTGATTATTTTTGATTTATTTCTAAATGAACATTAAAATAATAATAATTGTATTTTAGTCATATTGATTCGTTTAAAATTAAAGAAGAATATCTAAGACATGTCTTTCATTATTTTTCGAAATATATGGTATATATATTATATTAACTAAGACTATTTTATTTAAGTACTATGTCTACAAAAAAAAAAGTTAAAAAAATGCTCTAAAAAAATGTATTATGAAAATGAACAAATTATTTGTTCTATATAAAAATTAATTGTAAATTATATTATTATTTTGCTATATTTTCATATTTCCATTTCTTTTAACCGTATGTTTGATTAAAAAGGCGTTTAGTCACCCTAATTCAATTATACAATTGCATATAATCTATTTTCGTAGATAACACGATTGCTGCTAATGAAAAATGTAGTCTTTGATTTGACAGTCACAACGTCTCGTTATTTTTTCTAACATATTTTTAAATACAATAATTCATTAAAAATATGGCCAGTGAGCAATCCATAGTATTTATAATCAATGATACAATGTAGACAACATTGTTGTCTTTATAAGTTAAACATTTAAAAATACAAGTTCGATCAAAAATATCATTTCGGAATATAATTTATTGGAATTAAAATGTTTTCTTTTATATTAATTAGTTATTTATATATTTTTATCACTAAATTTTCTATGATTACAGTCTATGCTGATAATAAATAATTATAAACTATAAACTATAACTAAACAATAAGTAACCAGGTACTCACGCTGTTTCGATTGTCATAGTAAATATGTTGATAAACCAAGTTAAAGAATACTGATACATCGGATCGAGATTAGGCAAATCAGTAATGCAGTAGTAAAGTATAGAACAGTGGTTTGCGATTGGTTTATACTGTAGCCTAAATTGATCGATAACTGCAACGGTTTCAATCGATGCCGCTTGTTTTCGAGTGATTTCTTTAGCTAATATCTATAATTCATGCAATGCTATGATCGTGACATTTAATTCATGCGAATAATATATTTCCGTGATATTAACAATACTCTCGATCAATTTAACAACTATTATACTACTTACTTTAGAATTATCTAAAACATCAACCGCGTTCTCATCTTCCAAAATGTTTCCAGGAGCCGAAAGTATTTGTAAAATATTGTTTTCGACGTCCAGCAGTGCTTTAGCGTTTTCTGCTCCTTCGACTATCAACTGTTGCCTTTTCGACTCCAAATCTGGTCTGATATTACAATATCAATAAAATGCACGCCACGTAACAAAATACTCGTAACACAGATGATGATATTTACCGCTCCTTCGCCACGACGATTCCTAACAATTGGTCCTCCAGGCCCTCAACGGTTAATGCGCAATTGATAATGGTCACTTTATTAAATATTTCCGGTAGATAATGTGGATTTCTAAGCTTTGATGTGATGTATAATCGAAATTTCGGGTTATATTCAATAATTTTATTCCCGAGTGCTATGTACATGGACTTTCCTACAGCATGGAAAACATTTAAATTCAATGATAATTATTCTATTAATTGACAACATCGACTATAATGTACATTTTATTATAAAACTTAACTATATTCAACCACAATCCACCATTTCACCTGTATTCTCGAATAAGATGTCATTGTTTAGATAAATATTTTTTTAATAGTATTCGTTTGTATTAAGTACTAGTAATAAGACTATTTATTATTACTATTATTATTATTATTATAATTAATATTGTTATTACTTTCATTATTCGACAAGATTAAACTTTTATAAAATCTAATAACCTTTTATGTACGTCTGCTTCAATAATACCGGGTCTAGAGGCGGTTCCAAGTCTTCTAGTACGTTTTCGATTAATACGGGTTTCCCGACTTCGATACCGACCTCAATGCTTTTCATATAATTTGGATTAGTCAACTTATCAACTATTATGTCGTTCGATTTTTCCATCGTCTTAATCCATTTATTAGCTTGGCCTTGGGGATCAATTAGTAAAGACCACCTTTGGGACCCATCCATAATGATGGCGTTGTTGATTGAAAAAGAATCCATTGGTAAACCATTTATAGTCCAGTTTTGAATTTTAATTGGCATGCCCAAAACGTCAATTAGACTAAAACTCTCCGAACTAGGAATTTTTAAATCGTTACACAGTATTTTCCATTCATTGACTATCAAGGACCTGGAAATAAAAGTGGAGTATGATATAACTGATTTACCAACACGCTAATCCCATTACCGGAAATGTGATGTAAATGGAGCCAAATACGCGATTATACCACAAGATATAAGAATGTCTCCAGGTATGCAATCGTAGTTGGTTTGAAGCTCTTCGGCACGTAGAGCCCATCGATGTTTCTCGCCCCCTAGACTTCCTAAAACGTTTACAATAATATCTATATTTTACAAGTTGAAAGAAACAGGAATAAAAAAAAATAAAAAATTGAAAAAAAAGCAATAGAAAATATTGTATATTCTTAAAAACAAAAAAAAAAATGAATTGTAAATATTATCGATCTTCAATTATAATTTGTAAAATTTAATTTGAAAACCATCAAATGGAATTTGTAAATCTTATTTAAATCATATCTTTTTACTGAAAACTATCGAGCTATAAAAGCTATAATAGTTTTCTAAAATATTTATTCAAATCATGAGCACATCATACGCTTTACCGCATAATATGATGTCAGCTGTCAGTACTCACAATGCGCCAATCATAATTCCAAACTAAAGGAGCCAAAAAAATATATGCGATAGAGAAACTTTCTGTATTATGAACACTGAGAACAAAAGAACTATGTGGTTGATATTATTTTAAAATCAACAAATAATTTACTTACATAGACTATTTTTAAAACTTTTACACACTATAAAGTTAACCAAGGGAAAAAAATACAAGAAGACAAACAAAAACGATATAGTCAGACGGAAATATTTGAAAGAATACAATACAATACAACACAACCCGGTTGTCGTGTTCAGCAACCGTTTAAAAACTATCTTCGATTAGTGATAATCCCATTGATAAGCATTTATTATATTTTATCACCATAACAGGAAAATTTACCGAATAGTTAACAATACCAAACCGTTAACACGCAGTTCTAGCAACAATATTGCTGTGAGTTCTATCGTCAAGTCACGTACGTGTAATATTTATGATTCTTTGCTATGCAAAGTCTTATGGAAATAAAATAAACATACACTGGGAGACAATTTACATATGATATTATGTACCACCAACCTATGAGTTTTTCAGCTTTAATTAGTTTGCTTTCACACAACGCTACTTCGGCGAGTAGTTTTTCTTTATACAAAACAGTTTCCTCTAATCGGTCTTTAAGCGAATCCAATCTTTCTTGTAATTGCCTGACTTCGTTTCGCTTTTCTTCCAATATCGCCATCGTTGCTTCATACTCGGCGTTAGCTATTTCCAATTTTTCTTTTTTCGGCGCCACAACTTTAATGACTTTATCGTACATGTCCAAGGCGATGATCCACTTGCACAGACCCTCTGCAGCGCTGGATGCTTTAGCTACGATTGGCGGTTTGAAATTCGGGTCCGGAAGATACGTCTTTCGTATGATAGCCATGATTTGAGACGGAATATTATCTTTGTCGTACTCCTTTAACCTTTGCAAAAAATTGATGTCACCCAATATGCGTTTGCTCGGACCCCAATAATCAAGTATCTAGTGAACACATGATTATGATTATCTATCATAGAAACGCTTTTGTACAATTATATAAAAAATTACTTTTTGTCCGGGTTTATTAGGATCGGGGATTTTGTCTGGTGATACGCCTTTCATCACGCACACAGCTGCCATCACGGTTTTAACCATTTCAGGAGGATTTTTCATAGACTTTACTAATGTAATATCGGTTGGTTTCAAAGTATTTAAAGCATCAATTGCATCTAATAACGTGAACGATCATGTAATTAAATATTACTTGTACACACTTCTTATGAAATTAATGATTATAAAATAACGACATGAAATTATTGAATATAATTTAATATTGTATAAAGAATCATCATATTGTGCAACAACAACATCGTTGCTATTAATAATGTGTAAAATCACGCCATATATTTATTAGCGAATCAGATATTGTTAAACAGTGGCGTGAGACTTAGGTCAATAGGTCACTTGTATATAAGGCCGACTTTTAGCATACTGTCTGAACTCTATTATAATATTACTTATGTGTAAGTCATGTGTTTAGTAAATATTACTTATTACTAAAAACAGTGTAGTCATTTTTGTCCAGATCTATCTACAAACATAATCCTAAACTCAACAGAAATAATCATCTATCTTATGATGAATGAAAAGTCCTAAGTGATTTTCATAATCGACAAATATTTTATTCCAATTAATCAACTTAGAAAAAATAATAATGATACATTGTTATATTAATAATACTTGAATTATTTAATTTAGTTTCACTAATTCACTAATTTGATGATTCATATAAATCTTTTGATATTAAAACATTTTAATTAATAAAAATGTTGAGCTTAGTTAAATTATACTTAGCTCAAAAAAACAAAAATAAATTATACTTTGTTTTTTTTTTAATAAAATATGTATGATATTTATATCTATATTGACCAATTTATAAAATGACTAAGCACGTGCACTATTGTTATTGGTATTATATATGAATTGCTATGTTGTTGCTATTTTAATCACTTGTGATTTTCAAAAAAGTTTATTTCCAAATGTTAATGAATTATTTTTCCACCAAATGATTACAGTGAAACTTCTATACAATGAATTCTTATAGAAAAAAAATTTGTTATAAAGAGGAATTGGTAAAATATAATTACTTGATTAACAATAAAGCTCATGGTTTCCAGATAATAATTTTTTAAATGGAAGTTTCACTAAATTACCTTCTAAGACGGGTATAGCTAGAGCTAAATCAGCTTCACATTCTGTTTTCAAGTCATTAGCCGCTTCTGCTTGAACATTTGCCACTTTTTCATCCTCTTGCACTCTAGCGGTAGCTTTTTCCACTTCAGCTGTCTCACGAGAAATCATAACCATCATTTCCTCGGTATCCTTTTGTGCTTGTTGAAGTTGAGGTTGGAGTTTGAATAAATCTTCTTTCATCTGACTAACTTGTACGGTGGCATACTCTAGTTCCTGGAGGCCACCGACATAACGCATTTTCGCTTCCATAATTTCTTTTTGTTTCCGATTAGTGCAATACGTATAAGCTTTTATCAGATCCAAATATGATGCCGATGTAACGTACGTATGACGTCGTGTTGTTGAATGAAATTCCAAAGATAGTCTCCTGAAATTAAATATTAAAATTATTATTCATGTTGAAAATCATCATTATTGGGTACTTATCCAACCCAAACTTACCTAGCGTCAACATGAAAATGTTGACAGGCAGTGATTGCAGCGTTTTTAATACTGTTAGATAGATTCACGCCTTCCAAGTATTTATGTGCAACCATTTCTAACGCAGCTTCTGGCCAGTCCTCGAACCAATCAATTGTACAACAACTGACCATGGAAGGGAAGCGTCTCAGTCGATTTCTAAAAGTTGAGCCAATCGGGCTGAAGCATAAACAAATATGCAGATTTTGTTTACAGCGATTGATAAAATAGTTGAAAACGACCAGCGGAGCAATATCCAAATTCCTATTTCCTCCTTGAGCCGCTAATCTAACCATCTATAACAAATGGAATTTAATTAAAATCCGAACAATTCCTACGTTTATATTTACGTCGTAAAATAATAATAACTAAACACGAGGCACCTCTAATATACTTTGTTGTTCATCTAAAGAAAATAAATTTGCAACCTCTCCAGAATTTAACAAGGCATCAATATCTTGCAGAAAGTATTCTTCTTTTATTTGGCCTTCGGTGAACAGAAATACGGTTGGATGATTTTTTCCTCCAGATTCCTTGAGTACCGTTTTCAAACTATCCCTCCACTCATTTATTCCATAACTTTTCGTGATCTCGGGTTGAAATACACTACAATTGCACATAGCCGCTGCTAGTCGAGTAAGAGACTGTCGACCTGAGCCTCCCACTCCAACTAATAATGCACATCCACCAGGTATCGTTAATATTCTACAAATCCTTGAGAGATGTTCAAGAGCATATCTATGTGATTGATAAAAATTACAAAATATATATTAAAACAAATAACACCTTTAATCATCTTACTTAAAAAGAACTATGTTGAGTTTTGACTTGTGTGCCTTATCGTATTCATTTATAAATGCTTGTGCTATTTCTTCGAAGTGCGACAGAGAAAGTGGCTCTTCATACTTTTTGTCTTTCAAGGCATCAACGTCCATAACGTTAGTAAATAAAAGATTTGCCATATCTTGATAAATGATCGGCTAAAATTTATAATATTCTATTATTGTCTTCATATCAGTTAAATGCGAAAAAATACTGTGAATACAAACAGTTGAATCTGATAAGTTATTGAAAACTACATCAAAAGTTTCTTGGAAATTTTTATTCACGCTGGAACGAATTTCGTTAAATAGCCATTCTCTATCTTTATCTTCAATAAGCCGATCATAAAATACTCGCAACACTTCATGTACCCACAACCTATAAATAAATTAATTTAAATTTGCTAAAATACTAACATTATCACTATAACAAACCTCACAAATACTTTACGATTAGTGAAACTTTCTTTGCGGAACATTAATATACCGTTTATAACTTTTGAGATGTCTCTTAAATTAAATAGATAGTGTGATTTCGCAGGAGTTGGTGGTAAATTAACAATAGCTGATTTGTACAAATCAATGGTTGATTGGATCATACTATCAATAATTGGAACGACTTCTAATGTAAAACCATTCCTCTGAAAATAATTTAGTTTATATATATATATATATATATACTGGTATAATTACAAGCTAATTAAAATTTGTATAACAAACTTTCAGGCCGATTTGAAGTAAAGTTGAGTATATTTTAGTAATATTTTCGTCGCCAAATGAATTCATAGCTAACAGCCCGAAATGACGCAAAAATCGTTCACACACATCTTGTCTACTCCCACCGGTCGGCCCGATAGCGGTCAATAGAAGAATGTCCTCAAGATAAATTTTAGATTTATCGTGTAAATCATACCAATGACCATGGTCGACAAACTGCCTCAGCAGTTCTATAGGTGGTTGAGCCCCATATTGCTCTTTGGCAGGCATGTTCATGTCATCAACGAAAATCACACAAACTTTTCCCAACGGTGGACCATATACGCCACGTTTACGTTTTATGAGTTTTGATAGTAAAATTTCCTGTGTAAAATTAACTGTAGTCTGAATTGTAAACGTTGCAAAAGACGGAATGTACTTATCCAAGGATAACTTGTTCATCATGTAATTTTTTATGTAAAAACTTTTGCCCGTACCCGTAGGACCGAAAAGTAATAATGGCTTACGATGAGCGACATACATTTCGACTAAATGCGTATACCTATAAAAATAATAAAATAAATATATGATGTAGAATATTGCACGCGATTGTTAAGAGAGTTACCTAGCGGTGTCGAGCGTGTGTACTAAAGTTTGCTCGACGCTACTCATCTCTTCGAGTTTATTATTTTTTACAACTTCCCACAAATTTTTCCACGATCCTCTGGATGTATAGTTGTATACGTAGTCGTATAACATACCTTCACTGGGTATAGAAATGTCCAACGAACTTAAGGCTTCCGGTGGTTCCAAACCAGAAACCTCACCCTTCCATAACTCTTTGAAATATAGGTCGAACGCAGGTCGTGAATTCGAGTCCAACGTTCCTCCAAAACCCCAAATGGATGCGTACACAAATGACCCTTGCAAGTGATTCGTAAAATGTTCGTTAAAACTCGGGTTATCAATACTCGCAGTTTTTAGCTGCATCTCCAATATATTTAAAACGTTCCTTGAAAAAATTAAATAAATAAAACAAACGTGCAAAAATTACAATAATCAAACATACAAAACAATATTTGTTTCTCCTGCGTTAATCAATTGAGCGCAATTACGGCGCAAAAAATTAAGACAGGGAGGAGTTATCCAGTTGAATAAACATATAATGTCAATACCGTTTTGTTCCAAAGACCAACATTCTGGGCATGTTTTCATCCACGATTCAATTAATGGCTTCCAACCCAACATTAAAGGATCTAAGTAAATCATGCCGCAGCGAGACACAGTTGCAGGGGACGCCTGAAATGTTTATACTTTAATTTATCAAAACAGTTGAACTTATACTACGCGCACTGAATACTGACCCGTACGAGATCCATAACTTCAAATATCATTGACATGCAGTCCGGCATACCGATTACTTCACCGGAACTCAAGCACAACTTTTTATTATCATCCAATACTGTGTTCATGTTTTCTATCCAAGCTGCATCAACCGGACCATCAAATATTAACCACTTCCTATCCAGGGTATCTGACATTGAAAATTTTCTATAAATCGATTAAAATGTACATTAAACATTAATATATTAACATAATGATATTCGAGTATTATGTGTGTGCACACGTTGTTTAAATAAATAATAGTATACCGAAATATATTGGCCACAACTCCACTGGTCCATTCGTGCGAAACATCATCAAAACATCCGTATAGTTGACCGATTGTCAATGCTTTAGGATTCACCGTTTCATATTCAACCTTTTGTTCCCCTCGGCCTAGTTTATTCTGTAAGCTTAACGTTTCCGCGAGTAAATGAAGCAATGAAGTCTTCCCACCGAATGGTTTGCCAACCAACATAAAACCATGTTGAACTACCATCATTTCGTAGGTTTGAATCAGTTTCTCCATAAAAATGTCAATGGGCTGTAAATTGATCTTTGAACAAGCCTGTAAAAATCACGATCAAGTAAAAAATATTATACAATATTTTAAATATAAACTAACTATCTTAGCGGCATCAATTAAATCATCATGGACTGGATTTGATAATTTTAAACCAGGAAACAGATCTGAAATTATACCGTTAAACAAAGGAATGTCTTTATTTAAAAACTTGGCCGAATTAACATCTAAAATCGATCGCAGCATTAATTCTGATTCGTCGTCATCAGGAAATTTCATCTTTAAATTACCAGCTGCTATTATGACGGTCTTGACAGCTCGCATACCTAAACCGAAAATCGAAAATATACAAATAAACAATCGAGTTAATGGACTGGAGTAAAAAAAATACAAATATGTAATTAATTTATTTTCATACTTCTTTATACAGTTATATAATTTTTACATTTTCGTAGCGTAATCGGTTTCTCAGAAAATACATCAAGCTGAGAATTTTTTTCCAACACCTGTACTTACACACAACCAATATTATAACTTAATTTTTACTTATAATGAATAGACTGAAAATAAATTAATTACATATTTGTTATGAATTTAAGTTCCCGGACTGATATTGATAACTGTCAATGTACTAAAATTGAAATATATCTTTTAATTTTTGTGCTATTGTGCTCTTGTGCTATTTTACGAAACACGTAAAAATATTCTGATAGTAAATAGTATCAGTATAATAATAGCACAAAAATTAAAAAATATATTTCAATTTTAGTTCATTGACAGTTATCAATATCAGTCCGGGAACTTAAATTCATAACGAATGGATAATGCCTCTAACCAAAATCGTAGTGCGATTGAGATGATAATTGTTCTGAGCACAGTTTGTATGTGGTAACGATTTTGACAGACAATGCTCTTGCGTTTATAAAACCATAAGAATACAACGAAATCTCTCCAATCATCACATAGTCCGGCACGATCATAGCCACAGTTCTGAACAATACCTGCGAATTACGATACAATTTATATTCCATCCGGTTAGTTATCGATCGTCAGCTCTCATCGGATTCCGTACCTTTAAATTATCCGGTAACTCGGACGTTCCAGCGTACCCTGGGTTCATGGTAACGCAAACGTAGCATCTGGGGTTTAACTTTATCGCTGCGCCTTCGAAAACGAAACGGTCCGCGTTCGATCTCACCGCTTGCGCTACGGTCAGTATCTGTTGCGCGACCACGGACAGCACTTCAACGCCGACGCGATTGAACTGGTCGAAACATGCCCAAGCTCCGGATGAAGCTAACCCTCTGAAAAACTAAAAGCACACGACCCTGTGGTTAAACACTGCGGTACCCGAAAACCGACGGCCATCGACGCGTACTTTACCCATCGCCAAGTAATCGAGACCGTCGGAACAGTTGAACACGATGCACTGCACTGCCAAAGCTTTCGCCAAGTCTTTCACGGTCTCCGTTTTACCTGTACCCGCCGGTCCCTCGGGGGCGCCGTTCAAGTGCATACGATACGCGCTTATCAGCGTGTGGTAACATCGGTCCGTCAGCGGTGTGACGACCAGCCTGGGCGTGTTCCCCAGGTACTCGTACGCGTAGTTTACGGTCGCATTGGCGATACGAACCAGCACGTCGTCTTCCCAATAGTATCTAAATTAGTGATGGGAAAAAATGAATAATAGAATAATAGAATCATTCGATTATTCAAAATAATCGAATCATTCAACTATTATTTTTCGATAATCGAAATAATCGAATGATTTTAATAATCCAAATAATGATACCAGACATGTTTATCAAAAGCAAATAAATGGATTTATTTTAT
Source organism: Sipha flava (assembly GCF_003268045.1). Lineage (NCBI taxonomy): Eukaryota > Metazoa > Arthropoda > Insecta > Hemiptera > Aphididae > Sipha > Sipha flava. The sequence continues at coordinate 1,719,993 of NW_020272758.1, forward strand.
TTTTATTTATTTTTAATCATTGGTATAATTCCCGGTATCGGTAATCGCCACATTAATCGGTTTAACACGTATAAATATTTAGATTAATGCATTTCACTTTCACGCTTATAGATAATCATTTGATTATTTATACAACCAGTTCAAGCAATAAAATCATGAATCGTTCGATCATTTGATTATTTTTGATTTCGTTTACTAATCATTCGAATATTTTGTTTTCGACTACTAATCATTAGATTATTCGATTGTTTTGATTTCGTTTACTAATCATTCTATTATTTCCTTTACTAATCTAAATGTTTGGACAACAATCGTTATCGTTACAGCGAATGAACGAATTGCGGTCACCTCAACTGACTGAGCCATTTGAAATCGGTGTCACAAGTTACGTTGTTGTTGGCAAGCTCGTCTACCACGTGTCTGCAGTGCACGTCTAGCGTAACCAACGCACTCAGGGTTATCCTGGTCTTCTTCTTCAACTTACCGCGTACCAACTTCACGGTGCTGTTCAATTGCTCCTGCCAATAAACATTGAACGCGATGAGAAAATATAAAAATCACCCGACCACGGACGAACGGTACGGTCAGAAACTTGTGATAATTTCGCATTTGTCCTGATTTTTGCACAATGAACACGTCATGAACTTCGGCGGCCCAAAACATTTGACTGACGCACAAAACGCTTTGACCTGGCCATTTTTGGACCCATGTAGTCCGTTCTATAGTCGGATATTCGTGGTAAGCACTTTCGATAGAATTTTTCACCGATGTGACCATTTGTTCTCCAACCTGTAAATGGAATGCCAATGAGAATAAATAATTAACACCTGCGAGTTCAAGTACTATACTTAATTTCAGACTGTACCTGAAACAACCACTTCTCTACGCATCCTCTTGTGTCTACGGTGGAAATGCATTGGACGAGGACGATTTCTTCACCTTCGTTGCTTAAGAATTTCATGATATCTAAATTCTTGTTAAACTCAAGACTAGCGATTCCTTCGAAACATTTTTTTAGATGGGGTTGAACTCTTTTTGGATTTTTTGTTTCTGATAAAATCTCCAACAGTTCATCGTTCGAAAGGAAGAAAAATCTAAATTTTAATTTAAATATTATAATACCAACAAATATTAAACATACCGATTTAATATGCTTATCGTATACATTTTAACTATACCTCGAAAAAAATAAACGTTTTTTCTCCAAATAGTTGTTAACGCCTACTTTAATAGTTTCCATCATTTCGATACAGTTGACCAATGACTCTAAAATACCCTTTTGACCAACGCATTTAATGGCTATTGGGTCGGAATCGACTAAATTTAGTAAACCTCTGATAATCACATTAGTTTCCTAATAAAAATAACGTGTCAATGTTATCCGTGTCGACATGAGGAGAACATATAATTAAGTTGTATTACATCGAACAGAACTCCTTCGTTCGGCATTTGAGCAACGATGTTCTCGGCACTAAATATCGGCATAAGATAGAGCCATTGGTTCTGTACTTTTGCCCACTCTTCAAGTGTCATGATCATACGATTCACTATGTCAAACCATTCTTTTACTTCGCTTTCTATAGGCTTAACGAACGCTGAACCACGAATTGATAGGGTTTTGAAAAAATGATCATCAAGTACCGCTTGTATATCATCTAATCCGGCCAGTATATTTATTTGTGTATTCCTTTGAAAAAATGTAATCAAAACAACTAGAACCAATTTATTATAATTACAATTATTATGATCAAACTAAAGAAAAATCACATTTGGATACAACAATAAATACGATTATCAAGATGTAATGCCATCATTCGGAAAGACTAACAATTAAATATTATGTTATAATTTATAAAAAATATTTATATTATTGTATATATATATTATATATTATTGTAAATTATATATTACGTATCATTTACATAATATTTATTACGTGTTACATATTTTATTTTATTTATACCATAGAAATATAGCTAAAATATTTTCAAAACAAAAGTGACAAACCAAAATATAGGTTTTGATATTACAATCATTAAAAAAAATATATAGATTCAAAATGATTTTTAAATCCGACTAAAGAATCATAAAATGAAAACCAACTATCTATACCACGGAAAAAATTTAGCGTTTATCATGTTTGACAGATAGTAAGGTGGTAAATAAATCATCATCTCGTTAACATAAAACCCGTTGATAGGTCCTATTAAGATTGTTCATTGCGGCTCAAGAAAGAAAAGCTTATCTTAAATAGTCGCAGAGGATTAGATCATTGATCGATTTCGAATTACTATGATTAAACGGTTCGCCAGTTGCTACTTAACGTATAAGTACGATTTGCAACAGAGATTTATTAAAGATTAAACCAAGGAGATTCAACCGTTACTTCATCAAACATTGTTCCGAGCTTTTATAAAACTTTCGATTCAGGAACATTGTGGTTTAACGCGATAAAAAATTAAGATACGATATCAACTTGATAGGAACTTAAGTCAAATGAGAAAAAGCTTCGATCTGTTCACGAATAAAAATGATCAAACTTTTGGTGTACATTATCACATGAGCAACAAAAAACAAATCGTGGTACTCACTTGTACTGACTGGTGGATAACGTAATCGTTTTCCATTCTTCTTTCATTTTTTCTAACGATTTGCATAACTGTTCTTCTTTGGTAGCGCTTATACTGATAATATCAAATCTGCAGAAAACCAACTCAAATTTAGTATAGACAAACACACCTAGAGTATTCCAATGATTTACTCCGAACAGGAATTTACATTGTTTTTAACTGACGGCGTGCAATTACAAGAACAAGATTTTAACAATTCAGTATTATTTACAAACTCGAGTTATATTATTATTTTTATTTTATATTTGAGTTTTCAAACAATGCTGTATTTACACGCGTTTAATTATATCGAGTTTTTTTTCGAACATAGAACGAATACAATAAATATAAAACTCAAACAGGACCAACACAACAATACACGTTGAACCTTTTAGATTGGAAATAATCACACAACTCCTAACGAACAGTTAAATAATTATTAATCAACGAGAAGAACGTATATTTTGTTTTTGTTTTTTTTTTTTTTCTGTATAGGTTCAAACATTCCAAACAAAATATTTAAATATTATTAACAATTTTATAAACATTTTTTATTATACTTATTATAAATAAGGAACATTGACAAGAAAATAATCAAACAAAATGTATAAAATAAAGAAATAAAAATAATTATCTTAATACAAAACTTTATTATAACTATTTTAAACAAACCTATACTTACAAAAAAAAAATTAATTAAAGTAAAATGTCAAGAATTGACATTAGTGACGACGACTTATTAATATCAAGTGTTGGTCTTGTAATAATATATTCATTAAAAAAAAAAAAAAAGAAGCGTTGGTGGATGACTCCGACGTTTTACAGTCGATTCTTGTTTTGTCTTTATATAAACTCATTAATTGAAGGCACCGTTTATCAGTTTAATCCTTAAATTCCACTAGAAATATTAATTAAATACATGAAAAACATGTTTAATGAAGTTCGACTTTACACACCGTTAAGACCAAATTTCGACTGAAGAACGAAATGTCAACAAATCATGTCCTAACTGATAATGGGTCCTTTGGCATATCGTTCGCCCAACAAAGGAAACCGAACACGAGCACGCCCATTCTCTTTTATTCGTTCGGACTGTCCTACACCAATATAAGTTGTATGTGTACGTGTGCCTTCGGTTTCCTTAACTGTTGCAAATGAGCTGTTATGGCGATGCTTAAAACCTGATGGATAACAGACCCGCAAAACACAATATATAAAATTTGTCGACTATGCGTTGTGTCGATCGAGTCATACTCAAAGTAAGTTTAAATACAATTTTATTACTATATATATACAATTTATAATTATAAATAAATATTAAAATGTATAGAGTTTTCAAATCGTTTGTATCAGGGATTGAATATCAAAGTGTTGTCGAAACATTTACTCTGATTTTTGCGAATAAAATAAAACAGAATTCAATCCGTATTATGTCTCGTCGAAACTCAACGTCGAGATTTGCCTTTGTTAAAAATTTGTTGTGAATAAATAAAAAAAATAAAATAAAAAAAAATACGCTACAATAAAACATTCCTATTAACTTTCAATTCAAATGCTATCAGAACTATATTATTATTTACCTACGTAGTAAGTAAATAGACGCATAATATTTCAGTTTTCATTTCGCGCAGTCAACATTGCGGTTCAAACTATAACTTTCAAAGCTGAAAAAATACCAAAGCAAAAAAAATATACATATATAAAAACACATAGTGTATGAAAATGGAAAAATATAGACGAACGAAATATCCAGGTGACTCTGCAAACACGTACACACGTGCGGCGACAGGTCACAGTCGCCATGTTCCAGTATTTTGTACAAAAGAGCTACGGTGCGATATGATATTTCGTATTTTACAGACTGCACATGGTCGGTTCGTGTTTATCGAATACTTTTGCCAGAAAAATGATTTACGCTACTGTGCCGCTTCATTGTGCTCGCGTGCATTACGTTATTCGTAATTTTCTAACTAATTATTTGTCATCCGGACTACAGACTAAAGTTCAACTTACTGAGGCAATAGCTGTTCTAAATGCAAATCAATGATTTTCGTAAGTGTTGTGCCGGCATTTGGTGTCAAGTCGAACCCTACGAGTTCGGACATCTCTTCCCAATGCCTCTCGTTCAGAGCCGGATTACACATAATTCTAATCATTGGCATATATTGCTGAAAAACATTATATTTTAAGAGGCGAAAAGAAAGGGGAAAAAACACCAGCGTTCCGATGATTATTCAATTCGTACAATTCTAGTTTTGATTTGTTGTAAGTTTTATTCTCATGAAAAGACATCGCTTTTGTTCGATGTGGCAATAAATTTTTATTCTTTTATACATAACACAATAGCATTTTCGAGAAAAAATGCTAAATCGGCTATCGATTGAAATTAATTTTATTTTATTCTTACTTATAACTTTTTTTTAAAAAATAAAACCCTATATTATCGGCACAATCGTAAAATAAATTATTATTAATATATTTTCCTTCGTGCATTATTATTTTTTTCCTAATGAAACAATATATTATTAAACGGATTCGTTTAAATTTATATTTTTCTTTGTACTCAATGAAAAAATAAAATTCTATGTTTCACTACATATATATATAGATCTTTTCAGTTGTTATGTACGAGTCTTAGTTAAATCTTTAATCCAGCATAATACCCACATAATTAAAACAACTTCGAAGACCGAAGAAGACTATTATTTTCAACTAATTCATTAGAGAAGTACACACAAATAGTGTAGTCATTACAATATAATCAGTTTTTCTCTTTAAATTTAGGAAAAACCATGACTTAATAAATGTGTATACAATTTTTCAATTCTTTGATGTCGATAAAACTTTTTGCTTTGAATATTATTATTAGTTCACCAAATGATTAAATATTAGCCGGATATACATAAATCATTCAGTAATATCATCCTCGAAAATGATTTGAAAAATATTAATATAATAAATAATAAAAAATAATAATAAAAATTATTCAAAAAACTAATTTCTTCTTGCGACAAATGATGCCATAATTGTAATGTACATAAAATAAATAAAAATATTTATTAAAATATTTAAACAAACAAAAACACAAACTCGTATTTGAAATGTACCCAACTGTGGTTATTTATTTACATTAATCTGTTGTATGACGAACGATTCTATTTACAATGATAAACTATAATATCAGTAAATACTAACTCTAAACTCTTGCATGCTGTTTATTGTTTGGTGTGCTATTTTCAAAGGTGCAGGCCACAAGTTCATGTCAATATCGTCAATTATACCCTCATATCTTTTGCTGTAGTTTTGTGATAGCATTTCTTTGCACTTAACTCTCAATAGTTTTTGCATGTTTGACGCATCTCTAAAATAAAAAACACCGTACATTATTGGTAATTAGCTACAATCAGTTTTCATAATCAAAATCAAAATATATCACTATATAGTTTACTTGTAAAACTCATCGATAGTAATCTCAATTTCTGATAAAGTAAGTGTATCGAAATCGCCACGCATCCATATATTCTTTTTCAAAAACCAACGGTAGGAAAATGTGATGAGATCAACGAACGGTTTCGTAAAATCCTACGGATAAACATAACATATAATCATATGTTTTCATAGTATAAAATTATATTAGTTTTAATATTATTTTATTTGTTTTACAAAGAAAATAATACATTTTATGTTATCAATTATATCGTATATACGTATATATAATTTAATATGTTATATATCATAATACATATATTATAAGTTGTACTTTATATCCAAATATGTGTTGTATCCTTGTACCACTAAGTACTGTATTGATAAATACAATTTTATAGATGGAAGTTTAAAATGAAATATTTAAGAGCTGGAAACAATGATTAAATAAAAAAAAAATGAATAAATCGAAAATATTGAAATCTCTCAGTTGATAAAATGTAGAGATTAGTTTATTGAGATAATTGAATTGTTCAAGGAGAACTTACATTAAATTTGATACACTCTCTTTTTATTTTAAAATATTAGACACAGATGTTTAGCATTTCGACCTGGTATGTGCAACTATACAGTAAACATGTTTTCATATATGTAATTACTTTTATTTCATCGAGTTCCGGGAATGTGCTGATCGGTTTGTTAAACAGTTCTTCTTCCCTGTTAATCCAAGAGACGGTGTCATCAAATTTTTCAATTTTTCTTTGCAACGTGTTGACGAACTGGAAACGAATTCAATTCACGGAACCTAACTATGGCACGTGTAAACGAACATTGTTCATATTACCAGTTTGTATTCGTACAATTTGTCCACGTCGTCGATACGATCTAAGAATGCAAGGTTAGGCGCAAACGCATCCAAATCGTAGTTCAACGTGCTGATCACTTTTGCCAGGTTTTCTTCTGCGTTCGATTTTCCGGCTTCGTAAATAGTGGAATATTTGAAGAAAACTGGAGATATGTTTTGTATCCACTTGATCGCGGACGCGTGGGCTTCCCAAAATTCTCCAGGCAGCACGGCGTACTGAGATATGTTGCATGCGATCACCGTCAACTCTTTGGTCGTCTGGATCATCTCTGTCATAAACGCGGTGCTAGCGTACAACATGTAATCACCGAGCGCGAGAAATTCTTCAGAGTTTTTCGGCTTGGAAATGGCGCGCGAAACCATTTCGTTGAATTTAAAACATACCCTGTGAAATCGTTACGACTGAAAGATTTCCCCAACAAACCATAAACGGATCGCAAACTTACCAAGCTAACGAAGGCCTTATCATCATGGAATAGATAGTTACAATAAAGGAACACGAAAAAATCAAATCAAAAAAATATTATTATCGATAAAAATATTAACTCAAAAATAAACGTCTTACTTCTCATCGTTACTAAGTTGCTTGAAAACTATGTGCTCAATGATTTGATCCATATAGCTCTTGGCTAAATCACATAGATGATTTTTCATATCAATCTGGTCAATACTATTGTAATAATAATTTCAGTGTCAATACAACCGCTACAGAAAAAATTATCGCATTCACTTTACTTTCCGAGTTCGAAATTCCAACCATCTACCAGCTCTATAGCCTTGTTCCTATAACTCTGAAACCAATTTAACTTTCCTAACAGCTCGTCGTACGTGTGAGGCTCCTCCAGGTACCTAGAAAGATCTTTGCGCTGATTTTCATTTACAACTTCACTGAAATCATTTGCTGTAAACGATTCACGTAAAAACGTAACGTCATTATAATGTATAATGTACCTATTAATGTGGAATATAACGGTTTTACAATCTATTTCGGTCTAACCTAATTTCTTCAAGTACGCCGTCAGTTCATTATACATAAAATTCAGTTTTTCGGCCAAATTACATTTCGCTTCATCTAAATTCTGTCGACCACGCTTGATTGAAATAAACTGAGAATTTACCGGTACACCGAAACGATACTCCAAGGATGGTAATTCACTGACAGCAGTGTTGAGCTAAAGAAAACTACTTCAATAAATAATAATAATGATTTACCGTAGTAAAATTCACAAAATACCAATTTGAATATGTTAAAAACCAACATTTTACAATTATTTAAATTGTACTGCCGAAAGAATACTTAGAAATAAATTATATTTTAAGAAATTGCGTTTTAACTCGACAATGGTAAGGTTATGCTGAATATTAAAAAATAGTTAGAATACGGGAATTTTTTTTCTCGAAAACTGTGAGTTCTATTATTTTTTTTTTTCTGTGTATTCAAATTCAATTTTTATATTGATTTAAATATTTTATGAATAATGGTACTAAAAACCGTTTAAAGCTCTTACATTACTATAGAATTATTTTCCAAGAAAAAAGAATGCGTCATAAATAAAATTTGATTTTGTTTCACACTTACTAAATTCAAAACCGAACAGTATTGATCATATATTTCACTCACACTAGGTGTGCTAATACATTTAGAACCAATAAATTGTAACTTAAAATTTAATTTAGGTGCCGTAGTTGCATTTCCAAATACTTTCACTATATGATCAATTGATTTTAATATCATACGTTCCATCTGTAAATGAATAGATTAAACAGACACGTGATAAGATTAATGTTTCAATCTTTATTGGACATGAAATTATTAGATTAATTAGTAATAAGTAGTTTTGTACTTTTATGTATGTAAATTATATTATATGATGATAAAACAGTAAATGTCTATTTAAAATATTTGACTTTTAACATACTTCCAAACTTATAATAGTTGTTACACCTTTAAGAAATTGCGGAAGTGTGTTCGATGTGATGCCGTCTATTGCGCCTCTTTTTATTAAAATCAATATGATTTTCTTGTACCAGTCCTTAGTCAAGTACGTCTCTTGCTTTCTGAAGTCATGTTCTAAAGTAGCCATTAAGTCATCGAGGTCTCGAGAAAATTCGTTAAATCTAAATATAATGTCAGAAATCGAATTGTACACGATTCGCTAGTAATAATAATGATTATGTACACTACTACAAAGAGAAAATTAATTATACTTATAAGATTCGGCGTTGATCATCATCTTAGGGACCTGTCGTTTTGTAAAATACAGTATATTGATCGTAGTCGGATGAGTGGTGTGTAAACGTTTCATCAAAAGCTTTTTTCTTTTCAAAAACAACGGATAGTTTTTGGTTTTACCCCCCACACTGGAAACGGTAGAAAATACAATTTGAAATATCATCACGCGTCCACGTCGTTAATAGAGTTAAAAATCATTATACTTACGCCGTAATCAAAGGTTTCTCCCGCGGTGTTACCGGTAACGGTTGATCAGAGTCCGGGATAGGCTTTACAATACCTTCAACTTGCAGCTTCTTTATCACTTTAACATATTCAGCTTTCACTTCGTCTATGAGAGACGCCGAAACTTTAGTTCTTTTCCAGCGCACAGTTTCCGATTTCTAAAATATTCGACAGGTGTTTAAGAAAAAATTATACGAAACGTATATTGGCGCACCGAAGTGTAAAATATCGTTCGTTGTTTTATATTACTTCGAGTATATTTTCTATCCACGATTCTTGCATAGAAGTCGGTTCTACTTCATCAGCAAAACCCCTGAGCAGCTTATGATAGTAAATCTGCGGCATCTTGACTTCTTCTTGACGTCCAGCCGGTGTCGATTTTCTAGCCATCATCAAGTCAATTTTCTGAGTTACAGCGCACTCGTTCCTAAGAAAGATGTAGCGAGTGAATATTTATTCATCACAACATTTATATTCATAACTTAGAGTGTTAATTAATTTTTAACTTTCAAATTTTCGATATCTTACTTTCCTGTTTTGTTCGTTACTATAAGGAAGTAATTATTGTTAAATTTGGTCATGATTAATCAAACCCTTCGTGTCCTCAAAGCAGTCGAATAATTGAAAAATACATAGGGTCGTTCTTTCGTTTTTTTTTTTTTTTTGAATTTAATCTAAGCGATTGCAATCATCAAAAAATATATACCATGTAAATTATGTACATAAATATTTCCAAGAAAATATATGTTTATAAAATTTATCATAAACCTACTAATTTTCAGAAAAATTAAAATATACTTAATATTTAATTTATTTTACAAAATTGATTTTTATGCGATTATTTATAAATATTTTAGTAAAGGTTAGTGATACAACTTGATATATCTTGAGTAAATATAATTTCTAAAGAAAAATACCATAAATATACATTAAAATTATTGTTTTATTGAAACAGTATCGTTTACATTATACTGAGCTAATAAAAAAACCCCGAAAAAATTATAACTATAAAATTAAAAAATAATTGACGTTGATTTTCCATAAAATTACTGAAAATAAAGCAATTATTTAATAACTAATTAAATCTATTGGTATTAACCATCTCTTATATATTCAATTTTATTTAGTTAACTTAAATCTTTTACGAGAACTTTAAACTAATAGAATACATAAATCAGAACAGTAAAAAATTAAAATCTCTTCATATGAACTTATTGCATTTTTAAATGACACATTTTAATGATGTAAATAACACGAACAATCCATTATGTGTCTGATGTACTGCTCTAGGCTGAATTAATGCTATAGGTATCTCTGATAGGACCACCACCGACATAGATAGTTATGAGTTCTGACAACTCCCCTTAATCAGTCGAAGGAGTGTCATAATGCACGTAGTAAAACGACATGCGAGCTACAATAATTTCTTACCGGTTTTATTTTCGACTACATTACATGATCAATTTATGTGCTGTTGTGTCAAATTTTAGTTTACTAATTGATTTTTTATACTCCAATGAAATAATGATTCTACAATAGCATTTGGCATAGCTTCCTCAGTTCCAGATTTGAAGCATTCAAAATAAGCTTACAAACTCCATCTCCAGATACTGGAATAGGAAAACGATCAACATTATCTTTCCCAATAATATGGGATATTTTGCCATTCAAATTCACAGTTAATAGACAATTTGAATTAAAAGCTTTTTTTGCATTGTCATTATTTTTAAATTATTTTAAAAATAAATACATTAAATTATTTAAGATTAAAATTGTAATTAATAAAACCTCGTTAAAGAAAAATAAATAACTAAGTAGTAAATATACTAACAAACTCATTTGGTTATCTCTACACGAGTATGGTTCAATAAAGTATGAAAAAACACTATGCAAATGCGCATATCATTATTATAAGTGTACAAAAAATTATCTTTCGAATGTATTAAATATTCTCAGTTTTTGGTTACTTTGGAAGATGTTCCACAATGCTCATTAAGCAACAGCATATTGATTTTAATACCGCGACGACGACTAGACGCACGGCCTCATTTTTATGATTATTACCTAAACACTAATTACAATTTTATCTAAATATTGCATTAATATAGAAATTATAATTATGACCTTTCCTTTAAGGAATTTTTATTTTGTCTTTACTCAAAATATATCAAGATGTATCACCAACCGTTTCTAAAATTATTATAAATAATCATATAAAAACAAATTTTGTAAAATAAATTAAATGTAGTAATCATTTTTCTTTAATAATATTAGGTTTATGAAAAATATGTAACAATATTTTTCATTGACAATATAAATATATATATAAACTACACTTTATACATGTTTCGATAAGTGTCATATTTTTTTTTAATTAAACTCAAAAAAACGAAAGAGCAACCCTATTTTCCGATTTTTTAACCACTTTGAGATACATAGAGGGATTGATTAATTTTAATATTCCTATAAGGTACAGCGCTCACCAAAGTCACATAACGTGTGATCTGTTGAGTGATATGACTAAGGACCGAATTTATATGCACAAAAAATCCTCAAAATATGCTTCTAAAAATGCTGTAATATGCTATAAAATATGTATTTATTTTTAAATATGTACTTAAATATTCACTTAAAATGTTGTTTAAAATTATGTACAAATATGTGAAATGTATTATAAATAAAAAAAATAATCATTAATTAATACGGTATTAAAAAAAGTATAAAAAATCTTTTAAAATATTTTGTCATCTTTGTCGCCATTTACATTCTTTATCTTCAATCTATAAAGTATAAATACCCACAATAATAAAAAGTGAAAACAAAAATTGAATTCATATTTTACCATATTGCATTGGATGATATGAGTATGTAATCTTATCTTTGGAAATAAACACCGGTCGCAATTTTATCGATATTATGTGGCAGTGATCGTGAAAATACGACGAAAACGAATATATGTGTTATTAATTATAATATGTATTACAAAACTATAAATATGCATTGAATATGCATTTAGTAGGTAAAAACGTTGAAATATACAAAATATGCAAAATAAAATTAGTTTTATTTTAATAAGAAAGATCTAAATCGGGGACAATGCTCATCAGATTTCAAAAAGCTTATTCCAATACATATATGCATTTGCATATAAATCCGGTCCCTAGATATGACCAATAAGTAACAAGTGATTTGTGTAACTCGCACCAAAATTACATGATTTTCTAATGACAAGTCATTTCTATGTTTTTTTTTTCATTTGCCAAAATGTCGTCTGAGGATGAAGACGCTATTGCTGCAATAAATTTAGTAAATTATTTAAATTACAATCAAGGTTCTACTGTGCGCAAATACTGGGTCCATCCATTTTGGCGTAAAAATTGCTGTTCCCGTGGTGTATACTCCGTATTTAAAGAGTTAAACGATCCTGATCGTTTTAAAAGTTTTTATTGAATGGAAAAATCGACATTTGAAGAGTTGGTTAGGTTAGTTGGACCAGATATTCAGAAAAAAGACTTTTTACTCTGTAGCACATGTCGTCAACCTATCAACGTCTATGCGCTTCTCCACGTGACAAATGACAAAAAGTAGTACAAGCTCTATTATTTTGCGCGACAAGTAACAACAATATTACATATGATCTGACATGTCGAATTGGTGAGCGCAATTAAGTGATTTTTCGTTATAATTATAAATAAAATTTTACGAATGGCACGTTACTAACACGTTACTTGTCATATCACTCGTCAGATTACGCGTCATGTTACTTTGGTGGGCGCTGCGCTTAAATGAGGACTACACTATATAGTTGCTATCGCGAGTACAATTTTATCAACTACAATAGTAAATACTATTGTATACAAATACATGTATTATAATATAATATATATTGTTTAAATATTATTCACAATAGTAAACACTCACATATAGTTTTTGATTATAGCACTACGATCGCTTGTTTTTTTCTTTTGTTGTACAGTTTTGCTCTTATTCAAATATTTACTGATGTCCGGCATTTTCGGCAATTTCGGCACGACCGGGACGGTGTCCAAGAACTGTCTGATCTCTCTCTCATCGTTCCAACCGGTATCATCGTAAAACACCGAGGGTGAACATGTTCTACGAGGAGAAGTTGAAAAACACGGTGGAATATTGGACAATATTTTGTTCGGGTACAATAATGGTTTGTTTGAAGTCGATGATCGACTAAGTGGTACATAATCTTTGCTCATCGCGACGAATGAAGACTAAAACGTTTTTCATCCATAACAGAAAAAAAAAAATTAAAAATTAAACATTCAATTATGATTATGAATTATGATCGAAAAAATGTGTTTTTTTTTAAAAAATTTGACTTATTTGTTTTTATAGTAGCAATGTTTGTAAGTATAGGCGAATATATAGATCCTAGAGTTATAACACATCTGAATTTAATAACGAAAATTATTAGCATTTATTTGATTTAACCTAGCTTATAGACGCAATTAAGGGAAACTAGCGACGATTAAGCCTTCCTCTTACAATGTATGATACTTGTTTGCTGTTATTTTTCCTTGATAACTATTTGATTGCGTTCAATTTTAGAGAGGGTCATAGAAGAACTTCGACTACACTGATTTTAATAAATATTTAATTTGATGAAGACCTGATAGTGTTTGACTTTCGGACCCGTTACGTTATAGTATTTATATAAATTCAATAGAACTGAACTATTACTATAATAAAGTAGAATTTCCCATTTTCGTTTCTTTCTTTTTTTATATATTTACATATTTAACACATACACTATAAACTACAAGTTTCCCAATAATGTTATCAATATTTAACGTTCCTGAAGTATCCACTTTTACTCATAAAGTTCTAAAATAAAAATATATATTCTCTTTATTTATTATAACTAAGCTAACACATATATTGTATAGCTTAAAATAAAAACCATTTTGATTTATAATTAAATAACAGCAACAGATAGGAATATATTTATTACAACTAATAAAGTAGCATTACGGCCACTGTTCTTATTATTTTTACTAACGTTAAATGTCTAAGTTTAAACATCGAATATTTTAAATATTCACATTGAGTAATAATAAAAATAAAAATAAAGTCAAACTTAAAATGCAAAACAATATTAAAATAAATAGGTAAATATTTCCTCTCATCTCATTGTATATCAAAAAATCGTCGACAAAGTATTATAATAAAAATATTAATCATAATAATGGATAGGTACCCAATTAATTATCATTAAAACATATTATTAACGTTTGTGAATAAAATTTAATAACAAATTAGTAACGAAAATATATTATATTAAAACACCTGATTTATTGAAGAATAAAGAGTATCGAGATGTCAACCGACAAATTTATTAAATTATAAATTGCTTACAATATTTATAATTATGTGTATGTATAAAAATAATTCATAACTTACTTTCCTACTTAATATCGTCAAGACCTAAACGAGAATATTCTTCCTCAATTTTTCTATTCTTCTTCAATACTCAAACATTCATGGCTGCAGTTACAATTGATTAGTTTTAACTCGATATGAACACAAACAATTAATAATATTTCGCTATCAAGTAATGCTTTGTGATTAATAAATGTTTGTATCATACTTAGTATAGTTTTATATTATGGATTGTCTCACGGAAAACGAAACAGAACATACACACCAATTTAACAGCAAAAAAGTTTCTGGATTTAAAACCGAAATACACGTAGTCGCGACACCGTTAAATTACGATATCCGTAAATAACTGTCACGAATTTCAAAATATTTCATGGTATATTTCACAACAATGACACCCAACGATACAATACAACGTTTTAAATACATTAAACCGACCACCACATCGTTAACGAACCGTGGATTGTGAATAGATCAAACAGTGCGGATATCCGTTACCAATCGTAACCAAGGGTACCAACAGGGACACACGCACATACACAAATACGTATTCTACTAGTGTGTTCGTATTATTGTTGCTCACCCTCGCTGATATTACTCACCGTCCGTACGAACGCCCCTGAAATATTATATTTTCACTAAAGTAATGCGCGTATTGAGATAAGACATATTGACCAACGTCTTGGCGTTTGTCTTTGAGATTCGTTGCTATTATTTTATCGTTACCCGGAATCGAAAATGTACTCGTATTAATGATATCCTGAGTTTAGATTTTACGCGCACGCGTATGACCAATGATACCAGTGAATTAAATCCTTTAACGTGTCAACGTATTCTCAAGTCAAATATGAATCTTATTCGATTCGTAACCATCCTATGTGCTTACGAATCTTTATTTTGCACATTCTAATCCTTATAGCCGCATACAAAAATGCTTACAACTGTCTACGTCTATTTGTTTTTATTACATACACTGTTAAAATGTTATTATTTTTATATGCCATGGGTACAAAGAATCATCGATAATTTTTCAAACCAAAAGTGTTTTCGAAGAACCAAATTTGGCTAAATTGTTATTATAGACATACACTCTTAATATTTTAAAAAACATACATTTCGAACTTCGAAACTCTCATTTTATAACATTTATTTGCGCGCAAAACTTTTCATAAGTTTACTGGTAGTTATATGAATGTAGTTAGAATTTTCACCACTCGGCTTTAGAACCATAATTGATTAATTTATAATTAGTATAAAAAGATAATCTAATAAATCTTTGTTATCGAATCAGTATTTGTATTTTATTAAAACAGCAATTATCGATTTGCTTTTATGATTTTCAAAACATATTTTCATGTTTTTATTAAAACGTACAAGTGTAAAAATACCTGTTTTAAGATTTCAATTTTGATAAAAAAAGAAAAAAAACTTACATATACATCAATAGTAAGGCGAAAGGATAATGGTGAACCCTATAATATTTGATATATTATTTTATCGCTCCCATCAGAAGTAACATAAAATCCAATGCCCACCCTGCCCGCTCCTTAGTAAAATATATTTCATATCCTACGACACAACTCGCTTCAATATGAAATAGGTTCCCTGCATAATCTAGACTGCAATTAAATAAAACCCCATGTGACATATTAGATGAAAATGACGGAAAAAAATATTATTTTTATAAAAAATAAATTTTAAGAATTTACATTTAATAAAATAATATCAAGCAAATAAAAAATTAAAGTTTCATCAATTTTCAATATTCTTTCTCCGGATAAATTATACATTTAAATATAAGTTACTGCAGCGTTTTAAATTAATGTTACTTTTTAGGTTAGCTAATCTAACTTAACCTAACCGATTCGTAACTCAATTAATTTTGATAAATCATCATGTTTTAATTGAAAATTAAATGTCCGTGTAGTACGAAAACAATATCTAAAGAAACTGATAATACTCGACTGAGCGAATTGATAAAATCATAAAAATACATAATAATATAATTTGTTTGGTGAATCACATGAGTATTAATATTTGTGCAGATACTGCAACTCTGAACATGTTATATGTAGTCCGTGAAAATTAGCGTAAGTTTCTAAAACTCCGTGTCTTGGATGAATAATATCTGAAACTTAAAGAGCCACGTGGTCAATGTTTCTAATATTATAAATAATTAATACTCTCCTAAATCACAATCAATATTGCATTTTCATTGTAAATGTTCAAAAATCAATAATATTCGTCTCGTTAAAACTAGAAGATAATCATTCTTTGAATATCCCGCACACTATTCTAAACTTTAGATACCGAGTAAGTTTACGGTCAACTTCATCGACTGCTCTTAGTTTGCACTGTTTATTCCAGGGGTTCGTGCAAAGCCGTATCCCAAGGTCTAAACTATACGTACCGATGGCAAACTACATTTCAAGTGTTAATTACACGGAAACGGAGGAAATGGTTGATAAATACTTGCAGTATTTTTACAGGACACCGGTTGAAAATTAAACCGTAACAGGAGCGACGAACACCGACTCGTCGAATCATTCGATAGTCGAAACACTCCTTGGAGTTTAATGCTAGCGGACAATGACATACGTGTAATTCGTTTTTATGTTTTTATTTTTATTCTTATCTTTTTTTATTAATTAAAAAAACATACCTCGACTTCATCGGGTCATTAACGTCCAAGTGACAAACTTAATTCGACGCACCGTTATCTGCAATCTGCAAACATCATTATTAACCGGTATAAAATGATCCAGTTGGTTGCGAAAATGATGCTATGAGTTTTGATGCATATAACAATTATCAATATTATGGTTCGTGCATTTTTTCTGGAAAATTAGAATTTTATTTAACTTATGCTCATACGTGTCTAGCCTTGTTGTATTGTCCTGATGGCAGAAAACATAAATACAATTCAGGGTTCAGACAGACGTCCCATAGAAAAATAATTTTACCATTTTTTACCGAACACATAATATTAATATTTTTTTTTTCTATAACTTTTTTTTTCAATTCTATGCTTTCCAACATCAAAATCGATACAATTTTTCTCAGCTTTTTCTTCTGCCTAGTAAAGTCTCCCGTATCCGGGAAGAGCGTATATCAAACAGTTTCGAACTGAGACCTGAATATTTTCTACATTTGAATAATATCATATAGGTACCACACAGTGGATCCCTCCGGTAGCGTACCGTGGGTTTCGAGAAGTTTTAAACGGAAAAACTAGTTTGTTTGAAATGTATTAACAAGTCTACGATGTACGACGTTTTAAATAGAAAACAAAAATTGTACCAAAAGAGTTTAACTTTTAACCTTTGAAATCAATTATAATGATAATAAATTATATTATATATAAAATATAATATAATTTCGATAAAATAATCATTATATTAATTAAATATATACACCTGGTTATTGGACTACAGCGTTGAACAATGATGATCCGAATAACAGGTGAAAATTACGCAAACGAACGTACTTGATATTGCAAACATCTCTAATTACTGTAACTAAGATAATAATAACTCAACTAATATTCAGAACCTCATGGTTGATAAAAATTATATCAATATTTTGCATTAAAAATACATATTATCCAAATACATTTAGTTAAAAATTTTAAATTCAATATGATAATTATTATATTGATTTTTTTTTGCGATATATTTAAAGAGTTCCTTTATTAATATTTAATAATATTAATTAATTTTTACATTTTAATAATACTTACTTATACTTTAATTTCTAAAATAAAAAAGTAGGTAATACCTAACCAAACTAATTAACTACTAATTAACTGAGAAAATTAAAATAAAACAAAAGTTAATATTTCTTAATAATAGTAATAAAAATTATAATTATGAAAAATAACAATGTTATAATTTTACTATTCAAATGTATAACAATTTAAATTAACTAGGCTATGTCTATGTTTATTGTTTACCATAATCACCCTTTCATAATTTTAACTGCTCTAAAAGATTGATTCAGTTGATTGTCATTAATTTTTATGAGCTAAGAAAAATACCATTGAGCAGTAAAATGTTTAGTCACATTTTAAAATATTTTAATTCACAATGGAAATAAACAGACAAACAAAAATCTGGTTGTTAATATTAAATGGGTTAAAAATAATTCAACACTTCTAATGCAATTGTTGATTTGGAATAAATCTTTCACTTGTTAGTTGCTAACGTTGACAATTTGTTTTTGACATTTGCTCGTGAAATATTTTTCTATACAATCTTAAAACGTAAAACGTCATTGCAAACGAATTTAACGTTATAATTATATAATAATAATACGGAAGCATATCGATTAATTATGATGACTAACGTGTGGAACTTTGACTTGCCGACCACTCCAATGGACATGGACACTGAGATTGTAGACTTCGAATTGTGTGATATGGTCAGAGGGGAATTTTTGAAAAAGCTGTACGAAACACTAGAAGAAAATCTAGGCGCATTGATTAAGGACTGCCACTTTGATCAACAGATATAATAACTCGTATATAGCCGAGATGGAAAAAAAAGGAATCAGGAATTGCATGGTGGCCAATTTATACCGCGAAGGAATGGCGTGCATAGTATGTTTTTTAAATAAATTAAAACCACGGTTAAAGTCCAACACTGTCAATTTCCTTAATCTCGCATGCATATGCGGTCGGAACCGAGGAATTGTTGTGCATCAACCGTTTAACATCACAGGCACACTAAAAACTTACATTTTTTTACATACAACTATATTTATAAAATATTAATTATGCATACCAGTTGGAGCGATGAAAACAATTGGTTGAAAATTGTTTATATTATTCGCAGATCAATGACATACTATTAAGCATTAATACGGGATCGATGCATAATTCTCTAAAGACAATAATTGTAAACAGCAACGTCGAACTGCAAAGCGAAGAAATTCTTTCGGAAGGAAAAGCGGCAGCAGAGGTGAATATCACATCTTCGCGCGTAGATGAACGAATGGACATTGAAATATCCGATGATGATAACTCGGCAACTATCGCTTAAAATAACTCTAGTGAATTTAATGTTCCACCTGTTACCGTAACCAATAAAGATGCGATCCTTGCGACTCACACCAACTTCGGTAATTACAACTGTCCACTTGTACAAAAAATGCGTTCGAACCGTTTGAATCGAATACAATGGTAGACATCATGGACATATTTTTGGTTTTAAATTGTCTGCGCTTCATCGTTGATCAATCTATCACTTGCATCGAGCCGACCTCAATGCGAAACAACATCGTCGATGCTGTGGCGACCAATCCAGTGAACAGTGCCCACGTTGCCGAAACATGAATTTCGCAGGCAGTTGAAGGAGTTGTCGGAAAAAGTACGGATCTGTATGAACATAATGCTCTCACCGCTACTTCCAGAAGACCACCGGAACACGACTTGGATTCCAACTCTCCCAATCCGAAGAACAATTGATATCCTTCAAGAGAAAAGTCAAGTTGGTCGTGGCCCACATGAAGCCATACTACGATGCGGGTCGTATTACCAAAACTATGTTCAAAACCCTCGTGGAATTCATTACCAAAAACTTCACCTTTCATAACTACGACCCAAGTAAGCTTTATATATTATATTTTTTCCACGTCTAATTCTAACCGCATTGATTAAGCCTTTTGCTGGTGCAAAAGTGAACTTTTACAACATATCAGATGCGGTTGTGTGAACTTTTTTAAAGTTGATTTTTTTTTTTTTTTTAATTTTGTAGGCGAAGAAACAATAGTGAACGGATTTTTCGTTGTAAAAATTGAATACATTTGCATTTTTGCATCAACTGCCACTTCATCGTGCAGTAGTTTATAGGTGCTATCTATTTTTTTTTTCAAATCCGGCTGAATATTATAGGACAACATGCACACCCTTGTTTTTGCAAGCATACCAATCACACTTTATTTTTATAATTTATCACAATACTTTGGCTTTTTGCTCTTACTATATCAGATCGATCTTTAATTAATATCATATTTTAAGACACATATTTGTCAGTTGGTTTGCACAAATTTGTATTTAGTTACATTTCATGAATTAACGATTTTTGTTGTTCACATTTTTTTTGCCAGTTTGCTCTCGTTTTACTACCATTATAATGAATGATCACTGTTTCAAAAATTTTCTAACTTTTATTTTTTTACGCGTTATTTATAATTGGGCCCGTTCATCAATAAAAAAGGATAATCTATACTTCACATCGATTATCTTAATGTCATACTAATATGTAACTTGACATTTACTATTAAGTATTGTTATGTACTTATACAATGTGTTAATAAATCTTTTTTTTTTTTGTATAAAAATGTTATGTTTTAATATTTACAATAATTTCTGTTACGATTATGCACATCACCTCCGGTCCTATATGAATCTAGGCTCATGATGTTTTATGCATTTATTAATTTTTAAAAACTTTTAAAACTAGCTTACATAGTTTCTATTCAAATAGATCTGTTCGATCGAGCAATAAATTATGAAAAACACTGGTTGTATGAAGTTACGACATAGCGCCACGTTTATTTATTCTCGACTTTTTCTTCTCTTTTGATATGCATTAGTAGGATTTTTTTTTTTTTAATTACAAATTATTATCTTTGATCTTATGAGAACCTAGCTCCTTTGGTAATACTATACCTCAGGCGAACGTCTCATTGCCAGCGACCAGCAGCTACACGGTCATTCTGCAAAATAAATTCTTAATTTAAAATAAACGTCTCGAAGCCTCATAAATCTAATAGACAATCTACACTTCTAAGGCGGTGATAGTATCGTTTGAAGTTATGATCCCTTACCGGTAGACGATTATTATGTAAAATAATTATATTTTTTACTTTAAATTATAAATTAGTTGGATGGTTTTGGTATTGAAAAGCTCGTTTTAGTTCTGTTTTTGTAACTATAAATCAAGAAAACACTAATTATTTATTTTATTTATTCTTTTTTTTTTTTTGACCTTTAATTAATTGCTTCAGCTCACTATGAAAGAATTATATAGCTTGTTTCGAAGAAAATATGATTTAAGCATGGTATTAAGTTTTTAATTATTTAATTATTTTCATTTTTTTTAGTGGATAAATGCAATTTAATATACGATATCCCTTGCAATAGATGTGTAGTGAAATTGATTTACGAGACGCCGAACCGAGAACGAATTAATTGTGAAGTATAATTTTTTAAACGTACTACGATCGGAAGTCCTGAATAATGCTATACACTATGAATGAGGAGCTTAACTTGAACTTCGATAGCCCGTGGTAAAACAATTCAGTCTTGGTCTTAGCAGGAATGGCTAGGTTATATATATAGTTAATAAATAATTAAAAATAAATTTATTATACAATTATGAATATGGTAACTATTTATTACATATTAATTGTATCTCAGTTTTTTTATTTAAATATTATTAACGAGGCAATAACAAAATTAAAAATATTTTAATTTACATTTCAGACATTTAATAACGTATCCAATTGGACTAGATGTTGGGAAATCAAAATTAACAGTGACAAATCAATCTACAAAATATTTGGGAACATACGTCGACTCACAACTAAACCGGAAACATCACATTCACCAGAAAAAAACTATTTTAGCTGGCAGAAAGACACACAGAAGTAAACTTTTTATTGTACTTAGCGATGGTTAAAACCAATATGAACCTATGGATCATCACTGTATTTTGTTTTATTCGTAACTCTTCGGTGCAACATAACTTCTACTCGTGAATATTAACCTACTTACATACATACCGTAATACTAATACTATATATACCTATATATTATATATAATACAGATAATTAAACATAATTTGTAAAACCTGTACATTTTAAACATAATATATAATTTAATCAAATATGATATATATTTTAGTGATAGAGAAAACGAGTGGTTGGGTCACGTGCGGTGGAGAGATAAGAAAATATTAAACCACGATTAATGCTTTTACCTACGCATTCGCACATGTACCCAGGTTAAATGTTAATTGTTATTTCGTTGATAAAAATCATCGTGAAAAGTACATGTCCCCAGATACCTCATCAATAATATTTTAGATAATAAAGGCTTAGATATTTTGTATATTTTGCATTTTTTTTTTTTTTATTCTCTACTTGTGTTAGCAAATATATATAGAACAATGTGCTAAAAAATAATAATTAAATATAAACATTATTTGCTACTTGAACATTATGATAATAGGCCAGGATTTAATTAAAAGTCAATTTTTTTTTTTTTTTATATATGTGTTTAATAAATGTACAAAGATAGCTCACTTTTTCATCAATACTATTGCTCATTATCATATCTATATCCAAAACTATCAATACCAAACACTTTTTTAGGGCGCTTACCTACCAAATTATGTTGTATGTAGCCTATCAGAAAATATTCTTGAAAATTATTGAACTTTATGATTTTACATTATCATATTCCTCGTACAATTTAATTTACATTTTCTTATGGTTGATTTGTCGATATTTGTATACACAAACATTTATATAAACCTACATTTATATAAACCACAAACCTGTGATTTTAATTATTAAAATAATCATACAATACTTGTCTTCATAATAATCATCACGGTAGCTGGTTAATATTCACTATAACAACAAAAACTTACTCGAAAATTATATTATGTTACTATTGTTTTGTGTTGACTTGACTGCGTGTGTCTATTCTCATATTTTGCACTGTGAATTTTTATTTAACATATTGCATTAAATCATGCACATTTTATACAGGGCTTGAAATCGATTTCAAAATCGATTTCAATTATCGATACAAATCGTTAAAAATCTTTTAGAAAATCAAAATCAATATCAAAATCGTTAATGGTTGGTAATGATTTTCAAAATTTATATTGAAATTGAAAAAAATTAAAAATCGATATTTTATATCAAAATCAAATTAATTTATAATTCAACAGCCAACAGGTCTATTTGTATTGTCAATTCGTAGACATATTTGGTAATAATATTGATTATGGCTATCATACGATTGAGAACGTTGTACCTTTTTGGCCGAACGATTGAGAACACTTAAAATTAACAAAGAACAAACCGCTGACCCAAAAAAAACCCAAAAAATGATACGATTGAGAACGAATTTATGTGCAATGTTGCCATAGATTGCCATATCATTTATTTAGCTTCTGAAAAATTCATTATATATACAATAAATATTCTAGAAAAAGTCATAAACTAATAATTATAATCGTATACAAATAAGCGTCTATTAATATGTAATATATAATATAAATAAAAAATTAAAAATATGTAGGACTTATAAAAACATCTAATACCTATATAATGTATATATGTATAATGTATAAAAAAAATTGTAAAATATGTACAACTTATAAAATTATGAAATATATATGTATAAAAATGAAATAATTCTAAAAATAAATAATACGAATAGACGAATAGTTTGTGCGACGACTGCAAAGCCTAACTGTCATTCTCCCGTATCTGAATAGGCCAGTGTCGGGTTAAGATGAGGAAGGGGGTAGCTGACCCGGACGGCAAAATTTTAGGGGCGGTAATTTTTTGACAACGTCAACAATAGTTTTGAAATTTTCTAATGTAGGTATATACTAGTTTTTAGGAAAAATTATTAATTTATTATTGAAAAATATTAATAACAATTATATAATATTATAATTATAATAGTTATATTATATTATATTAAGCCGCTGAGTTATTTCGTCAGTGTGCGTTTAACATATCAACGGTAAAACCATATTATTATTATTTAGCGCTCGGACCTATACATATTTATTTTCATTACACTGATATAAAATTTTGTTTATTGTATTTCTTATATACATATATCTCTTATCTCTAAGTGAGTATTTATAACCGTCAGATTATTAAATTCTAAGCAATTGTTTTTATTCTCTCTCTCTCTCTCTCTCTCTCTTGTCTAGTGGTGATAGTTGTCGTCGTTGACGAATTCTATTCACGAATCACGATTGACTAGAAAACAAACGTGCTTTATATTTTATTTTCAATCAATGTGAGTGGAAATCGCATACAAATGCTTATATTAAAATAAATTAGTTTTTCGAGTTTTTTTTTAATGTGGAAGAAATTGACGATGATATTTTACAGAGAAAAATCAAAGTAATTAATAAATATTTATAGTGTTTATAACCGGACCTTGAAAATGAAATTATACAATTTAAAACAATAATGAAGTATTTTTCAAAAGATGAAAAATTATCTATGCACAGTTTTCTTGAAGTATTAACAGTATCAAAGTTAAACGATTCATTTCCTATTTTGGAAATAACTTTAAAACTTTTTATATTTATGCCATGTTCAAATGCTAGCAGAGAGAGATCCTTCTCAGTTTTAAAGAGTCAAGAACTACCAGAAAACATAATGATGGATGACAGTGGCGCAACCAGGGGGGTGGACTCCGGGTCTGGACCCCCCCCTTGGTATGTATAATAGTATATTAATATCATATTCTAGATATACATATTATAATTTTTTATTATTTGTATATTAGTTTATTTTGTCAGACCCCCCCCCATGAAAAATTCCTGATTGCGCTACTGATGGATGATGAAAACAAGAATGATATAATACATAATTTTCATAACAATTGAACTATTTATTACCAATCAGCATTTCGTCTTTGAAGATACGTGAAGGAACATCAATGTAAGTCAGTGATCTACGAGAACACTAACTTTTTATTTGTACAAACATAAGTTAACGGCAACTTACCAAAGAAAAATGTTATAATTATTCAATCATTGAAAAAATTATCTATTAACAGATAATAAAAATATATTTATATAAATTGCTATAATTCTCTGAGTTCATATTGAGACCTTAACTCTGAAAGTCGAAGCCTTGCCTACATAAATCGTACATTTTTTAAAACATTAACTAAATTTCCTATCGGTGTTTAATATATAAAAACGAAGGTAAACACTAATTTGATAAGTGTTATCCGTGCAAATTAATAAGCCATTGAGAACGCCAAAGAAGCAACAATCAACATGTCCATAACGGTGAACACAATGAAGTTCGTATTACTGTAATCAGAGCCAAATAATGGTTATAGTATAAGGTTGCTATTACTTTTGGTAAGGCCTTTTAACCTGAAAAAAATTTCATTTTTCTACTGAAATCTGTAATAAATATTAATTAAAATAATTGTATTATATTTGTATATTGTAGTATAGTGACAATTAATTGACAAAATATTATATTTGTTAGCCAACGATTTTAGAACACTGAAAGTGGGCACTTTCAACTCGTGGACCACGGCTGTAGACCTCCCCCCCCCCCCCCCCGATCAAGTCTTGGCTGTAATGATGACAGACCGGACAAGAAGTCTAGCAGCATATTTGTTTTTCAATCCTCTAAAAATAGACTCGCTACGGTGAATGCAATATTCATGTTGGCCTCAACTCAACGAGCGGAGAACTAAGTGCTATATAAAGTGTACGGACATTTGATGGCGTATCAAATATCGGTCGTTTAACGGCAGCAAATGGATCGGCGTGCAACTCGACACTATTGTATCGGTTGGTTCCAAGGGAACGGCCGTTTCAAATGAACCGAACGGTCGAAGTCCTGTAGAAGTCAACGTACACGTTGGTGTATAATAAACGTCACTTGTTCGGACGATTTAATTAAAATGAGCTGTAAAGGTTAATAGTTCGTTTCTATTCGAGTACATGATTCTGTGCATAGACGTGCGCACGGCAGGGGGATATTTGTAGGATCGCCAGAATTTTAAATCTCCAAATCGGTACATAATATTGAATGACTGTTATTTTTTTTTATGAAACGTTCATATGGAAATAAATATAACATTTTGTAATTTAAATATTTATTGGCCAATACAAAAATAAATTATTATTGTTTATAACTATGCTGATTAGTTAACCATAATACAATGATATACTGTACAATATTATCTATGTTATTAAATAATACATTATTAATTGTTATATTACCCCAGCTTCTTTTAACCGGGGCAAACTGAATGATCGGTTGGGAATGTTCCAGTCAAACCGGGACGAAAGGCAAGTCTACCGTATCTGGTATTCGCGGGCGACCCCCGACACGTTGTAAATGGAGCTATACGATTGAAGTCTAAGTGTAAGGGCTCCGTATTTTCACTGTTTTAGTTCAAATTAAATGTAATTAATTCTAAAATATTCGGTAAATAATAAACGATGTTTCGAAACTGAAAAAATAACTAAATTTTCTAAATCTTCGTGCGAAAACTTGCTGCGATAATATAATGACTACACTTGACTACTAA
Source organism: Sipha flava (assembly GCF_003268045.1). Lineage (NCBI taxonomy): Eukaryota > Metazoa > Arthropoda > Insecta > Hemiptera > Aphididae > Sipha > Sipha flava. The sequence continues at coordinate 1,747,092 of NW_020272758.1, forward strand.
AGTACAATCATAAATAATTGAAGCTATCAGAGAAAAACATACGAGATTCAAGGAAAACCTATCCATTGGGACTAATACACCACTATATACTTAAACAACATAGTTTATGGAATATACTTACAAGTTTTGTTCAGATAGGGTCCAAAAGTATTGTAGACGCCCCTGAAATACTGGTCTGCGAAAGCCGATGTACGTTTGTTAATACACGTGCGGCGTACAGTAATATTTCACATTTATTACAAAACAATTGGTGTGAATCAAAAGTTCTATACAAGAAAGTGCTCGATGATTAAAATTCTAAAAATAATGAAAGACACATGTAAACATCGTATACGTTGTAGATTAAATTTCTAGTCATGCCTAGTGTTGAATGTATGATTTTTTATTTTTATTTTTGATTTTTGGTTAGTGGAAAAATGTGTCAATCCAAAGCATTAGTATGCATGTCTTATCTACTGTAAAAAAGTTCAACAACATTAAACTGTAGAATAGTTTTAATTTTGTTTTGATAGCAAATGTTTTTTTTCGAACTATAAATATTACACTAGCCGAATTGCCTGGGAGATATTTAACTATTTTAGATTGTGGCAGTTTCAACTTAAAAAAATGTTTTAGGTCCAAAAAAACGTATAATCATCGTGTATTCTAATAATTTTTATTTATACTATAGTAATTAACACGTGTACCACTTCAAACGGTAATTATGATAATTTACAAATTATAAAAAATATATTTCTGAGGTAACCAAAAAGTAGAAAAATGTCCAGAGACCAGAACCCAAAACTGCTTTGATCTACGATTTTCGAAAAAATAAATTTTTTGAAACTCCTATATAATATATAATATATTAAGTAAATTATATCAAAATTCCAGATGTACAATATGGTTGAATGGCTACACCCTGATTAATGAGAAAATAAGTAAGTGGTATTTGAATTATTCATAGAACATAAATTGGCTACGTTGCTCTAAAGCCATACGTATTAATAATACCACTTTATATATTGTGTGGTGCAGTGCTCGAAATGAGAAAAATTAAATGGGGACCTCAATACAGAAATTTAAAAATTTCCTTCCAAGAAGCATAATTTCTTAACACAAAACCGTGGGGAAGCTTTGTCTCACATCCCCCAACTATAAAGCTATATTGGTCTATAGTGTGAACACAAAATTATACATTAGATCTAAATCATATAGGCTTATTCAACACATTAAATTATTTAAAATTAAGGTCTTAAAATAAAATATAATAATAAATAGAACAAAATTCATAGTAGACTATTTAAGCCAGTCTGATACTGCAGTCCCCCACCTTACCTGCATTTTAAATACCTACTACATTTCAGCTATACATATTTATAGTAGCCATAGACCTTACACTTATACGTAGGTCTATAATAATATCAAATAAACAAGCTATATAAAAAATATAGGACTATACAATATGACGTAAACCATAAAATAGAATAAAAGATAATAAAAATAAAATTAGAAAAATTCATTATATCGTTGACATCAATTTAACATAGACTTATACCAACATTTAAAAGATTAAGTTTTTAATATTTCTTCGTTAGTAAAAAAATTAAAATTACTTATTTACATTTAGTTAAATAATACAATACCAAATTGACAAAATGTCCTTAGCAAAAATTAGATTGATTTTATTGTAAAAATAAAAATAAAATTCATATATATATATTGCTCAAATTTTGTATAAATTATGAAATTGGTAACTTCAATAAATATAATTGACTGTATTTTTACAAATTAGGTATTTAAGATGGTGTTCAAGGTTCATCATTCCATATATCATGTTTAAGTTGAGCATCGCGAATCTTTTTCTCTGAATAAAATAAATGAACAGATTAACTATAAAAATTCATTAAAATAATTTATAAATTGAATTACCTTTGGCATTTGCCAACAATGTACGTTCTGCATTAAGAAGATCTGTTGATACATTTACCTTTAGACCCAAAGCACTACTCACTAGACGTCTAGCCATTGCAGAACAAGTCTTAGGCCTAGTTGCTGGAAGTGGTGTAACTGTCTCAGCTTTAAGTTTTGATTCTTTGATAGCATTCTTAAGAGGTCTCGTTTTCACAAGAGCAAATGGTGTATTTAATGCTTGATCAGCTACTCAATAACATAAAATATTCCATAAATATATAACTATAGTTCTTAAAAGCAAGCATTTTGTAATATTCACCTAAAAATGGACTTTCAAATACTGCTAATGCATGAGTATCATTAACCCAAATAATTTCGAAATGCTTTTTGCGGAATGCTGCAAATTGGTTCATTAAATCAACTGTTTTCAGATCAGAAGAAAATCCATAAACCTCAATGACACACTCCCCATCACCCGAACGTTCTTCCATTGTTTGATGATTGCGATAATCTTCTTTAGCACATTTTACTTGTACTTTACCCATTGTCGAGACTAACTAAAAAAATAAAAACTTTAGAAAAAAAAAAATAAAAATTGTAATTAAATATATTTTACAATCATTAAAAAGTAATAAAAACAATTGCAGAATGTACAACAATAAAATCACTATAAGATAACTAATAATTATAAAGTCTCTTATGAAAAATTCTTTAAAAAAATGTATGCAAGATATATTTCAATACATTTTTCTCCTATTATATTAATATCATATTGAATTTTAAATTATTAATGAAATCATTTATAAGTTTATACTACTTATAACAATATGTTTTTGCCAAATTAATTCAATTAATATTATCAAATATAAACAAAAATCTTGATAACAATAATGAAATGGATTACTGGATTAAGAACTTATGCAAAACATAAAAAACTATAATGAACAATGAAAGCAAGACGAGTAAAGAAAATTGGCTGACCACTAATTTTAAAATTATTAATTAGATAATAAAATACAAATAAATAACTTACTTCTTTCATGAGTAATGGATGTATATAATCATCTTCTTTATCATACAAATCTTCCCAACTGCATTCATCTACATTTATAACTTTTTTTTTCTTTTTCTTTTTCTTTGTATCTATTTGTTCATTATTTTCAACAATTTTTGGAGACTTCTCTATAACCACTGAACTTGGTTGAACAATTAATTCTCCAACTATGTTTTTAGAACTATTTTCTTCTGAATCTGTCAATGGTCCACTAATAAAACTGTCATCCAAACAATAATGCAGACAATTTGAATTATATTCAGTTTCCAATGCCATTATAGAACTATTAGAATCAACAACTACATTTTCTAGATTAATATCATGATTTATTTTAATATTATCAACTTTTGAATCCATCGTTATATTATTTATTTGAGGTTCTCTTTTTTCATTTGGTACAATTGTGCAGTTAACATCTGATATTTGAAAATCAGGTACGTTAACTAAAGCAGCATTTTCAGTACAAGTTTGAGAACTACCAACAATTTCAGATACATTTTGTGGAAGACTTGAGGTCGTTGAAATATTATTACAACTGTTAAATTTAGTTTCCATATCATGGAATTGTAATTCATCTTTTTTCAAGGTAGGAATTTCTTTTTTAACTATTTCATTCATTTTCAATTCATTAGAATTACATGCATTAGATACAGATTCATTAGAATTATATTCATTAATATTTACAAAATCAGACAAATTACTAGAAGACGGGTCTGAGGTCTGATATGATACATCATTTAATGAAAGTTCTTTATTTATGCCATCAAAAACCATATTATTTGTTAAGTCTACAAAGTTAAAAGAATTAAGTGACTCGAGTACATTATAATTGTTAAGGTTTAACTTTGGTGATGAACTTTTTATATTTTTTGAAGATAAAATCTTATCAGAACTATGTTGTATTCCAGAGTTGGCATCTAATTGATTGGGACTACTTAAATTTGAATTATTACTTGAGCTATTAGTATTAAGGGCAGTATTACTAGCTAAACCTCTAAGTGCTTTAGGTATATAAATAGGAATATCTGGTCTTTTACATTGTTTACGCCGAGTTAATCTGTAAAAAAATTGAAAATTATATATAGATTTAATACTTAGTAATGATCTACAATAATATAACTATAATCAATTTTACTTTACTTTGAACTTGTATCTAATTTTTTCTTAGGCAAGAGTGACTGCAATAATTTTTCTTGAGCTTTTCTTTCGTTAGGTGTTCTGTATGGCCGATTGATATTCGTGTCATTTTCGTCAAGTATTTCATTAGATTCTTCTAATGTTTCACAAAGCCTAGTAAAATAATATTATTAACATTTTTGTACCTATCCCTTTTGTAATATTGAAAAAATTATTAAAAGTAAAATTTTATTAACATATAATAATTAACTTATGAATTTGATATGAAATTTATTAAAATATGTTCTAATTAATAATGTAGATTTTTTTTTTTTTTTTGTTTTTACAAAATTAAATTTGTACTTATTTATTAATTTACTATAAACAGAAATAAACAATAAAATATTGTTGAAAATTGAACATTAGTACAAAATGTGATATACTAATTAATTGTTAAGATAAATGAGTATGGTAAATTTAAAAAGAATAATGAAAAAGATATTATAGAACCATAGTCAAATTATTCAGATTAAAAAATTGATGTGTTAAAAGTAACATTTTATAAAATGGTATCTACATAGAAATGTTAATTCAACATTAAGTCTTAAAATATAATATTACATACTTAATACATTTAAGTACTGATGTTGTTAAATTAATGTCTTAAGGAAAGAAACATATTCAAAACTTACATACGTCAAATTCTTTAACTTACATTGGTTTTAGTGATGAGTGATAAACAACAGTACGTCTTCCGTAGCTATTACCAATGGAAATGGTGTTCAATTCGTTAAAATAATTTTGTACCAAGGTGTGTATCAGGAAGCGATTGCGTGCGTTAAACGGCGGATATACCAGAACGACTTGTCTAGAGTAGCAGTAAGTAAACGAAAAAACATGATGTGAGCAGATTTTAAGTACAGCGAGTAAAAATAACTGTTTGTACAAGACTATACGCACTTGTTATCGTCCGAAAGGAATGTTCTGGTGTAATGTCTGACATCGGCCAAGGCTATTTCTAAAAACGAGCATTCACCCGCTCGCAGGTTCAGTAAATCCAACGACTCCATAAACAGTTCGACGGATTACCATTAGGAAGTTGCACGTACATTTGTGACACCCGACGGAATTGTGGAACACGTCTTGGGGCGGTGTTTTCCGACGGGTTCGGTTTTGGATGAAGAGCACTTTGAGAAACGAGAGAACGTCGCCTCGGACGAGAGCATACACGACAGAGTGCGCGAGATAACGGAGTACTCACCGCGATGTCGTCAACCAATAACGGCGTAAGGTCTTTTGTGAGTCGATAACGCTTATCAATCATATGATGGACAGCCTTGAGCAGTGTTGTTATTGTTGTTGTTACCGCGGTCGCGATGTTTTCAAACACGACGCGTCATCATCGATAGAGATGGCAAAAAAAATATCTATATATTTATATATTGGCATCGATAATATAGGCACATCGATATTTTAGGTTTTCGATATATCGTTTACCGATACATCGAGGGTCAGGGAAATTTTCACCATCCCTATCTGGGGGTGCATTCTCAAAATGAGTTTATTGACTTACTTGGTACAATAGCACATGATATGCTAATTAGAGAAATTAAAAATACTGAATTCTACATCGTATAAACAATATAATATAATATATAATATAATAATAATATATAACAATTAAATAAAGGTTTTCAATACAAATACTATCAGTGTGATTAATTCCTCATGATTTCGGATATTATGTATACATTGAATAGTGTTGTAGGAATATGCGTTTCTACATCAATTACAAATTGAACTCAAATCCACTTCATTGACATGGACGATTCGCCTTAATTAAATTTTTTTTTTAAATAAATTATTTTAATTTAATTTTTTCGATATATCAATATTTTTGGTGAAAATATGTCGATTATATCGGGGTACAACGATATTTTCCCTTCGATAATATAGGCACATCGATATTTTAGATTATCGATATATCGTTTACCTATATATCGAGGTCAGGGAAATGTTTGCTATCCCTATTCATCGGGGGAATTCCATTAAATACGGAGCGAATTGAAATGACGACATGTGTTGCCGTCAAAGCCGTATCTCTTGGACGGTCCAGGGTGTCTGACCCCCTCCCACCCGAAAAGTCTTCAATATTTAAAGAATGTTTAAAATACTTATTTATTTTTAATACCATCATAAATTTTCTGTCTAAAATGACTTAAACTCCAATTAATCATGGACTGCTTTTAATTTTGTATCATAATATCGTATGAAAATATGATATTAATTTTAATAAGAGAAAATTAAATCTTTTTCTGTCTTATTTTTAACCAAATATCAAAAGTTAAAATCTAAATTCAATAAAATTACAGTATACATGTTTTGGACCCCTCCTGAAAAAAATTTCTAGATACGGCCTTGATTGCCGTCATAGTTAATCGACATCAGGGCTCAAGGTATAAGCGAGTTAGGTGCAAGGTTGTAGCAACCAAATATTGTGCTCGGGGTGAAACTTCAAAATGCGGCCTTAAGTATTTTAATTTATAAAAAAACTAGTGATGGATCGAACCTGATTTTTTAAATCGAACCGAACTTGAACCGAACTGTAAATTATTTTTTCGAACCGAACCGAACCTATTATGATTTTAAGTCGAAATCAAA
>NW_020272758.1:1758815-1890611 GCF_003268045.1 Sipha flava
CAAAATTGGATAATCAATGATTATCAGTTAATATAATAATAAAAAAAGGTTTTACTAATATAAATTTAAATTTTTTTAATGCATATTTCTATAGTATATTTAGTGATTATTTGGGATATAAATTCACGCATATTTTAAGGTTTTTTAGGACACAAAGTCCCTAGCCCTATAATTTCTTTTTTTTTTTACATATGAATTCTCAGTGAAAGATGAATGCATTAGTTTGATCATGATTTACCATGATGCGTGTTTTTCTTTTCCTTTTGTGCCCTTGTATATGATTTTGAACGAAAGGATTTATCCGATCACAAGGATCGTAGGATATATAAATCCGATAGGAATTTTTAGCCTAGTCGTTACTTTGAAAAGGGGTCATTTTACGAATTTCCTAATAGTTTTCTTAATTATTGTGAACAATTGACGAAAAGTTATGAAAATGCGGTTACATTTACAGCATTTATCGGTTTCGACAAAATTTAATTTTTGTTTCCATCGTCACTCAAAAATATGTAATCGAATAGACATTAAATTTTCATTAAATACTTACATCACCGTTTATCTATTATGGCAGTATTATAAATTCTAATATTTATAATCAATACTATAGATGGAATAATTTTCAATAATTTTTCGGGTATTCATAGAAAATTGAAATATTCATGTTTTCTTAGCATTTTTCCAGTAATTTCGAAATCGTAATAAATCGATAAAATAATTTTGTTAAGACAAAAAGTTTAAAAATTTAATTTAGATTACTTCATTTATATCTTTAGTTAAAAAAATATAGATTGAAGGAGACCATTACAAGCAGTCAACTTTGTATGAACTATTTACTTCTGTGTTAAATGAAAAAAAAAAAAATCAAGAATACCATGAACCAATAATGCAACATTATACTTCATATGGAACATTGACTGCTAGAGTTATTATTAAGTAATTTGATCGGTTATCAAGGATAAGAATCTAACTCTTCTTCAATATTTTTTTAATATTTAGTTAAATATATACATGAAAAAAAAAAGAATGCAGTTATGAATTTGTTCAGTTTTTTATAAATTATTTAAAAAATAAAACAATTAAAATAATAAATTGAAATTTGATGTAGTTCTTAATAAATAATGTAATAAAAACTAGGAATTTTTAAACTTTAAAAAAAGATTGTTAAAACAACAATTACGGCAATGTTATAATCTATGTAACATTTACAATATTGTATAACTTACTATTGTTTAAACAATTGTTTATTTATTTTTTATTTTTTATCATAACACTTGACATGATGAATAAATATTGTTATAAATTATTATAATAAATGTATAAAAACACTTTTGAAATCAATTAACTTATGACGATAAAATTGATTAGAAATACTTTTAACAACACGTCTAGTCTAAAATGTATTAGATCAATAATATATATATATGCTTCTTCAAAAACTATTTACACAAACACAATATTATTATAATAAAACAGAAAAGTATAAAATTATTTCAAAAAGTATAAAAAAAAAAAAATGAAATAAAACAATAACAATATTGAAATGTAGTACTAATTGGGTTAAATCAAAAGCAAAAAATAAAATGTATAATATAAATTAATTGATTTTAAATGTAGAAAAACATCACTTCCTCTTTAGTCAAACTGGAAAATAATTATCTGACAATTATAATTTAATAACTTCTAATTATAATCTATTAACTATGTATAAAAGTATTTGACAACCATCCAATCTAATATATGAGGATACAATCATATTTACAATTTACAGGATAGAAAACTTCAAAGTTAAAAAAATGTTTTTAAAATAAAACATGTAAAAAAAAATCATACAAGAAAATAAGATGAAAAAATATTCATAAGCCAATAAAAATCAACTCGTAGTCATACGCACAATTTTAGATACGACACAATGTATATCACAGAAAGTAGAATAAAATGCAAGAATTAGTAACATTTATTTTATTAATGATAAACTTAACTGAAAAAATATTATATCAGTTCAATTATTTTTGGCGTGTATTGTTTAATACTCGGTCCCTGCTATGCTCCCTGGCCGGAGGCGAATGTCGAGATTTTCTACTGCGTTTAATTTTTGCCATACTATCTTCACCGAAAACATCTCCTGTTCTTAACGCTGAGATGAGATCATCAAATTCTGTTTTATCACCCGTGTGATCATTAATTGATACTTGATTAGTGGTTCGACGTCCAGCAGATCCATTTGACAAAACACTTGCTCCGTCCTTACAGTTTTTCCGTTCAAGGGTTAATTTTTTTAACTAACAAAAAAAAAGAGTAATTACTAACATTTAACTAACCATTAGTAAATATAAATTATATAACACATACATCACTCTCATGCTTTATTCGCTTCTCTTCCTCTCCTCGTCTCCTTTTAACATTCATGTTATCTTGACGAGCTTCAAAAAGAGCTGTCAATAGTGAATCGAAAATAGCAAAGAAATCATCTGGTTGTATAGTAGAGTTGTCTTCTCCAAATAGTCTGACCGCCCTATCAAACTATAAGAAAATAATTTGTTAATTTAATTAGTTTTTAAATATCAGAATGCTGATGATTTAGTAAAATACATACTCTAGTTTTCATATCTTGGAACAAGTCTTCTAATTCGGAAAATTTACATGTTGCAGTAGTTAAAAACTCTTTCATTACTGGTAGGAACATATCACCCGGCACAACAGGTTGAACTCTCTGGAACTCAACTTCTCGTTCTACTTCTTTCAAATTATTTCTTAGCTGTAACATGTCTTTTTCGAGTTCAGCTAAGCTCACTTTAGAGGCACCTCTTACACGAGGTAAATCTTCTTCCAGTAACAAGATATCCTTGAACTATTTAATTAATTAATAATAATTAAATAATTAAAAAAAAAACACCTAACCAATCAAATATTACAAAAATATTTTTTATAATATATTACATACCTCCTTCTTCTCATCAGCCATATCAACAATGTAGTGTAATAATGTTGTACCTCGTACAGTACTTGATTTGGTGTCCTTAAGTCTATTTAGAGATGATAAACGGAAACCCCAAGCGTTCCCTCTTGCTCCTTTATTCATATAGTTTCCAAGAGCTAACACTAATTCTAGCAATTTTCTTAGGCGTCTGGAACGAGCTACTTCTCGTGATGCTTCCATCACAATTTTCGCTCTGCCTTCCACTTCACTTGTCCATGTAGCAAATTTCTTTTTGTATACTAGACTATTAAGACGTTGCTCGTAATGAGCAATTCTACAAAGCAAAAAAAAAAAAAAACCATAAATAAAATATTCGAGTAATTATATTTTTTTATAAAATACGAACTTGGAAATTTCATATAAAAATCGGTCAGCTCTGGCAAGACAACCCAAATCATCACTATGTTCTTCCAATAAGGCTGCTTCGTCTGGGCCTGGAGTGAATTTTAAAAGTTGTTCTACCATGTCCAATGGTAACACATCTTTAGTATCCATGTCCAAAATTACTCTGGCTATTTCCTCATCAGACATTTTCAATTTCGATAACAATATGGTACAGTTTTGAGCTCTGCGGCCATCAATTACTGACAACACTTTGGATTTGTTTTTTCCAGTTTGTCTTAAGTCCTCTAAGGACCCATCATTCTGAAGAAAAATTTACATTAGCCAAACAGTTTAACACAAGTTTTTTTTTGTTTCATTAAAAATTATACTTACCACTGTAGTACTGCCGTTGGGTTTTTGATTTTGGTATGCGCAGAATAGTTTGTCAACAGTCTCAAAGTCAATGATTGAATACATTTTGCCTTCGTCAATATCGGCCCATACGGTTCCAGCTACTTTGGTTTCTGGTAATTTGGCCCAGTTTAAGGACTTCAGAGGAGCAGAAGGTTTAGGAATTTCAACAGACCTCTGCTTGCTGGACAATTGAGGAGGACAGCCAGGAGGAGGTGGAAAATTTGGTTGGGGCAACTGTAGTGGAGGCGCTGGTGGAGGTGCGGGCCCACGGGTCTTAGCCATAGGTGGAGGCGGAGGTGGAATAGGCATTGAAGCAGTGAAATTAACTTTAGCATCGTCTGGTAAGCTTCCATTACTAAGCATTGCCTCTAACTTTCTCCTTTCTGTTTGCTCGTACAACACTCGGTGCTGCAATTCACTAGTAGTGTCTTCGAGTTCTGATACCTTTTGCTTAGTTTCCAAATGAATGGATATTTCCTTTTCCAAACGTTCTTTAACCCTTGAAATACTGGCTTCCATGTCTTCCTAAAGTAAATATAAACGTGTAATTAATAATGTAATTGAAATATTTGTTAAATATAGAATTTGATTACTTTTTCTTGGTTTCTTAAGTCTAGTTCTTGTTCTTTTTTAGCAAGTGAAACAGCAATACTACTGTTTTCTTTTTCAAGTTCTTCGGCTTTTTTTTTTGCAGCAACAAGTTCCTCTTCTTTGGCCAGTCTTTAAGATATTAAAATAACATAGAAATAAGTGTCTGTTATAATTCTAAAAAATGATTGGAAAATTATTATCTATTGACTTACAGATGAACTATTTCTTTGACATTTATATTAATTGGTGTCACGTCATTATCAGTACCAGCATCGGTTTGAAGAGTTATTTGCTGTACTATTCGGTCAAACAGAAGCCAGTGCTGTGGAAGACTTCCATACTCAACTGCAACACATTAAAATAACAATTATCATACAATATCAATACAATATAACTGTATTCTACCAATCCATCATATTCCGTTGATTTACTTACGAGGTAACAGCAAAAAGTGCTGAAAGAGTGAAAGGAAGTGAGGATATGCCGGAGAATGGCTCAATTTTCTGCGTAACAAATCGAACATAGAAGTAGCGCTTTGGGTATCTACTTGCTCCTAAAGTTAGATAAATGTTGAGGATAAATAATAATACTTGTAATTTTACAATGTTGACGAACGGATATGTTACCTGTTCGAATTTTCTCGCCAGTTCTTTTTCGTCTTCTTTGCGAACCATGTCGAAAAAATCAATATGTCGGTCCAACGTTTGATTCTCGTGTTCTCTTAACTTGATAGTAATATTCTTGAGACCAAGCTGCAAGAATTCATATCTTAAATGCAATCTAAACTCCAAGCTTTCTTGGCCGGGTCCATAACTTAGGACAGCGTTTACAAAAGACATGATTGCTGTCTTAACAGACAAATCGTCTCTGTATTTGCCAGTGTTTCTATCCAAATCATTAATTATGCCTTGGAATCTGGCACGTTCATGAGCAAACTCCTTGTACTCGGTCATGGCATTGAGGACCTTCTTGTGACCGCCAGCGACCAAACAGGAAGCACCAAGGATTTCCAACACGGCGACTTTAGTACGAGGGTTTTCAGTGAGTAGACTACGCGCAATCGTGTTAATGGCCGAAGGATGAGCCAGCACGTGAGATCTTCCAGTCTAGAGCGATACAAATCAATAATAATATTATTATAAGAAAAAGTGGTGCAAATAATAATTAGCTAAATAAACATGCGACGAATAATAATCTTAAAACACTAAACCACTAATTTTACCCGAATGTAAGAAATTTCCTTTTCTTTCGAACTTAGGTTTAATATCAAGAAAAACGATTAAGTACGAAGGGTTAGTATAAATTCTAAATTATTGTGTTTTCCTCTTATTATATAAATACTTCTATTAAAATATAAGTCACGATTCAATGGTCAAAAGATGAATATATTTATAAATATATAAGATTATTTAAATTATTAAAACATAAATATTTATGCAAGCCAACAGTTTTAAAAATAATAAACAAAAAATATTATACGTCGTTCACTATTACGTTTTAATTATACCGACAATAACAATTAGTCGCGAAACTATTAAAAAGTAAATGCTGCTGTGCGAGTAATTTACGAACGAGCACTAAGCAAATATTTAAGTAACAAACTTACAGAGTTGTTCATAAGGGCTTTAATACATCCAATTATTGATGTGTGTATAGCTCCTTGTTGAGTGTCGTAATCCATCGAAGATAATACTTCCAATAGAGTGACAAGTCCGTTAGCTTGGACAAATCTCAAGACGAAACTATGAGGCTGAGTTCGAAGAGCAGTCTTTAAGGAATCAAACAATTTGGTGTTCTCTCGTTGATCTCCGTTCGCAATTCTTATATGATCGATATAAGTTTCTGGAGATTGCGACAAATCGGTCGTGTTTTCTTGATCCTAAAATAAATTTAAAAAAAACTACTGTCAGTACGAAATGTTTTCGATAACATATTTTCTTTAGCAAGTATATTAATTTACATCTAATACCTTTTTTTTACTGCAGTAAATTTGCCATTTCTTTTCTTCGGGAAGTTCCAACATGGCTGCTTTATTTGTAGCCGTCAAATCAAGTTCTTCCTATAATGACGAATCATCGATAAAATATAGATTATACATGGTATCAAGATGTATAAAGTTAAGTAAATTGATATAAGTTAGAAAACAAATTACGACACGGAAAATAAATGATTCTACTACACGTAATATTCACGAACACACGTAAGTCCTGGGTTTCACCGTTTCTAATTCCAGGTCAAGAGTTAGGTTATGACCCATGTGGGTCCCTCAGGTTAAGAAATCGTTTAAAAAAAATAATGTCTATAAATTTTAAACTGTAACGGTTTGAATGAAAATTACACCATTACATTAATGAACAACGATGATTACAATTTAATGACAGAATGTGCGTATGTATAATATATACACAAACGTATGCCTTTTTAATTTTGTTTTGTATTATAACAGAGATCCTAACGCATTTAATTTGATTGCACGGTTCGCGACGGGTAATACTGAAATAATAACTGCCTTTCTTCAGGATTTCTTTTTTTCTTTTCCCTACCTACCCATCTTGACATACGTTTAAGTGGTATTGGTCGGTCAACGCATTGGTACGACAATCAAGTGGCTTTAAATTCATGTTCTCATTCCTTTCGATCTCCTTTGAAAAATCAATCGGTGCAAGGATAGTCACACGGTAAATGCCCAATCAGGGATAGAAATAATGTTTTCTCGGCTTTTACGCAGTAGCGCGACAATTATGAAACTATTCGAAAAAGTGGGCGATGGTAAATTAATTTTTTTCTTCAACGCGTTTTGGATTATTTATTGTATTTTTTTATGTGTATTCATTGTCGTATTCACAGCGTTTGCGGAGTTAAAAAAAAAAAAAATTAATACAATCGAGAGAGATAACGTTGTATTCGTATTTATACACAATAACATTGAGATTATATAACACGAGGATAGTTATTAAACAATCGGGTTAGACTGGTGCGGCGGGCAGGCGAAAGCAGTGGTCAATTATTTATAGGTCCTAAAAAACTGTGGTTCCGAGAGGACTTTTGGTAGGCCGATGTTTCCCTTGAGAATCAGACAGACATACAATGCGAGTCGAATGCGATCGCACGCAGTCGACGATGTGTGTGTGCGTGTGAATGTTACGTAAGTGGAAAACGATCATTGCGTAATCGTCACGACGCTGTCCTGGAGACGATTTTCCACGCACGTCCTGGCAATAATAATAACGTCGAATAATCGACGACGGTGACCACGGCCGACCTCACAATGCACTTACCACTAGCTCGGCGAACAGACGGTCTAGTTCTAGTTTCTCGGGCATGGGCAGAGTAGGTGTCATCGTCTGCAACGTCAGGGTGCCCGAATTATCGACCACACAGTAGGTGATCTCCGGCGGCTCGTCGTCCTGCAAATAATACCGATATATGACACATTGGAACACACACATTGTACAGTCGGTTTCCAGAGCAAAGCAACATTTAATAATAAACCCTATATAATACGGCTAATAATTGAACAATACCATTTACCTACTTACACGGTTTACGAGAACTAGCGTAAAAAAAAATCAATCGCAATCATTCTCGCGACGGCCGAAAGGTAAAAACCTACACCAATAAACACATATTTGTGTACACTACGATTTATACATATTTATCACATTATTTACGTGGAATATATAGGCCGCTATATGCGAATCATTTTGTACCGTAAACGAGTATGGTTATATATCAATGGTGGGCATTAACTTGTTAAAAAGTTAAAGTTAAGTTAAAAATTTAATTTTTAAACTTTTTAACTTAACTAGTTAATTATTTTTGTTTTTAACTTATTAACTTATTCAGTTAATTTTTTTATTGTTTTAACTTAGCTTTTTATAGTTAATTATCATTATTGTACAGTTAAGTTAATTCTAATTTTTTTTTATCACGTGGAACCATCAGGCTAAACTTATTCTTTCGATTTTGGTAATTTATTTTTCTAATATAATAACATAATATCCTCAATTCATAATAATCAAATTATATTTTAATCTATAGATACTATAGTAAATAGTAATAATTGATATTTTATCTATTGTATAGACTTGCTATTTTCACGAGTTCTATTTAATGATCTATTCGGTATTGAATAATACGATTTTAGTTTAGTCTAACTCTATAGTGTAGTTCTAAAAACAGGTTTAAAAATAAATAGCATAGCCTTTTAAAAGTGTAAAGTTAAAATTGGATATTAATAACACAGGTACCTGCTGGTTAGGTTAGGTCGTCCGAGATATTTATAAATTATAATTTATATTTCAGTATTCTGCGTATTCGTTATAAATACAAGCATAACATATGATATTAGAAAAATTAATTTTTTTTTAACTGAGTTAAGTTAATTTTATTTTCTATCTTAACTTTTAACTTATCGAGTTACTTTTTTTTTGTTAACTTTTAACTTTAACTGAAGGCAATTTAATTGAATTAACTTAACTAACCACAGTTAATTATTTTCATTAACTTGCCCACCTTTGTTATATATATATATACACACGTTAGAATTACATAAGATACGCTCAGTTATGCTGAAAAAAATATAATTGGAAAAATGGTTAAATGAGAACGACGTGGGCTTAGTATTGACATTTTACATCGAACGTCTTATAGGCTCATTCGACACATGTAACTGGTGAATTTGTAAATGTATAAGAAAGAATAAGGTTGGAAAGTCAACTTCACTATCTAACAATCTTTTTTAAAAGTTATTACTCAAATTTCACGTGAACCCCGCCACACAAAGTGGTAAGCATTACCATTATCTAACATGACGATTTCAACTGTCATCAAGCTCAGGTGTTGGCTGAACTAAAATATGCAGTGTAAAACTTTGATGGTGGAATTAAGCTAGAAATTCTTTGATAGCTTATTTTTATAATATTTTATTCAAACCAATTCAAACGGAACTTATTTCATTTTAATTTAGAAATCGACAATAATATTTTAATTATTATGCTCTATCAAAATTGTAATCATATTGGTTGTGCAACCCGAATATGAACTTAAAATTCATGAAACTAAACATATTACGTGACCTGAAAACGGAAAGATTCTATGACGTTTTACATCCTTTAAGGTTATGAAAAGTTATGTGTATAGCGTTTTAAAATTTGGAAAATAAATTTAAAAATATTCTTTATCCAATCATAGAGTATTTACTTTTGTAACTAGGATCTATAGATATTTATCTAATGAAAAGATATTAGATATGCATACAAACATGTTGTAATGAGTAATGAAGTCGAAAGGTTGGAAACTCGCAACACTCAAACCGGATGGTGATCATTTAAATGAGAGGTATTTTGCGAGATAAAATCATAATATGCAGAACTTTTTCTAGTCTACGTAGAGATTTGATTTTAATGTTATATTAAACTTGTATTAGCATGCTAACATATTTTAAATTTAATAAAATAAAAAAATAGATTTCAATATAATTTTTATGGAGAAATGATAAAATCTCAGTTAACTAAAAAATAGCGCGCATTTATTCACGGTAAAAACAGATATATAAGTTTAGAAGAATAAAATATTTGAACAGAATGAAATAACATTTCAAGTGCATCAAGTTATCATCACTATATGTAGTACCATACATGAACGTACTAAGGTTCTATACATCACTCTACGTCCTAAGCATCGACAATATGTATCTTTAGAGGTTATCAAATAAATAATATCCTTTGATAATTGACTGCGCCATATATGGGTGCACTTGTGTAGAACTCATCGGATTTAATTAAATCACCGCACGTGATGTATTACACATCGGGCGTCAAAAAATTAAGAATCAAAACGTCGACGAAGAGTAGTGTATTCTTTCTACTTTCTAATTTTTCACGTGTAATAATGCTTTTATACACGTACAATCATACACGACGCTTTTCATCGTCAGTAATGATCTTGAAACACGACGACCACGAGTCGACGGGTTACGTAACACGAACTTGATCGATGTATTTCTCTCGTTGTGCTGCAAAGAGAAATACGGTTTCGATGAAAAACAAATCGTCGACGACCGTACAACTCCTACGCATTGTTATTACTATTGTACGACTGTTTGTAGAAACCGGTCCAAGCGATACAAACACCACTATTGATGCGTGACTGCGCTTGACTACACGCGTGACGCGTTGATGTTCAACACGCGTTTCATCATCCCTTACGTTTCCCGATGTTTTCCGCGCGCACGGGGACAGTTTTTTTTTTTGGTCAGCGAAACGTTTTCCCAACAATAACACGTCAACAACCCTGTGCGTCCGCGCCCGACAACGATGACTCACCCGGTAGGAGAAAGCATACGCATATGAATAACATTAATAACACCGCGGATGTCTGCCCCGTAGATTAATCTACACGATTTGACCACGTGCGTGCGCGGCCCGGAGCGATCAATTACAACAACGAACAAAGACAAGGGAACGCTTGGGCTAGGTCAGCGAGCGTTTACGTCCCGAGAATTCCTTTCCTTCGGCACAATGGGTCCGTCTCCCGGTGCAGCGGTCGGCGATCCGTTCGCGGTTCAACGCGCGACGGGCTCGTTTCGCGGCCAAACGGTAAACCCGTCGTAATGTTCAACAGCTGCGCGGCACCGGGTCATCATCCGCACGCATGGTTAGATTTCGCGACGCCGGCGAAATTCAATCTTCCGGAAACGCAAACGAATTGGCTTGATTGTTGAAATTTCTATGCCTCGGGCAACGAGGCCGCGGGTGGTTAAACAATTAATTACACCACGTCAATAGGATAACGTTAGATTTTGGACAAATATATATTTTTCAATACGGTAAACATTGTAGTCAAGGAAAACCCCACGAAATTATGTATACCACCTACATACTCCTATTAACATGGCCCGAAATGTTTATAGTTAACCGTCTAGTCATCGGTTACATATTTTGGATTGAAAACTATAATGAAATAAATGAAAAAAATAAAATTATACATCGACAGATGAATAGGTGTGAATGTATTATTATGGCAATAGTGCATCTTCATACGGCGAGTTTTCTTTAACTCTCTTTTTTTATACCAAAATTATTAGATTCCGAGCGGAACAGCATCAGCAATGGGCTAATTGGTCCTGTAATGCATTTAATCGTATACATTTGGGGCGAAAAACGTGACCCGCCTGTTTTGTACAATACTATAACTTGCCTAAGTAAAATAGAAATCGAAAACAGATTATTATGCTTCAGAGAGGTCGTTATTTTTCATTCTCAAGAAACGTGAGTGCGGATAACAGTGAAATTTATAGCACACCGCACATCATTTGAGCGTTCTTTATAATTTTTTTTTTTTTTCAAAATCTCCATACATTTTCAGTTAACCGAATTTACAAGCAGTCATTACGATAGTGATGATGAATTTTTATAACTTTCAAATTTAAAACCATAACATATATAATATATTATCGAAGGGAGTGAATTAAAACGAATTCCAAACGTCCAGTATATTACGTCTAACGAACATGATTACCTAACATAAACGATGTAACCTAACCAGTCAGCAGTATGATTACTTATTTTTTCACCCCTATCTCATTTTCGGATAGGTCTAATTGCATAATGTTTGAATCGAATTCGGGTTCAAAACAGGAAATACATTTTAAAATCCGATTGCTTTTGTACTAAATAGAAACAAGCGTAATCCGACTCAAGCCCCTTTTGATTGAACTTCAATATAATTTTAAATTATATTATTGATCACATTTTTTTTAAATCAATTGTTAATGAAATGTCTAAATGAAGAAAAAATATCGGTCTTAAAATTATGCCTGTAGAAACATGAGTTTATATGATTACAAATAAAAATATGAATAAAAGTAAAACTATGGCTCTTATTTTTCCAGCTTAAAATTATTTTCAAGAGGGTCTTCCGTATTTTTACGTTTTATTTTTAACTTTATTGAACGATTCATAAAAATATGGTTTAAGTATAAAGTGTTATTATTAATATTATTTAATAGTACTTATTACTATAACTAAATAACTATATATAACTATCTATAATTATTATTAACGTCATTATATCATATCATATGTGATCGTATATAGATCAATATAAGAAAAATTACAATTTAAAGATAGACCCACCGAATCCTTCCACACGTAAAAACCACAAAGATTATGTTAATATATGTTGTACTAGATATACCTATAAAAAATTCTCACATAAAATAATAAAATTATACATTGATACGATTGGAAATGATTTAAAAAAAAAAAATGAAAATTACGTACGAATTGTAACAGTAACATATCAGATTAGTCGCAAAAAATATGAAGTCTTAAAATAAACACTTTACTACAGTAAACTACAAAAATCTAAATACATAAAAAAAACTGTTCGTTGTTTTGTAACAGCAGAACTATTTCCCAAGTGTTAGTACAGTATAAAAATTTTATAAGTTTATACGCCGGTAAACGTTTAACACCAGTCATTACTATTATTATTTTTATTATTACTGTTATTACATGATAATTTCGACATTTTCCATTTTCGAATCATTTTACACGACGTTAATGTGTGATTCTTAAATCGTGTTTAATTTACCAATACGATACGTTAGAACCAACATCGTTTTCTGTACACCTATTGTTATAATGACTCGGACATTCCCGTGTCGGAAAGATCCGAACGGTAATCGATGGATTGAAATTACGACTGCAGTGAAACTTCGTAACATTATTTTCAAAGTGAAAAATTAAAAAAAAAATAAAAACTCCTATCGAAATGGTCTTGCGCTGCTGCAGCTGTTTCGAGCATAATAATATTATGCGTCGTGTGAGCGTTAAAATTTCACATGTATAACACAATATATTAAAAACCCGAGAGTGTACCGCAGGATTGATGACGGGTGCACGGGCACACGGGCACTAACCGTTCGATTAACAAGAACAATATAATAATTACTGTACAACGAATGTACGCCTTGAGCGAGTATAAAAAGTATATATAAACAGTACGACGTGCATGGAACAACACATGATACGTGATGAACGAATCGAGAAGTCTGCGAAAATCGTCAAGGAATCGTATGACCGACACATGAGAACAGCACAACGAAACTCGTGGGCGAAACGATAACGCGGCCGCCCGTAGGGCAATCGCATATTACGCGAAGTCCTTAACCGTGATGTTAATTATAATAATCGTTTATCCTGCGGTTCGGGTTACGATACCACTATTCGTCCTCCAAGTAAATTACTCGGATATACTTAAAAGACATGTACGTATTGCCCTTGACGACAACCACTGTCGCGGTGTATGGAATCGTAAGACGGATTGTGTAATTATTTATGTACAGTAGTATAATACACAGTGTTTATTTCAGACCTTCTGTCCCGGGAGGGGGGTATCGTAAATATTCAAGGGGGATACCTATGCTATAGGATTAAAAATATAATCTTTAAGTTTATTGATATTAGATAGATACTAACAAATGCATAAGATCATAAAAAAAAAAATTTTGTAAAAGAGCGCTCTGTGGTGGGATACACATTAAGCATTCAGCCAATTTTTTTCAAATTTGCATATTCAATATTTTTTTTTGAATACATAGATATAAAACATAATACTTACATATAATACATAGATATTATTAGGACAGAGGACTTGAAGCATTTGCATATTTGTTTTGCGCAGTCACAAAAATAGCAGAGTACGAAACAAATACGTTTCATGCTTTCACAAAGCTAGTTTTGAAATTTTATTTTGCATATAAATGCATATTTTGAGTCCTTTTTGTTTTTAGGGCATATTTTACACTTTTATACGCTATTTTATACTTTTTAAGACATATTTAACTTAAATTGATTTTTTCCAAAGCGACATTTTTATTTCAAACAATACAATAGTCAAAATTTTTGGATAAAAATGTAATTATTTTTAATTTTTGTCGTATAATATGGTTTTTGACTGTCCGCGGGCACATATTTTTCCTAGAAATGATAACGATCTAACGTCGTTTCTTTAGAGAAAATTAAGTAAAATATATTTTGTTTATTTGGTTATGGTATATAATATATTTAAATTATGTAATTGTTTTGCCTTGTTTTTAATGCTATTTATATTATTAATACTTTTAAATAAAAAGGCTAAAAAAAAATTTAAGTGCATATTATGGGGTTTTTAAGTGCATAGGTGCTTGCATATTTAGAGCTTTTTTAGAGTTACAATTCCTCTGCCCTAGATATTATAAATACATTTGTTTATGTTTCCTTTTACTAAACTATTTGCAACATACTTAAATGAATTTAGGTCTACCCAAACATTGGTTCGTTCAAGACTAGGGAAGTATAAGCAAATTGTCAATATATCTTCTTCAGTGATCGTGTTTAAAAATTCAAATGATTCAAATAAAGCGCTGATTTTAATAATTTTATTAAAACGTGATCGCATTTGTGACATCATTGTATCAACAAATTTGTTTTACTTCTTTCAAATTTTTTATTTTGTTTTAATTTTTAATTATTTGTCTTAATACTCCCGGTCACCCCCTTGAAATAAACACGGATAATACAACAAACACCGTGATTACACTTCCGTCATATTTTAACCACATATTTATTATTATTATGATGATTTATTATGATATTTATTTTTTTTTTACCTGGAGGCAGCCGCACCAGCCTTTTCTTCCACGTGCGCTGGGGGTAGGCATCATTCCTGACAATCTTCCCGCCAAACCCGCCATGGAGCGGGGCACAGCCTGAAACGAGAGAAAAAACGTTAAAAACATATCGTAATAAAAATCAATCCTTTTAATGAAATCTATTTCAATTCCATAATTCAAAAAAAATTTAGTTTTATCGGAACAAAACAGAGTGGATAAGAGCGGTTTAAATATTTTAATATTGATCACGATAATTACACGGGATTAGTAATAAATTATTAAACCATACTAATAAAAATAGTTGGTATATAGTAATCTAACCGCACTGTATATGTCTATTTTAAACTCGACGACGGCCACATTTGTGTGACGCATTATCTACTATTATAGGATTAAAACAATAAATAAATAAACATAACACAAATAATACAAATAGCATTATTTATAATAATTCTTCAACGCATACGGAATATCATTACGTGTATCACAGACAAACCGTAAGTACCTCTACGTATGATGATAATCTCAGCCAATAAATTGATCCACCTGCGTAATCGTTCCACATTATTATAATATAATCGTTTTATCATCAATATGTACAATCTCAACCGTACAACTATTCATATTTGACGTTGCGCACGTCATAACTACGTTTATTACAGTACGCTTTTTGCACATGCTCTTGACGGATGGAAACAGTATAATACAATATGTATAATATCTAGGAAAGAATTTAAATGTTACCCATGCGACATGATTTACAAGCGCAGTGCATACATTTATGACGTTATTGTGCGCACTGTTTACTTTATTGACTTCTCACATTTGATGATAAAGTAGTAAAACGAAAAATGATTATACTTATAGAGAGACTTTGAAAAAAAGTCACGCCTTTTTTTAATTTGGGTGGTTAAAAATTAATTATGTTACGATATTAATCTAAATAAAAACATAATCATTAAACATATCACATCGTATATACAGGTACTCCGTATTATAGGTATATTTTTTTTTATGTAACATAATAATACAACTATAAGTTTTAAAAAATATTCATCAAAAAAATGAGGAGTAATATGTTTTAAACGTAAAAACAAATAATACCTCAATTTCAAAAATTACTTAACTCATTGCATGCAATAATGATGGAAATATTTGTATTTTTTACTTCATTAAAATCGAATTTCGTTATTTTTTCTTTTACTTAAAATATTACATAAACATTATTTGATGATATTAAAAATAAAATTTCGCTGAAAAGTAAGTTTACTTTATCACATAAATTCGAGTTATCCAAGTCATATTAGATAATGTGGAGATATATGTCGTAAACATTTTACGACCTAGGACTGAAAGTATATAGCTAACTACAATATGACATATTGAGTGCATTACGAAAATTATAACACGTTGTTTTAAAATGTAAATTATATATCGTATTAAGGCGGTGACCAAAGAGTACAGTTTAAAGTTTTTTATCCAATTTCGTTCATAGTTATTACAATATGTTTTGGTTATAATATATAACATTTTTATAGGACCATGAAAAAATCGAACTACGAGTACAATTTCGTTATAAAATGATAAACATTATAAAAACTAACAGGTTCCTAACTATTTTATTTATATATATATATATATATATATATATATATATATATATATATATATCATAATAATCTCGATAATAGCATGATGTTAATAACTGGCGTGTAAAAAATATAACTGAATACAAACACGAAAACATGTTTCGTGTACGTATTAGCCATCATAACCACGTCGTATACACAATTTGATTTTATCTGATTTTATCGATGAAAGTTGAATTCGTTAGCTCAATGAGTCGAAACGTCTACACTATACGGCGTCGCCCACGCGACAAGTCTTCGTATGGACATAATATAATTATTCGAATCAATTGTGGTGAAAAGATAATGATTGGACTCGGTAGGTGTTTATCAAAACATTACAGCCGTCCGAGTTCGAGACAGTTACGATACGTAAACACTTACGACGTGAATAATAAAACCGATTAAAAATCGGTGTGGGAACAATACAGACACGGTACGATGTGTATTCATCGCCGGATATAACGGGGTTGCGGATGCGTCGAGGTCCTTAAATGCAGGTTCTAGATTTTCTTTGTGGCATTAAAATATGTTACATTATGATAATGATGTATAATATACATCAAAAACGTTTTATATTCAAGTATAATGAACAATGTTTCAATAAATATACTACGAATATTTGACAAAACAATGAAATTGTTCACTGAACATTTGTTTACTAACAGTAACATAATA
This sequence comes from Sipha flava, assembly GCF_003268045.1. Taxonomy (NCBI): domain Eukaryota; kingdom Metazoa; phylum Arthropoda; class Insecta; order Hemiptera; family Aphididae; genus Sipha; species Sipha flava. Next base: position 1,776,088 of record NW_020272758.1, read on the forward strand.
TTATTTAATATTTTAACACGTATTAAAGGAATATATAAGGTATGAGTAAATCTAATTGTATTATTTTCAAGAGCCTTTGATTAGTGGTTAGTTGCACCCTGGTCTCGGGAGACTTGAATTAAGGCTAACAAAGAACCAAATATACGCGTGTCCAAGAATTACCGAGATACAAATATGTATTACAGTAGGTACGATCTACTACTCGATTCACTCTTGGTTCGCGCGCTAATCAAATTATTCACATGTACCGGCGTGGACGGGGAAAACGAATCGAAACAACCACCGTGAACAACTATAACAATACGCATCATCACCAGCACCGCGGTAGTAGGTTTCTTTTCTCCCGGATTTTTCTTCTGCCCGCACTCAATCACGTAGCCAAAACACTGCACGCGCACACAACCCGATCGCGCATCTTCGTATTATCATGGTCGTCCGTCTTCCGAAACGCGGTACGTACCTACCTACGACCCGGTTTTCACTTTCGAATAACGTAGCCTTGCGTCTGCGGTTTCCGACCGCGGAAGGCCCCACGTATATGTATAACAAACGATACGTACTCGCTACTACATTCGTAGACATATTATTTATGATGTATTACGTATACGGTTGTCATCCGTCATCCCGGCAAGACAATTCGTTTCGGAAGAGACGATCTCGTTCTCTATGTTGATCTGGGTAACCTTGTATACTCGGACAATATATTTTTCCGTCTTCACGTGATGCGTGCAGCATATAATACGCGGGCGCGCGCGCGCACCGAGACAATAAATTATATTATATGATACATCAATAACGCTAAGTGAACCTATCAACGTCCTACGAAGGAAAAAAAGATCGAGAGAAAAAAAAAACGAAACAAAATAATAATAAACCGCTGCGAGATGGATTTTTTTTCACTATTATTTTCAGCCGTAGACTTACGATCGTTTTGAACGATTAAACACTCCGAGTTACCTATACGACACTACACTACCATACAATTATACGAGTATTACGCATATTATAGTGTTAGTATTATATTTATAGACGACGGGTGGTAGTGATCATGCGTTTATTGCGTACAGCACAAAACCATGGTATCGACCTCGAGACGCGAAGCGGAAACGTGGTGCGCCAAATTTGTTTTTTATACGCGCGCGCAAAGTATGTGTTTACGATTTGTATTTATTAAATTTAATACCGGGAAGTATATCGCGAAGGAATGTGAAAGTGAACGTAATATACGTCATGTCAAGTCCGCGGCGGAGCACCGCGCAAGTTGATACAACAAGCTCGCGCGTTTTCTAACTGATTGCAGTAGCAGAATTCGCGAAAAACAACAATATTTGCATAAGTACAGCAATAATAAATACTAAATTTGTAAACGCGACCATCATCAAGTTCACAAAGGGATAATCATGTATGGTCAGGGTAGATTTTGTATAACTAACATCCAACAATAATCATTTCCATTTAAATATTGGTATAAACTATAAAATGTACAATGTTTTACATACATCATCTATTTTTGCACTAAGGATTTTAAAACGATTAATCCTACGAACTCGGTTCAACGCTAGCTAAGCTCCAATGTGTTCAGTTATTATAATAATACGACATTGTCTTTATTACAGAGTTCTAATCGTACTGTAAAATAAAATTTTAAAAATTAATTTTCTTTTTTTGATTTTGTTTTCTAATCGAACGGGAGATTTTGAACTTTTATACTTATCGTTGGGTACGCCATTGAACGTACTATACTTTTATACATAAATAGTATATATATTTATATATATTCTTTAATGCCGAAAAAGTGCATATTATTAAAGATAGAGTAAAATCGATTATTAATAAAACGTGCAAATTATAACGAAAAAATGAATAGTTTAAGCAGCGTGTGAATACGATATTTTAATGATCTACCACGAGGATTAAAAAGCAAAGCATCACGTTGGATCACTTTTGGAGCAACTAAGTATTCATATATTATATACTTTATACCACATAATACTCACACGACCAGTTACATAAGTTCCACCTTTTCTACTGCAGCCATCGTTGTTTCATTACACCAAAAATTTTATTTTATAATAACATTTTTATTTATTAAGATCCTCCGTTTATATAATAATATATTATATATGATACCTATGGATAGTTTTCATTTTAACGTACGAAACATCTGCACGAATACACGACTCGACGGTTTTGTCAAATAACAATTATAGTTTTAATATTAATATTTATAAATCATAACGTGTTGAAGTTTATTTTAGTTTATCCTGTACACAGTTCTATGGCTTTTGTGAATGATAACCGACTGGACTACATAAGCCATATCGCCTATATTGGAAGAATCTTGGCTTGTAATGAATTAAAAAAAACACACATACACACACACACCTTTTCGTGTCACTGGACTCCAACCCATTTAGTGTCAAATATTTATCAAACCAAAACACGTGTGAATATATAGGTACATACATACTCGCCTCTATAACTGTTTGGTTTTTAGAATCAATTCTATATGCACAGCGCTGTTAAAAATCATGTCACTTCAGTATGAAAGACTAGAATTATACTCGACACGTATGTTCATACAATTTTATAGACCAATTGTTGATTTTGTACTTTTGGCTCGTATTTAGAAAGACAAAACATATTATATTTCTGAACGTAACAGTATAATTTATTACATTTTAAATATGTTAACTTTATGTTGAAAATATCCGTACTGCCCTCATTGGGAAACTATATTATTATCAACATTATTATAAAATGCAATAGTTTCATCAGAAAATAAAAGAGCCGTGCATATTGTAGATAATCTAATTCGCAATAAAATGTAAGCCACTAGAAAGAAATCTACGCATGATAAAGAGGAATAAATAATATTTTTCGATTCTTCATTTTATATTTACCTAGTTAAACAACAAAAATAATTTACAATACATTTAGGCATTTCAATACAAAGTCCTAAGAGATAATGTAGTTGTATCAATATTAAGAACAATGATTTATTGAAATTATCATGACAACATAAACTTATACTTTATTTCGATAATCTGAATTACATACGTCGTTCCTATAAAAAAACCGTATAGATTTTATTTTAATCGATTCTGAAATATAAGTAGGTGCATGGATATGCATTTAAAGTATTAGCGATATAATATATATTAAGCGCCATTCAATACGTATAATATAAAAATATGTACCAACGGCGTTACGTAAATGAACACAATGTTCCAAAGTGCTAACGAAATGCCTAGAAAATTATAGTTAAACAACAAACGTATACATGCATACGATTTCCTACAGATTGATTATTTCCATTACATATTTAAAATCGTAATAAAATGTGCATAAAATTAAAGTGGTTATTGATGGCCAAGAAAATAATACACAATACAACATTATGTGGCTTACCTTGAAAAACTTTCGCGTTCCCATATGTTTGATATGAGGGTTATACGGGGGTACAATACAGAAACGATTTATACGAATAAACTGAATCGTTCAACGTGGTTCTACGCACAAAACGGTTACGGTAATTATATAGTCAAAATCCCAATGATAACGAATACACATATTATAACAATAATAATAATGCGTTGTTACTTCGATGTTACCACTGTTACTAGTTGGTCAAAAAATAGACGATATTTACTAGACGAAGAAATTATTATTTATTAGTTATAAAAATTTTTAAATGCATGTGGACAGTGAACGAAGGAATTATATGCAAAGTAATAAACAAAAAAAAAAAAAATCAAAATAATTTATCATCTCGGCGGTACGTTAATGATGACGAATAATTATTAGGTACTTGATATCATAACTACATCATTGTTTAGGGGGAAAAACAATTAGATTGTGAGAAATTCAAGATCAGTTACTTTCTCATAAAAATACAAAAAAAAAATAAAACTAATAAACGAAATTCGATACATATTATTTTTTTCAACTCGGTGTCGACGAACTTCGATGAGTTTCGATGCTGATTAGCAAAATGAACCGCCGAAAATATCATTATCATTCTGTACTCGTATTATTAATCGAGGGAGAATGAAAAAATATAGCTCAAAATATTCGCTTTCACTAAAATAAAACGGAATGGAAAAAAAAATAAATAGTTCGGCTTTTTCATCGTGGGTGCCATCTGCAATAGCACCAGACAGCAGAGTGCACGCTGATTATATCATTCGTGTCGACTAAAATCGACGAACGAAAATAAATGACAGATGTTCGCGGGGACAGGATTGTGCGATGGGTGCTCGACTGGACAATCGACTGCAGAGTGCGGTAGGCTATGGGAATTTTTCGTGCTTTTTACACGCCTTCAAACAAATTCGTGGGAGAAAAACAAAGTGAAACTAAAAAAGTTTTTAAAAAAAAACCAGGCCACTGCTGTCCTGCCGATATCAGTACCACTGTATCTGTATAATATATTTTATAATATATAATATATAATATAATTTCGCAACAGTATGGAATAAATCTAATCTAACCTAACACACAGTGGGGTAAACTGGCTGCTAAGCCAAGAATTGTTCAAGTTTTATTCGACCGCTTTTTTTTCTTTCTTATTTAGTGAACCTAGTGTCTTAGGGACTTCTAGCATTTGCATACTTTTTTTAATTATTTTTAAATGTAGCAGAGTGCGAAATAAATCCGTTTTTCGGTGCTATGATATCGGATCTAAAATTTGAATGTACATATTTTTGCATATTTGATTAATTTTGTAGGAGTGTATATTTTAAAATTGTTATACTTATTTTGCATACTTCGACAATTTTTCCAAATTTAAAATTAAAAATTATAGATACATAAAACTATATATACATATTTCAAACGAACAAAAAAATTTTACTAAAGGGCCTTATTACTTTCAGTAATATGCTATCTGCAAATTACCTCTCATATCTGGTTATAATTTTTGTAAGAATAAATAATACTATAAACCCGTATCGATCGTATAACCTGTTGGATATCGACCGAATGTCGATAAAGATAATAGTCGATATAGAATAATAGATTATTTATTTAGTTTAGTTGATTATTATCCGTCGTTGTTTTTGCTAACCACGCAACGTCGAATCATACGTAAAACGTAGTACGGGTATATTTTGTAAAATTGTGTAATGCCGAAAGTAGCTGACTACAAAGTTTTGTTTCGGAGTTTAAATATACATTTACATCCGATGGACACGTTTTATTTTGTGTACTAAGTGGTTATTTATTTATTTATTTTTTTTAATGCATATAAATGCATATTTTAATGATTTGCATGCATATTTGTGTATTTTTTTTAGATCTAAGTCCCTAAGCCTACTTATCACATACGTGTAAAGTTTAGTTAATTAAAACGCATCAGGTAGACATCATAGGTCAAGGAGATCCGTTTATATCATAAAAATACATACCCCATATGTGCGCTAAGCCAACGACTCCAAAATTGTGCGGTGAGGTGAGTACTTAACGGAGAAGGCACGGGGTAAAAAAAGCATACATTCGTCATACAAACAAAAATAATTGAATTTTTAAACCTTGATAAAGACATAAATAGTAATTGTGACTATGTTTTATTTTATTTTATTTATTTAGGATATTTTTGTTGATATTTTTAGGGAAACTTTAATTAAATGTTATAGTAAACCACTATGATAGGCCAATTCTTCGTTATACGAAGTAGTATGTACACGCCAAAACGAATCAAAAATTTTGCGCTGCACACGACTGCAGTTTACGCGTAAACAAACATCGGTAAATTATGTCTTGCTAGTCATATCATGATCATTTTATAATATACGGCAGACTATGCACACGAATACAAATAACATTTTTTTTTTTTTTTAAAGAAATCGGTCCTCGAAGGTTAAAGTTTATTTTTAGTAAGTAGATTGCGGACAAAAAAAGTTTGGTCTCGCCCCTGATGCCACGGTGTACGAAATGGCGTTCCGGGTCACTGTTGCGCATACCCACACGGCGGTTCGGCCAAAACAATAACAATAAATAATAATCGCTCGTCGATAATACAATAAGACTACGAATCCGGAAAAAGTTTTCGGTATCCGTGTCGTAGCTCTCGTTGGAATATTAATAAAGCTGAGCGCGTTTTTGTTCCGTTTCGGTTTTTATTTTTTTTCGTTTGCGATTTATTAGTATTCGGTAAGTGGTCCTGTGCCGAACTCGCGCGCACGTGCATCGTCTGCTAAATCGTTCGCCTCAATACGATGTAGTACGACTGCAGTAGTACATTATTACAACAAACAAATTGGGTACACACACGTCTTGTACACCAAGTACATTGTGAACAAGAAATTAATGAATGACCGATGAACCGTGTTTTTAGAAAGTGTTTCTTAGAACGGCTAAAATTGAAAAACTATGTTTTGCTATGTTTGTAATTTTCAGAAAAATCTATACGTAAAATTATATCCAAATCGTAGTACGTTTACCATACACGGTTTTCTCGGTCAAAGAACATTTATCCTCTGTTCACCGAACACATACATCGTATATTTCATGAGAAAGACGAAGCGTAAGTGAATAAACATGTTAATAAATGCTACCAACTGTTGTTAATTTTTTTGATCAATCAATTATTTTAATTTTAAAAATACTTCAAAATATCAATTTACAGTTAATTACGATGACAGTGAAAAAAATATCATAGTATGATATTACAAACAATAGTATTGTATTACAAACAAATAAAAATCCTAAGACAGTTTTGAAAAATTATATAATTTATTTTAAATACAAGATTATTTTGAGTCATAGCCTATAGGTATTGCGTGGTTTTTTAACGACCTGTGCAATCGTTAAGTCAATAGTGCACATTTACTTCTATCCAACTCGAGTACCGAACAGGCCGGCTCAAATCAAGTCTATTGTATCAAATATTAGAAGAACCTAATCTGAGTTCTTATGACATGGGGTACTTCAAAATATTTGTTACACAATAGTAGTGTCAACGGCTACATTGGGTGGTGGCCGTAATTAGAAACTTCGCTGTACTCTGTTAAGCCGAACGGAATACATCTATATTGTCGGGATATTATATTTTTAGTTGAATAATGTGCCTCAACAATAATGACATTTTTTGCGATGGGATAAATTTTTGAAATATAATACCGATGTACTTAAAGAAGGTATTTTATTGAACGCATTATCTATTAAACGAAAAAATATGCGTAACAGCTTTTAGAACAATGATTATATTTATAAACAGCGCAAGTCCTTCCTGTAAAGTTTCAAGTTTGTGCGGTACACGCCCTTCCTGGAAATCGCCATCGGCATGTGACATGCGTTTACCTCGGCCAACTGTTACACGAGGCCTATGATGTACAGGTAGAATATACAGATATGGCAAAACTCGTACGAGACGGTAAAAACAGTATAGGCTAAGGTCGGGGGCAATGAAAATTGGTACATTTTCGCAATATGCCGTTTGGGCCGAAGTTTGAACAGTATAAATATTGGAAAAAAGTATCTACTATAAAATACATCCATAACCGCATATAACTTAAATAGTTTTAGTTAAAATAAACAAATAAACAAGTAGTACTTCGTTTCGTTTTCTCCCTTTTCGGTAGGGGGAAAAAAAAAATCAATCGCTAATATTCATCTATTGCAATATTAAGTTTACAATCGCGTTGTTCTCTCAGCAACACGTAGTCTATATTATTTAAATAGTCCGCGATAAGCTCTCGTCGAATTCGAAAGATCTCCGTTCACACGATTATTCGTGCGGATGTTTTCACCATTCTAACCGTATTCATACTTGAGACATATTATAAACATTATGATCGTCCGTCGCGCGCACCGATATCATTTCATATTCGCCGCGGTAAAAAAAAAAAAAAATCAACCCAATATTATTTATAAACTCTCTCCGTCTGTATTCACGCGTTTAACGAGGCAATTTTTGGGCGGATTCTCGAGGTTTTCTTCTTCATACTCTTCGGAAACCGCGTACATCCGGCAATTTGTACGAACCATTAAATCAGGCAGGAAATCAGCGTCGAACGTGCTCGGCAATTTGATACATCAAGGTCGTGCGATATCTATATACACACGCACACACGATGTGTTATTAACCGGGTAGTCGGTAGACGATTACGTGTAATACCGGTCAGTGGGTTAACGGTATACGTCGAACGACTTAATTGGACGATCGGGAAATCTGATCGTTCTTCGCAATTTTTTACCTACATATACGTTTAAGTACATTATTTTCCTGGTTCCGATTAAAACTCGAACGGACATCGTTAATATTATACGCTGTTCATGATCTTAAACAATGTTTGTCCCTTATCGGCGGTGCACTATGTACGTAATAATTACTCGTGACATCGGCAACTTCCGGAAGACGTAACGTCACAGGACATATTATGCATGTATGTGTGTTTTCGTTCTTTCGCACCACCGATCGTAAATGTCATACGGCAGCGCGACGAACGGGTACACCGATACTCTTACGAAAAAAGCTCCGCAAAACGAATAATACGCGATTACCGCACACTGCGACTCGATAGTTTTTTTCTTTTTTTTCTCATTTATTACTACGCAGCAACTACGCAGCAATTTCGAGAAAAAAGTATATGCCGAACGCTAAAAGAATAAAAAACATCAATAAATATGGGGTAAGAGAATAATGATAAAATCATACTTGTTCTAGACACGGCGTAACGATACACGGTTGTTCCGGAATTAATTTGGTGAATTTTAAAAATAAAATATATGATGAGTAACTGCTAGGTCTTTTATTTGGAAGGATTATTAAAAATCCTTTGTCCGAGAGACCACTACACCGCCGTCGACTGTCTGTAAATTATTAAAAATCATTGTGTCCCGCACATACCGCTAGACGTATGGTTCGATGATATATTACGCAACAAATGCTTCGGTGTAGGAGTTGCATGTCGAAAAAACATTAACAGCTGTCGTATTTCGAATGTAAGAACGGTCGAGTTTAATCGCGGTTAAATATAAAATAATATTCGCTGGAAATAGTCACCGGAGAAATTGTCGATTTTCGAAGAAAGTTTATCGTTTTATAACAGTTATAAAACGATTACTGTATTTAATAAATGTTAATCCACTTGATTGGTCACACCGCAGAACTATAGTGAAACCAAAAACTTTTAAATGAAATAAAGACCACCTAAAGCACGTGCACAGTGTTTTATTAATTATTACTTCTATTGTTTGCAACAATTTTTTAGCGGGGTTCAAATAGCAAAGATTGTAGCGTCGGAATCTATAAGTCAATAATTGGTAGGTGTAAATACAGTAGTATAGTACATATTAGTTATTAATACCATTCGCTTCCACTTCATTATTATTAGTATACTAGCTAGTATTATTTTCTTTCTATCGCGTTAAACTACATCACGTAATATATTCATAATGATAATTATTATAAATATCAAAAGTAAAAAGTTTATATTATTTCCCAACAAAAAAATTAAACAAATTATTCAGGATAAAAAATTAATTGATACACACAAACACTTATTAATTTTAGCATATTTTAGCAATAATAATAGTGTAAATTACGCGAAGATAAACAACAAGCTAATTTTAATATAAAGGTTACCCGAATACTTAAAAACATAATTATTGAGTACTAGCATGTTAATAATAGCGATAACTAATGGAAAAGGTATTTGAAAACAAAGTGATATTAACGCCCACGACAAAGTTATTCAACAGAAATAAACTATAAATTATGAATTCATAAATACCGTGGAAGTATACTAAAAATCATGAACAAAGTACTTGAAGAATTAAAATAAAAATTATCTATTAGCAATTCACTGAATTCGGTTAGAATTACAATTCCTACTGTAATTAATATGACAAAGTAAGTATCTAACAATATTAATTTCTCGACAACATACTCATTGTCTTCCTTTGATAATAGTACATATGACATTGGTAATTAATACGGCAGTACTTTGTTAAGACAAAATATAAGAATGAATCAAAAATCCTATTAAAAAAAAAAAAAACGATACCAGTCGAATATCTTAATTTCAATACAAATGTTTTTATTATAATCCATTTATACAATACCGTTATAATACCAAAAGCCAAACATAATATTAGTATCTCCTCTTGAATAATATTGGATCTCTTTACAGTTGGGACACTTCATAGAAAAAATTACAAAATATAGCCGATCATGGGTTGTCTTGAAGGGGCTTAGATCCCCAACAAAAAATAATGTGACAATATTGTACTATAACTGTTAAAATGTATTTTTATTATTTATTATTTAGTTCTTCTAAATATATTTTATTTTTAATATTATTTTTTCCAACGAGGGTGGCACTTACCTTTAGTGCCTCCCCTGGATCCACCCATGCCCTTGAAGTTTGTTCTTTGTTTTCCAAACCAACAATCTATATACCTTTAGATTCAGATTGTTTAATCGTAAAAATATTATTATCACAGTTTTTTGTTTTAAGCCAGAAAACGACAAGAAAATTGTAAAATACAACTTTTTCGTAAATGTAAATAGTTCATTTGTTGTGAATTTTTATTATTTTTTATTGTTATGAAAACAATGATTTGTAGCGAACACGAGTCGATGATGTACTCGGAACGTTTAATCAACCCGATCACATATGTAACCCGTAGGAATATGATATTAAGTACTGTCTATATGATACATAATACTAGTATTATTGGCTTGTTAATAATCGCAGAGAGATGGTTTTATAACATTAAAACGATTTTTTACGATGCGTCCACCGAATACCAAATGAAAGTTGTACGACCACAATTACGTCGCTAATTACAATATTACAACTACCGGTGTAGTGGACACATATGTATGTTGCCTAATATCTATCTGCCTAATAATATATATATAAATATAATGATAGAGCATGTAAAGGTGGTGAGTAGTCACTAAGAACCAGACGGAACCTAACGGCTTCGAAGATATACTTCGGCACGCGTCGTCTAAAATAATATTATGATGATAATATCGATTACCGTCATGGTTACCGCGCGACGCGAATGTAACTGAAACCATAGTTTGAACATACACATAATATACGTAGACGTTTCAATCTATGCCGATACACGCACGTCATGCCGGGTTTTCCTACGCTCGATTTAAAAATAATAACGTCGTCACTGCGGATGTCAGCACGTTTTTCGCGCGCAAACCGACCACAGTGTCTACCGATTGAAATCGAACGCCGCGTCGTCGCTGTCGGACTAATTTTTACGGGACTTTGGAGTTTTGGTCACGATCGGATGACGCGGACGGGTTGACGTAATGATCAAAGTCGCCCGGAAAAGAAAGAAAAAACGACCGCACACGCGCCAGAAGAGTTTAACCGACAAAACTGTTAGTATTATACGGTTATTTAAAACGCGGACGGGCAAAACGCACAAAAAAAAAAACCAAAAACGTCGAAAATGCGGACGCACGTGCACCGCACACGTCGAAATAATGATTTACCGTTCAGAATCGTGATAATGATACCCTTGGAAATAACGTCACGTTGTCGTTGACGCGAGTAATGGTTGTTGTGACGGTTATTGTCACGGGCGAATTCGCGAATTTCAACAAAAACGTTGTTGATCTACAGCGATCAATTATATTTCAAACGAATTCGACCTGTAAGCACGCAGCGTGAAACGCGAAGATCAACTTTATCGTGACCGATGAAACGATTAATAAGACCTATTCCGTAAAGTTCTCGTCGTGGAAGACGCGTGTGAAATCCGAAAATCGCGTGAGGCAGCGATCTCGAGGGCGTACGAATTCAAAACGTTGTTAATATTGTCCAGTGCGGAACATAAAGGATTGTTTATTAACGACATTATTGTCGATGCTCTTCCGGCGGGAAATGACGCGCCGGAGAACCAACACGGAAGTTAGGTGTACGTGTTCGTCGCGTTCCCGGCAATCCGTGTACACCGAACGCCCGTACGGTAATCCACCGTTTGACACTTACCACTTTGATCAGCTTCATCGGGAGGGTTTTTCGGGGTCAGCGATCGCACATCAGTGGCGCGAACGGTGGTGGTGTTCGACTATGTACGTGGTTGTTATCTCCGGCAAACGTTCGGTTTAATGCTCGAGCATTGAGAAACAGAAACACTAAAGGTACGAAAACGGACACAGATCAACGGTATACGCGTTATTAGAGTTTCAAACGTTTCGCTCGGACGAGCGTTGACACGAAAAATAGAAAAACCCTAGTCGGATAAAGTTATAACTGTTGCGCGGGCAATGGGATGAGAAAAAACAAAAAATCAGAAAACATGCGATATCGGTAAAATTCGATAAAATCGTGGACGGATCGTCGCGGGAGAACCGATTGACGCGCGCGTACCGCTTCGATAAGACCAACTGTCTCGGGACGGTTCCTTGGCCGGCGGACGCGAACCGGTTGCGCGTGACGTGAATAAACTGACTGCGATCGCGACCGACGGACGGCAGTGGCCGCGTGCGTGCGTTACTATACCGTCTATTATCCCGTCGCTATTGTCGTGCACGCGCGCGTGGCGTCTGCCCGGGTGGTTGTTGTTGTTGTTGTTGTTGTTATCATCGCCAACACGTCGTCGTCCTAACCCGGTACGCCCGCGCTCTACCGGATACCTGGTGAACTTATTGTCACCGATCGCAACCCAGTCGCGCGCGTTCGACGTCCGAGTTCCCCGTCGTGGTTCCGAGAAAATAATGTACCAGGCGCGTATCCTGGAACTTTTTATCGGTGAGGGGGAGGGGGTTCGATGAATTTAAGCTTACTGTTTGTAAACATATAGCATATGTCAAAACAATGAAATTAATCAGTTTGTTGCGTTTAAACAAATACCAAATATTAAACGTTATTACATTATATATATTATATTCGAATCTCCAGGGTAAATATAGTTATCACCTGATTACAATACTGTATCAATTTTTCTTTTTTTTTTCAATTCATCCAACACTTCTTCCGAATTAACTCTGCAACTGTCCTGTTAATATTAAGCTCTTTCATATCATTATTATTATTTATTAACGCCCATTCAGCCAAAGAGTATACATAAATTATAATATATAAGTTCACATATACTGTATACTATTAATATCTTCTTGTTAGAAGAATTAAATATATTAATATATATATCAAAAAAAAAAAAATAAAAAAATAAGTTGATTTACTATCTTAGGTCCATGGGGAGGGGGTTCTGACTACCAACACCCCTCCCCACCATTAATACGTCACTGACAAGTACCGTCATGTTTTTCTTTTCGTTCAAATATCGCCCCTCGTGAATGATAAGCTAGATCAGTGTTCGGCAACCTTTTTGGACCCTTATGCCGCGTTCGCAAATCAAAAACGGTGTCCACGGTGCAGGCAATACAAAAATCGATATGGTGTTCGATAAAATTTCCTAGTTTTGGATGCAGACCGCATAAAAGAGACACTCCCAAAATAAATACATTTTACACATTTTTCTTTCGTGCAGAGGATGGATCCACATCGGGCCACGATTAACTGACCGTCACATTGACCAGCTGATCTGAGTCTGGTCAGGAAATATTCAGACTAACGCTTCTGGTGAATAAATCTGTAGATTGTTTTCATGAATGTTCACTTTTCTCACGAATATACGACCATCTGTATCGATTATCGTTATCACCACTTGAAACACTAATGAAATGTCAGCTGTTAGGGAGTCTAAACGACAGTCACGGTGATAACACTTTTATTGTAGCTCCTCCTGGAAATCCACATCATCTTATTTCGTAGTTATTATTCCTCGTCAATACTATATACGCGTTTGTGCTTGAATATCTGCAGTTCGACGACGATATTATTAGTATTATTTGTAACACTCAGCGCTCTTCATTTCATAAACATGATCATCCTTTAGCTACATACAATATGCTTGATGATTTATTTTTTAATATTTTAATCTTAATACGTAAATAAATTGTGTTTGTTAGGTTTATGTGCTAGGGATAATAGTAAAAATGTAAAATACCATTTGATTCATATCGAACAGTCTTTTCTTGTTTGTTTGCCTTTAATGTGCTATAATCAATGCCTTAAACATTAATCGTAAATAAAAAAAAATACATATATATTGTAATAAAAATAGTAAACCTGTAATTGCCGTTCGGCTTTCAAAAATAAAATAAAATAACTATTATTTGTTTACGAAAACGAATTAGGCAACCCTATATGTTTCCACGCATTTCTAACCGTAATCAATGTACTTTTTTTCCTAACAATATTTGTCTTCGAGGGTAGTAATACCACGACCGCCACAGGGAGCCAACCCGGACAACAGTTTCATTTTCAACATTTTTAGCCTACACACGCACTTCGTTCATCATATGCTTTTATCGATATCTTCTGAGTACGTAAAATAATGTTTGCTACGTTCCAGAAGAGGAATTGAGCAATAATCGTATGGGCGGAGTAAAAAAAAAAAAAATTATAGATTACCCGTGTTCTTTTATAATTTAACATCTCGTTTACCTGGCTTTAGAAAAGAACCAAAATCGAATTATAATTCATTGTTTCTCTAGCTTTGAAATCTTGACTAAGGTCCGTCACATTAATCTTCTTTGCCCACTTCACACTATTCGTGGAAATATGAAATAGTCATGGACTATACGAATATTATTAAATAATAATAATATGTGAAAATATAAGTGTTAAAATATAATAAATAATATGTGAAACATAATGTATTAAAAGTTGAGTCACGATAACTAGAACCTGAAAGAAGAGAAAAGTGTACGATCTGTTTGTATAAAAAAAACCATATTCAACACGTTATTCTACAGTATTTTTAAAAGAATGTATTAAAAATTAATATTTATAATTCGGAATGTCTTTTTAACGTTCCAACCGAATACAAATCATCTGGCGAAAGGAAAAATGTCTAACTTTGCAACACCGATAAAATTTTAGTGCCAATTGCCCCTATCTAAACCTCTATAATATGCTCTGCTGAGTTGTATTGTCAATGACAAGCAAATTATCTAAACAGTTTTAATATTTTCACGGTTTCATAACAACAATATAATATGTTATACATGTATACTGTATGCTGCATACCTATGTATGTATATTTATTGACCATATTGTGTTACCAACACTCGCTATGTACGTTCATCGGAGTACAATTATTATTTAAAAAAGTGTAATAAAAATGGTTACTTATGGATATGTTTTCATATTCTCGTAGAGAAGGGGCCAGCAACCAATTTACTCACGCAAACCTTATTTTTTATCAGGTTTTTCGTTGAGGACCGCATACAAAATTAAAATAAACATTATTAAAAATACAATTTTAACATAGAATTCTAATATATTCACGAACAGCAATAATCATATTATGATTTTCATGTTGATAAGTCGACCATAGTAACTAATTTTGAATAAAATACATAGTAGATAAAATGTATAGTAATAATACTATATTCTACGAGAACTTGAGAACAATGTGAGATAACCTCACAGCTTATATTCGTAAAAGTATAATAGTTATGATTCGATTATATTTATTACAGTTCAATAGAGTATAATGCATAAAACACGGTACACAGTTAAGAACCGAATATACCACGTCCTTTAATAATTTAGATTTTTTTAGCTACATAATTTGGTTGAGAACCAGAAAATTTGTCTTCAATGCGTATTGTGAAAACACTGATAACTTATCAATAGTTCAAGAAAAAAAATAATTTAATCTTAACAATTATTGAAGCATTAATACAATAATACGTAAAACAATCCACAACGGTATGCCAACAAAATAAGGCGTTAAATAGTATATTTTGTAAGCTTTCATGAAATGATTTTTTTTTAACAGGGTTATTTCGGAAAAAGGCTCTCCGAAAATAGATTTTGATTCCACCCTCAACCAAGGACTGACGTCTATATTGCATCTACTGAGAAAAAAACTGTTCGAACCAACCTTGAACAATTCCAGAATGTTTTCTGTGACGACACGGAGAAGATTGCGTAACATAACTGCGAAACGTTTTCGAATAGCTAATGATGAAAAATATATGTTGGACAGAAGTCGTGTAACAAAACTAACAAATAACACCCAACAACGATCATTTCAACGATTTTCAACGATGCATTTCAATACGATCTATGGTCCAGCACGAGTTAGATAAATCATCAACCCATATGCATTGCATCCGTGTATTTCAAATGTACCGTGTTATTTTACAATTCAATAATTCTCTTCTAATTTTTACGATGTAACTTTTTAATTTTTTACTGTCTACGAAGATACAAGAAATATTCTATAGTTAAAATAGTTTACTTGCGTATTTACAGCCGTGCTTGTATTCTAGATCAGTACATATTTATTTTCGAAATCATACAAAATAACGGTGCCACGACTTAAAACGCTAAATTCACCTTACACATCGTACCACTTTATGCTCTCCCTACCACAAAACATAGGTAACACATATTTATTTTTATTTTTTTTTTTAATATTATTTAACAAAAATAAACGTATTTGAATTCTTTTAGTTCGTAAAATGCACTATGAGATATTTTTCAAAAGTGAGCGCCGACAGTATGAATCACTGCAAGCCTTTAAGATTATTTAACATAGGTAATTGTAAATTTAATGGATTATACTTTATAGCTATGTGCTGTTTAGATTTAAAAAATACAAAATAACGAACAAGATAAAAATTAGTACAAATAAAATGCATAGAATGTATAAACGAATCGACGATGCCTGAAAAATCCATTCTCTATAATTATTTATATTATTATATCTGTGTTTTAAAGCGTAGAAAAATCATAGAACTGGAAAAATTATACACATTTTTAAAACGAAATTATTTTGCTGATACATTTTAAACGTATTTTTTTTGCTTGCAATAATAAAGTAGCTATAAATGTGAACTAGGGACGCAACATAATATGTTTCACTGTTTTAGTTCCATAATGCAGCAACTAGTGATTAATTCGTTACCAAATGCTTATTATTTTTGGTATATGATTTCTAGACGAGTAGGCCGACGCCTTGTAAAAAATGTACGGAACAAAAATATCACAGAAGAGAAGTGTGTACAAGGTTTTATCTCTAATTTAACTAATTTAACTGTCATTGCTCATTAGTTTATCGAATCGACTCAAAACAAGTTATTAACTAATCGGTTATATAGTTTATTTGCAACATAGTAATTAGTGCCGTAATGTACTAATACGACATCGAAAAATTTATGACGAAACCAGTGAGTTTTTCGTTAACTTGAACACTATACAATTTCATAAATTACGTGTATTTGTAATTTGCACGGATGTTAAAGTTACCAAATTTTCAACAACAAATGCATTTTAATGCATACTTAAATATTTGTATTTTTATAATAGGTCGAAAGTATAATAATTTTGTTAATATGACAACAGTGAAATACAAAAAAACAAATAGGTAGATTTAATAATAATCAAATGTTTATCTTATATTATAGCTAATCATGTATTTTTTATTACATAGATGCTTAGAACTACTTTCACATTAATTCAGAGGATCTATACGTAGTTTAATTAATATAAGTTTATAACAATCAATA
The DNA here is from genome assembly GCF_003268045.1 of Sipha flava. Classification (NCBI taxonomy): domain Eukaryota; kingdom Metazoa; phylum Arthropoda; class Insecta; order Hemiptera; family Aphididae; genus Sipha; species Sipha flava. The sequence goes on from NW_020272758.1 coordinate 1,793,657, forward strand.
GGTGATGCGGTTAATTTTATTTCTAATTTTGTGACTAAATTTCATATATAATTATATGTATTTATATTGTAATTCATTTTTAATAAGTGTCTGAAATGCATATAATAATCCTAAAGAGCAAAGTTAAATAATGAATCGTTTTATATTAACGTATGTTGGTTTTGTTTTATCTTGTAAATGTATTTTTGTATCATATTTTTGATATATACTCGTATAAATATTAAATTTAAATTCTCATGTTCCTATTAATTGATTATAAAACATCAAATATGTAAATATTTTAGACAAACCATTTTTTGAATATCTCACTGGTTCAAAAAATACTTTGAAAAACAATAAATTATAAGCTTCTCGATTTTAATTTATTTGTTACAATTAATGTAATTATAGTTCTAGAAATGAGATATTGTTGATTTTCAAAATATCCTATATCACATTTTATTGAAAAATATAAGTAAAAATATATGTTATAATTTTATTTTCATTGTTTTCTTACTATCCATTATTATCAAATGTTAAATATATGCATATTTAATGGTATTAAATTTTATAAAACTAAGTTATAAAACCATTTTAATGACTTCGGTGCTGGAAAGATTTTTCCAGCTATTTTTTTTTCCATTGAAAATCTGCAAATTTTAATTTTTTTTTTCTAACATTATATTTACAATCCGTAACGTATATTGTACAATCAGAAAATCATGACAATTTTTTTAACATAAATTTAATTATGTGAGGAAGGAAACTATTCAGGGATATTACTCTCAGGTTATAGATTTAAATTTATATATATAGTTGGTCCCCTCAACAGCATTTTTTTAATTGATGGGAGGGTTATCCAGTATGTTTATACTAGGTACCTTGAATGATAATCAGTGGATCGGAGTGATTAACTAATTTAGAGTAAAATGTTGTGTCATAGATTTACGTGATTTTATTGATTGTTTTGATATTGAGGTCTTTGTGAAGTATTTGGTCGGAAACGTAACAAGGGAAAAAGGCTATTATTCGGATGGTTTTATTAAATTTGAATATGCATAAATACATATATTCAATCATAGTTTTTAGAGTATAACAATGTTTATAAAATATATATATACATACTATTCTTATGTAGTAATTAAATTTGTATTTGTTTAATATTATATGGTAAAGTACTGGGAGAAAAACCCTTTTATTCGTTCAATTTAAGCACAACTAATGTTCATTGATATAAATAGTATATTTTAGTTTTCAGGCCAATTTTAAGTACATATGTCCATTATTTAGAACAGTATATTATTAAAATATTAAACGACTGTTATTACACGTGAATTACAATTTTGGCAGAGGAACTCAAAACTGTCTACGAATATAAAAATTCATTAACAGAAGGTCAATTTTATGTATTTAAAATTTAAAATATAATCAATTAAAGATCTTAATAACTTAAGATAATTTAAATCCATATTTTTACAGTAAGGTAAAATAAAACAGTTGTAACTTTTATGTTTTTCAACCTAGGTATAAATTAAAAATATATTAATTGTCCTCTTTGAATCATTAATAGGTAATAAATAATACATAATATTACTTTAAAATAATTGTCTTATCATTTTGACTGCAAGCTAAAATATGAAAACATATATATCATTTAATTATAAGTTTTTAAATAATGAGCTATTATATATAATATTTATATAATTTTGATAGAAGCTAAGGTTAATCTAAATTTTAAAATTTTGTTTATTTAATATTTGTTTAACATTACAGACGTAATTCAAGGATTATTTATTTAATAATAAATACATATTTTAAATAATAGTTCTTTAAAGAACATAACAGTGGTTCTTACTATGAATATTATGCAGTAATTGAATAATAACTATTTAATCAATCCGTACAAAAGTACACAACACTTGCAAATTAAATTATCTAATTATAGTCATTTTAATGTAATTTATGTCATCATTTCGTCGTATCGGATTCTACTGAAATGTCAACAATAATCTCAATGATTCAATTCATCAAAATGATCAATGATTTAATAGCATTTATAATAATATGCAAAATTAAATTATGTTGTCATAAATGTAGTACTTTCTTCCATATTAGTCAGTTAAAATCATGTAATTTTTTTTAAATTTATTTATTAAGTATGAATTTCTAATGACTTGTTCAACTAACCGTGCACCAAGAAAGTATGAAAAAACAATCATGGATTGTTAATTGAACGGTATAAAGGTATCTATTATGCGTTTGATACATATGATTTTGATAATAATAATTAGAATAATACAGAGTTTCTAATTATCGATTAAAATAAACTATAATAGGGATTACAATAAATAGATGATTAAGTAATAAGTCTCGTTACTAACATAAAAGTACAATAATAATTAACAACGTTCGCGTATTACATTTATCAATTATTATAACAGTATAATGAGTACCAAAACAACCATGAGAAATTAATAACCATAGTACTTACTATACTATACTTTAGTTAACCTATATACTTAAAAAAGTAGAAAACTTCAAATGAACTCGATATCATTACCTACTAATATTATTTTTTCTTTGTTGTAACAAAAATCCATTTTGTTTGGAATAGAAATTACTATAGTGTTCAAATGTTTAAAATATCGTACTAGTATTTTTTATCATAATTTTTATTACGTAAATAGTAGTTATATAAGAACTACGATTCTTCCAAATACAATATTTTTCTATTAACGTTGAATTAAAAACATAAAATATGTTATTCAAAAAAATCATATAAGAATAATAAAAAATATATTGAGTTATATTTTTTATTTTTAGTAAAAACGTTATGTAATTACAACTTAAGTCTGTATAAAAATATTTTTTTCGATAACGCACATAAATTTATCGAAAAAAATGAAAGTATAAGTTTAAAAATCATCATGTATATATGTTCATTAAATTTCTGGTTTTATACTATATACGTGCGATGATTATAATAAATTACAAGCTTATGAGAATGAATTCTTTGCATTTTTATCGGTTACATATATACGTGGGTAATTATTCTTTATGCACGTATTTATAATAATATAAATATTCATTTCGAATGAATAATAACAATTTTATTGATTAAATACGTGCTGGGAGACATTTTTACGATTTCAACTAACAAACAGCATAATTTAACATATTAAAGACAATACGTACAATGATATTTTGTACGTGTAGAAGTATACTTAATTGTGTATAATATTTTACTAATTTTTCTTATTAGCCAATTAATTTAAAATAAAATAAATATATATAGACTTTCAAATATTCAATAAAACCTATTATTACTTATGCCCATTGAATCGTTTTGTCTAATTTTAATATAACTAATACAGACATTGCGTACACCCCTCTCTTACCACGAATATATAATATATAATATTCTACATTCGTCATAGACTCACATAATGATATAATATACTGTTTTACATCTATAAATATTGATAGTTATCAGACAATAAACTAGATTACCTTGTGCGGCTAAATAACACTTAATATACGAGTAATTACCGACAATACGTATGTGTATGTATAAAATATTCATAACTCAGAGCGTAGTAAATTGTTTTTTTTTAAATAGTACTAAATAATGTTATAATAATTTGCTTAGACTGGAATAAAAAAATTTTTTCTACACAATTAAATTAATGTTTTAAGTGACTGTTCAATAAGCTTAAATATAAACGCGTTAATTTAAAGAACAGTAGAAAAATGTAAATTCTTTAACGCCATTTGGGTGTTAGACCCAAACTTGGGCGAGTTTTAAGTTTAAACAATACGTATTAATTACGTTGCACAATATCTTCTAGGAGGAAAGACAAAAACCATGTACCATAAGTGAGGGATAAATCACTAAACATATTTACTATAACGCGGCTGTCATAGTTCTATAACATGTGGATACGATTAAAAAATAAAAATACTGTTTAGACGTTATAATATGGGAATCAAGGATCCACTTGAATATAATAGTCAATATAATCACAAATTCCATTATTAAAATTTAGCCAAACTTACCCTCCCCTTTCAGAAACCGGATGTAAAAGTTGTGATTTTTTCTGAATGCATGTTTACCATTCGAACGGACAATCACTTAAATATTTAAAACCAAACGTTTTCTTCGATCGATTCGGTGTGACTAACGGTGTTGCACTTCAATATTACAAGAACTATGCAATGCTGCACCAGATTAACTAAATATATTTTCTGAATACTCAGTTGTAAACACGCATACCTAAAACGAGTGAATTTGTTTATCAAAAATAGCACGAATTAGTAAATAACTGAACTGCCTACATGCATATATTATAAAGATTACACGGTAAATGGTAATGGGCAGCCAGATATGTTATCATTTATCGTAATTTGTATATTATTATTATTTTAAGGTTGTAATGTTATCTTAATGTCGGACGCGAACTATTTAATAAAACATTTGTTCTATATACGCAAATAAAGTAGTGACCTATAGTAAATAATTGGTATTTGATAATTGCGAATAACACATACCTATTTAGAAAGTAATAATATTTCGTTGCAATAATATGATTTCTACCATTGAGATATACTTTAAGAATTAATTATCATTTTCCTGTGAAAAATTTTAAAAAAATATTTGAAATGAAAAACTCTATAATAAATAGGTACTGTTTCGTTTCAAATAGCATTGGTGATAACAAATTAACAGCCAAAACTTACTCTACGAAAAAATACTAACAATTACCGTAGTAAATTTCTATGTGAATCGATTATTTTTTAGTTCTTAATACTTTTTTTTTTCAATTTAACACAATTCGAGAGTGAAAAAAATTATTGCAAGCAATAGAACTCTCTATCAATATCACAAAAAACAAAATACCTACTTCTTCGTTAATTGTAATATTTATTTGATGAAATACAAGTACATATGTAGGTACATATATATATATATATATATATATATATATATATATATGTGTGTGTGTGTGTGTGTGTGTAGATATATGCATTAAAAAAATTGTCTAATAATTTTTAATATGAGAGTAATAACGATGTCACAAGTACAAAACTCATTGACTTCATATCTGTTGTGATTTAAAAATTATTAACTATAGTGTATTACAAATATATAATACAATATATTACAATTATAAAAATATATTTCAAACGTTTAATAAAACAATTTTTAGAAATAATAACTGCGATCTTCTAATTCAATAATTTTATTTTTTGTTTATCGATTAAACACAAATACTCTAGTTTAATTTAAACATTTGATACACTTGCATTAACTAATAAACTATTTTAACGATTAACTGAAAATATCTATTATTCACATTTTATACGAACACGGTATTGAAAAAGTGACTAGGTTTGATAATTATTTTACTTCAATTCATCGTGCTTGTAAATGCATACTCAAAATATGTGAAGTCTACTCGAAAAAATAAAAATGATCTGCGTACCGTTGTCTCAACTTCAGTGAAAATAAGCATGTGAAATTTACAAACTCACAATAAAGTTGTTAAAGTGCCATCTCTAGAATAAGTGTAAAATACTAGAAAGTACTTGTAATATTTAAAGCACAGCCTGCATTGTCTGAAGAGGAGAGCGAGGCTGTAGAATATTAATTTTGTTGGTCTAGATATTTTTTTGTGCCAGAATCAACCATCGGGATGGTATTCAGTAGTGGAGGAGAGCTATGCACGAAAATGAACTGCTCTTCAATTTTTTTTCACGCTATGTCTCGCAGAACACCATGGTCCTCTGAGAAAAAGGTATATATTCATAGAGTTATATTTTATGAACTGGAAATCATCGAAATATTGACAATTTCAATATATATTTATATAATACAAAATTTACATTTAAATTATATACATAGATTTTAATAAAGAGTTTTATTTCTAATTTTAAATCTCTTGTGTTTAAAAATTATTTTTAGTTAACGATCTCTACTGTAAATGTTTACATTTTTAAATAAACATAGTGTTGTGTTCCATTTTTATTACGATTTTGTGTACGTACTCATTGTCCAGTGTAATATACATCATAAAAACTGTATTCTAGTTCATTTTCAATATTGCGCATATTTTCATATTAATTTATCGTGATTATATATTTTTTGCTTTAACAATTAGAAATTTATTTTCAAAAACAATTAGCTTATTATATCAGTAGTAGTAAACAGTAGTAGTATAATATTGTATAAATGATGCCATTACGTTATTACGCATAGTCCAGTTATATTTCATATATTATTTTTTAATATAGCGAATTATTTAATTAAGAAATACACAAATTTACAAATTTACAATTTTATGTATTTATTAAAAGTAAAATGTTTATATTTTATTTAACAGTATAAAAGTAATATTGAATAATACTACTGCAGAATATTTAATGATAGGTAACAATATTTATAAAGATCAAAATATAGAGATAATTAAAAAAGATAATTAGATTAAATTTGGTTCCGGAATTAAGATAAATGTAGGTACGTATCTCTTACATACAATTTGAGTACTTTCAAAATACGTTCAATAATGTTATTGTAGATATAATAGAAATAAGAGTTGTGCGTAGAAACAATTTGAGGAAAAAAGGGCTATTTTCGTCGAAGCGTAAAATCAATAATAAACAAAATATTAAGCTAAACGAATTAAAAAACGAGAGTTCAATTATTTAATTTGGACATAGCATCTTTATAATGTTATCGTATATGATGATTATAAGGTGTGAACGTTTTTATTATTGTTTTTTTTTTTTTTTTCTTAAATGAACTGATATTAATTTTGGAGAATCAAAAGAAAATCTTACAGGAACTGTATAATAATAATTTCTATAATTGTATACAACTCCGTACCACGCCCCTCGTGGAGACCGTAATGACATAATGATAAATAATAATATCACGTTACGTATGTATATGTACATATAATTTGTTTGGGATGATATTGTACACGACAACGGTAAAAGTATATTATCTTTTTCCCCGTCGTTCGTCCAACGCTGTACGTATATACGTATAACATAATAAATAACGTATAGATACACACGTAATAATATTGGCCGGTGGTGTGCATGGTTTTTTCGGCGATTTTTTTTATTTTCTTTTTCCGTGAGAGAAAGAGATGATTTTTTACGCTTCGTGTCTCTTCGTTTAATCTTGACGAATAACCGTATAACACGGAAAACTATGGGTAACAGTATAAAATTAAAATAAGAAAAATAAAAAACCTACAGCTCGTGAACGTAAGAGCAACGTTTGCCTCGAAACGTCTTACTGCCGTCAATCGTAAAAACCGAAGGGCCACACGCACTCGACATTATTATTGCACAGCCCATCAGTTACCATTCGACCGTATACGTACAGCGGCTGTTGGGTGTAAAATGTAATAGGGAATAACTAGTTTTCCATGCAACAATGTCGTATCTAGATTACGTTTCATTAATGTAGACATTGTTCGTTCCCTCCTTGACGCGCCCAAAAGTAAATGCGCGTGCATTTAATTATACAACCCTTTACGCGGTTTGCGAAAATGATCATTGAAATCGATAAGCGCACACCGTGCCAGTAAACACGTCGCGCATTGTTAATAGTAGTAGTAGGCAAAGGGAACCCGTGCGAGTATAATATTACAACGTATATACGCACGGCTAGTGATCCGCGATATAAACAATAATATATCATAAATATTAATCATAAACAATCACGATTTTATTACCATTGACCGAATTTATCATACCCCGGAACAATAACAGAAATTTGAAAAAATGTGTAACTCGCCATGGTGTTGATGATATTTTGTTGTCGCGCGTTTGGTGTACTCGTAAAATTAAAATACAAATCGCATGTGAACTCAACCCGTTCGCCACGACCACCATTTCAATATGAAACGTTATCAATTCACTGATACCGGAACTCAATATTAGATACAATAAACAATTGACGAACTTCGACGAGAAGTCGGTATTCGTTGCCATTGGATTTGTTTTTTAAAACTTTGGCACATGTACCATGGTTCAGTGATCGAGTAGTAAAACATCTGTCTAAATGTTAGAAATATTCAAACCCGTCGAGAATCGACAATGTTTCAAATCACCTTTTGTTGTTTTATATATAAGAGGTTCAGTCGGAACATTATAGAACATTAGTCAGGCATTCACTTCAGTTTAAATCAGGATTGCCGTTAATTACCGTGTGATTTGTCAACCTGAACGTAAGATTTGATTCACAAAACAATTGTTACGCATTGCGCCCATTGATTCGCCGTTATAATCTTCATCACAGGCCACGATTTTATGATATTATCTTTGATCTCGTAAGCACAATAATATCGATTCTAGGTTGATTTTTTGAGAAATGTATAGCGTTTAGCTTTAAATTAGAAATCTACGTTTGGTAAATCATAATTTTGTTACTACTGTTTGTTGCAATATGTAACGAAAAAAAAGAAAACCTCTGCTCTTAGTGGAAACTAAAGAAATAATATCACACAATAGTGTAATATAATACAAATAAAATAAAGGAAGTTGCAGTATTATATATTTGAATATTTAACCATACAATATACATATATGTTTAGTATACTTATATGTATAAACAGATATTTTTTTTTTGACGTCGATTGTTATTTTTGGATTATATGAATTCGAAACAAACGTTTTCAACAATATTGAAATTATAGGTTGTACAATACGTGTTCAGTGTTTCAGAAAACTGAATTTATAATAAATGAACCGTTATTCATATCATTTAATACTGCTCGTTGACATAATAATAATAATAGCGATAGTAATAAGACGCTTTTATAATCTGTATAGAAATAAAAATTCTATTCGTTTTTATCGAAACGAAATCCTTTTAAAGTAACTTGGGAATCATAAAATTATTACGTTTTACGTTTAATAGAAAAAAAAAAAAAAACGTTAAAGAAACTATATGTTATACCTTTTATGGAAAGTATAATTTTAGTTTGAGAACACGTACTTGGATCGCTACCATGAGTCATTGGATACCATAATTTACTGAGGTATAACCTCTGGTTTAACTACTAAAAATATTCCTGCTTACAAATCAATGCTGATCCTTAAAAAATTCAATATATCATATTATTATTATTTCAAGATGAATTCTTGTTTAATCTCAGTTGTACAAATTTACTTTTACACTACACCGAAATGTCATATCATCTAAACAATCAATCGACTACCACATGAACTATACAACAATATCATCTAGAACAAACGCATGACTATTAAATTATATTTTTATAAAAGTATTTTAAACGATCTAAGAATAAGAAAATTGAGCATTTTAAAAAAAAGTACCTATTGCGGCCAAAGCAAATCTTCTACGTGTTACGTAGAATGAAATATAAAAAATTCGTTATTTATTTTTGTCAATGAAATTTTTTCATTTTTAGTTCACGGATAATGTAAGCTTTTGGGAAATCTACAAAAAAGCAAAAGCAATGTATCAGTACGAAGTTTGGTCTCCTAAAACCAGAATTGAATTATTTTCTTAATATACTACCATTATATTTATAAAAGTTTACAAACCCATAAATAACAAAGTAAATTTACGCAGTATTGCATTAAATAGTTTGTTAAAAATACAAAAATTACTTCAAACAAATCAGGATTTTAATCTAAACGTATTGGTCAGATAAAATAAATTCTGACTGCAGTTCGTTGCAATCAACAAATGCGATTACAACCTTTATTACATGCGATTTATGATTCATAACTTATAATAGAAATATTAAATGTAAATATCGTACTTCAAAAAGAATTCGGTGAATGTTGTTTATCGTACGAAAACGGAGAAACTTCGTAGGTACGAAAATAAATACGTGAAGCGCACCCATCTTACAGTGATATCACTCACTAGACGTTCGTTTTATGCAATAAATCTTTAAAAGTATTAATAATCAATATTTTGAATATATTGAATCGAAAATACTGACGTCCATGCTGTACGTTCCCGACGTGTAATTCAATAACAATTAACCTCGTAGTTTATTGTAAGACTATTAATAATTTTTGAAAAATAAAATTACATAAAACGTAATGCTATACGCGATTATGTACCAGACGTATTTATTTAGATACGTTATCGGAGAGTAGTCATGCGTTTTGCAAGTGAAACCCGCTTCTTCTCGCCCACGTTTGTATAAAGAAATATTTTATTATTTTTTTCTGGACCTACCTAAGTACACGATTCATATGTACAGTTCTTACCGTGTTACCGTTAACCAATATAAAAATAAAAAATACAACACGAGAGTTTTCGAATTTATTGAAGTGCTCCAAACACAACCCCTGTCACCCGAGGGTACGCGTCAGTCAGAGTTAAAGATTGTGGTGTTGTCCACTCGCGGTGAACCCGAAAAGAGATCCCGCGGCGTACTCAACAATGACGGACATAATAACGTTGCCGCGGAGACGGTAAAGGTGCGGCCAGGATTCGAGCGCGAGAACCCGACGCCGAAAATATTATCACCTGGAAGACGGGGACGGATTTTTGGCGGGAGACGACGGGCCGTGATAAAATAAACGGAAACCGGCAGGAGACGGCGACGAAGGAAAATCGATCGAAAAACGAAAATAGGAAAAAATCGGAGGACGTTATGCGTACATTTATACGTATTCGTACTTACCAAACCGGTCGTCGTCATGCTCGACGATCACGTTGCAGCAATAGTAGTAGTAGCAGCAGTAGTAGTAGTAGTAGTGATCTCCGTCACCGACGGCATGGTACAATTCGTGCGCGTAAACCGATTGCCGGTCCGGACGACGAGGAAAGAAAACCCGGGAGGACGATACCGATCTATAGATCACGCGTCGGCACGCGAGTCGTTACCCGCCGACAAAACGATCGATGCGGGGCGAGTATATACGCGGAATCGATACGGGGTAGTGCACTCCGCTCGGCTAGCCCGTGCTCGTGTGATCGCGCGCCAAACCGACGGTACGTACGGGACGGGGACGGGCACACCAGGTCGCGGCGAGAACGACTGCCGTTCGACAGGGATGTTGTGCACGAGCGCGCGGTGTTAGCAGACGACGACGACGACGACGACCGCGCGCGAACGTCACGGCCACCGAACCAACAGCTGCTCCTCCGACGCCGGACCGTTGTGCCGGGGCGCACGCGCCATACTGTTGTGCCGTACTATTACGCTATTATTCTCTTCTTTTACACGCCTTGCGCGTACACGGGCGCGCGGTCCGGGTGTGCGCGCGAGCGGAGTATACCTGCGCCACCGAACGGAGTTAGGGTGGATTCGCCGAGGCTGGGTTAGGGCCCGTTAACACAGGAACAGCAGCTGCAAAAAGACAAAAAAAAAAAAAAAAATCAGGTTTTTACACAGCATTTCGTATATCGAATTCAAGCCGCGGGTGCCGTACTACGATATGATTCGCGTGTGTTGTTACGCGGTTTTAGAAACGGTTTTCGATCAAATCTGCGGTTCACGACGAACGTGTCATTGACGGTGGCACGTGTACGGGAGTTACCCCCCTCCCCCGCGATCAGTTACGTATTAATAATGTTTTACGAAAATCCGTAATATCTGCGAGACGCGAATGTTCATATATATTTTGTGTAAATAAATAAAGCGATTCGCTCTTTGGTTTCGAATTATAAATGACGTTCTGTGATTGGTTTGGTCGTGAATACACCGTACACGTATATACCCTTAACATATCATATTATTTATGATTTCCTAAGATTAATACCCCTTGGATTCGTCGCTAATAATCGGATTATTATTGCTCGACGGTAAAACACGCATTCAATTCAATATCGTACCAAACTTTATTGATAATCGGGTCGAAGTACTTGACGAAATAGTATTGTTTTTAATATAAACACGAATCGACAAAAAATGCTGGTTCACATTTACTTTATACACTCCAGATGAATAAATATTAAATTAAATACGTCTTATTAAAACTACACCTACGGTATCATCTACTGCAAGTTATTATTCCCTTTTATTTATTTATTTTATTTTGATTGTTTATTTTAATTCTGAGCTTCCATTAAATTTATAGATTTCTAGACAATTTCCAAAAGAACGTTTTTCGGTTACATACAGCGAAAGATCAGCCGTCACAAAAAAAAAAGTAATTTTCCTTTAAAATATATCGTTACAATTTAATTATTGATATTGATACACTAATATATTCATCGTAATATTATATTACGCAGAGAAGCACCGTGTATACCGACAGGTTTCTTAAGAAATATTTTTTACCCTACACCAACATTTCATTCGACCTGAAAAATGGTTTTTTTCATATAAAAAGAATACTTTAATTAAGGTCGAATAAAAATATATAGATTTGTAATTTTGCGAGTGAGTTGATTTGGCTGCAGACAACAAATTAGCAACATATTCGTCAGAATCCCTGCATGTGCTCACTGCTGTTTGACAACGTAAACCTTTGACATTATAACCCTTTTACCATACGTACCTATATAGGAATCGTCTACCCAACATTCGTGAACGAACATATCTAGTCTATTTTAAAATATTTTTTTTTACATTTACTACTTTAAACATCGGCTATGGTGTTGTTGTACTACGATTAATATTTAGTTGTATTGTGCGTACGCGTCATATTATCGTTATAAACGGTGTTGTTGAAGCATGCGTCACATGTGGAAAGGATTGATAAAACTATTTTTTAATGTCAAGCATGTGCGTGGGCGACCGTTGCCGGCCGCTGCAGACATACGATACCCGCGACGAACCGTTTCGGTTACATAATATTATTTGGGGTGACCGTAGTGTATTGGGTAGGTATTCAGAGTAGGTTCAAGCCCAAGACCCGAGAGATACCGTGTACTGTTACTATTGTGCTGTCCCGAATGTCTACAACGAAAAATAACGCCGGACGGTTTGATCACAAATCATATGTAAAAACAGTGTTGGAATGAATATTTTTGTTGAACGAAATTTCGAGTATCCATACTTACGAAAAGCATTTGATGTTTTCGCTGCGCGGAAGAATTTTTTTATTTAAACACAAATTAATTTTCAACGAAACCAAAATGATTTAAAATGACAAATTTAAGTGTCACATTTTTGCTAATGTATTTGTATGGTTATTATCGCACGTTTAAACCGATAAAACAAGTATGAACGTTTAGATAAATTATATTTTTATCGAGTGTCGTTACCGTAGACTGTAGATTGAAATAAATAAAATTCGAATAATACAAGAGGCACTTCATTATTTTAAATATGTACAAGCGATTTTGTCATTAATTTGTAACATTTATAAATTAATATTTTTACCCAAAAGCTCAGTAAATAGTATTAAAATATTAAAATTGAAGGTTATGATTCTTGCATATAACATGTATTACATGTAAATCATAAAACATAATTTTTTGTATCTTAAAAATTTGTAAATAGATCAGTTAAACACTTACAGCGGTTAAACGTTATTTATACTGTTATTTATACGTTATATATAATATGACATAAGCGAATTAACGCAATAACATATATAACAGTTCTGCAATGATTTTAATAAGATATTCTCTGATTGAAAAATTTAAAATACGTAAACGTGATAACATCTTCTGGGTTCACCATAGATCTTTTGCTCAAAAGGTAAAAGGTTTATGGGGTTCACGAATGCAATTGCGCTAATCAATTAATTATGATAAGATTAAATATGATAACGTAGCGACATACTTTCTATAAACCACTTAATGTTGAACATTATATATCTCAATTAAATCAAATAGTTTTAATTTTAATTTTTTTTTTACAAAAAAATACTATTGTAGCATAACTTACGAATTCAAAATATTCCGATAAAACGTGCATACGCCTACAAATGTGAAGATGTGAAACCCTAAAGGAACTTACATTATAATTGATTAACTAATACTCCCCAGTTTATCGCCTGTACAAACGATTCAAATGATGATTCAGCAGTGACAACGTTATGTTCGAATACAGAGTTGTACAAGCAATCAATATGTTCTCACCCTCTCGTCGGTTCGTAAAATATCCGTTGAGCCGTAGAAAAAAAACACTGAAAATGTTCACTTGTGGTAGTATACATTTATGTGCACTCATTCGCAGTTAAATTTCTTAGCAGCGAACCATTATACTGTGTTGATGTTCGCAATTATTGTTTTTAGCAGAAAATGAACGTCATAGGTTAACCGCGGCTTAACGAAACGTAAAGAAAATAATAACCCGGTGGGAGCTATGGATTTTTATAGAAATGCAATGCGTTACGGTTACTTGTTTGAATAATTATCCGTATCGCGCTCGGACAGAAACAATGATAACAATGATAATAATGATAACACGTATGACGGTCGGCGGTTCTCGTATCGTTTTCCATTTCGATTTGTTTTCCTAACCCCACGGTGTGGTCGACGGACACGTATCGTTGTCGAACGACGTCGTTGTGTTACGCATTTCCTGTCGGACGCACGCGGGTGGGCAGATCGTACGGGGACGAACCGCTGCGCCGACAAACGTTGTCATGCCCCCCCTCACAACGGTGCACGAATGCGCGTTAGGACTTTCGGCGCGGACACCCTACGGTCGATAACGGGGCCCCTCGAAGTCCCCGGCCCTGGATCGCGTCCAATGGATATCGTGACGACGCGAAACGGTCCGCCGGTTTAAACACGAATTGCCGTGCAACGTCTACTCTGTACTCACGTGTTCCGTCGGTTCGGCAACCACTGCTCCAGTGACGTACTTCGCACCGTGAACGCGACCGCACTATCACTGCGCGTCCTATCAACCCCCCGGGCACCCTTGGAGACGATAACGTGAGCCGCGCGCGATCCCGGACCCTTTTAAACGCGGTCTAGGGACGACTGTGCAACTACAACTGCTAGCGGACGGCCGAGGCGGCGTGCGCGTCGCCCAGCCGTCACGATCGATACTAACACCGCAGCAGCGTTTCGTATGGGGCCTGCGGTCCTATTGGTCCGCCGTTTCCGCGGCGATTTCGAACGACCGTTCCGGATCGCTCTGACCGTCCGTCGTCCGGCGACTTGAAATCCGAATGTTGGTGATCACTGTGCACAACACTGCGATCGGTTACCTCATTAATTATTTAACGACGTCGTACGTTATTCGTTAGCTTGAGGTAATCGTGATTGTCATAGGTATTTAAATAATAATTAAACGCTTGTATTTTTAACGCTTATGAAAGTCACATCTTTTATTAACACAAGAAAAATAACAAACCGTTAAAAAAGTTTAATGCTATGGAATAAAGATCAGTTTAGTCTGGGTAAAGAATTATGTACTCGTAACCATGTGGCTGTAACAATGTCCACGACGAGTAATAATTTATTTAAAAGGGGAAATGACCAGCCGAATCCCCCCGAAACTGTCAACTCGTCACCGATAGCGATAACCGCGGCGGCGGCGATAGGCGTTTATTTACGAATCGTATTCGGATCAACGACGGCGTTGAACAGGTACCTTGTCATCGTCCTAGTGTATTTGTCGATCGGTAACCGATTACTTTATATTGGTCGGTTATATTGATTATAGTTATATTGGTTAGTCGATTAT
This sequence comes from Sipha flava, assembly GCF_003268045.1. NCBI lineage: Eukaryota > Metazoa > Arthropoda > Insecta > Hemiptera > Aphididae > Sipha > Sipha flava. Next base: position 1,809,232 of record NW_020272758.1, read on the forward strand.
ATTGGTCGGTGGATAACGCGTATACCTGTAGCGTATCCATAGGGGGCTATTGTCAAGGGAGCAGAACCCTATCTCGGGTACCAAAATCATAGAGGTATCCAAGTGCGTCAGACAAATTTTAGAACTGTTCGATTTTGTTGTAAAAGAGCGAATAGACTGTAATTTATAGTCAACGGCCTAAACGTTGGTTTTGTGTACGGATTCATTGTGCATCGGTGGTGTTTAGTGCAGGATTATTGTTATAAAACATTCCAAGGACGAGATATCTATACGTACCACTAGATATTTAATAGCTGATGCTTAAGAATATTATTTGTTCAACTTGTGCGAATTGTATTTGTACGTCTCGTTGCACATTGGCCTTCAAACAATCGTATGTATGCAGTAATATAATCGTAAACAAATGCTCGAGTGTACATTAAATTATTAGTCTACATATTAACATATGTGACACGCGATACTGTACGTCCAATTCAATCCCCTGTTACGAATTAACTTTATACTTTATGTCTTTACGACCACAAATTATTAAAGCTATTTCGATTTGCGATTAATTTATTTATACTAATGACCGGTTCGTAATTTAAGCTTAAATTTATTTTTATTACTTTTGCTCTTTAGCAGCTATGAAATAAAAGAACGAAGCAAATACAAGTGCATTTTGTTTCATAATATTTTTATGTTGGTACTCTATGAGTATACATTTTGAAATTTTTCGTAAAGAAATTATTCCGTTTTCTTATGCTTTTAAAAAATATTCTCTAATCTACATCGTTCTTTTATATAAGTTGAACAACGAAATATTCCAATTAAATTATAAATGTTTTTATTCAATTTGCGTACATGTATAAATATTAGGTAAATACATCGATATTTTACCGATCATAAGTATTTGTTTTTGAATTCAATCTAATATAATTTAAATCTTCACCGCATTCGAAGTCTTTATCGTATCATACTTTTAATATCTGAATATGAAAAAGTATCGCTTTCTAATATTATTCGTATCTAATCTTAAATTGCTTATTATGCTATAATGCACACTTGTTTTGTTTTTAAGCAAACATTTTTTTTCATTATTATTTGTTAAGTCACATTTTTATAATCATGTTATTATTTACATTTTTAGCACTCTCTGCATATAATTACTTTTTTTATATTGTTAAATATATATTATCAGTACTTTGCCCTTTTAAAAAATATATTGTTTGTTTATGATTAGTAATTGTTATTTAAAAAATCATATTTAATATTTACGATACCAAGCTTATTTTCTTTTTGGACATTTAATTTGTGGATAAACACAAATCGTACGAAAAACTATTAAAAATAACAAATAATAAAATGTACCTACATGTGCAATTTCTATTTTCTATTAATAATTATTGTTTATTGAATAAAAAAATTAATAAACTCAACATGTCGTGACCCCGGCGTCTTTTAATACCCTAATTAGGTACCTCTATTAATAATATACATAAGATGTATTGTATTCCATAAAATTTTATGGCGTTCCATTTTTGAATATTCGATTAACTTTTTATAACTACTAGAGTTATTAATAATTTATAGAAATGTATTAACAAATGATGAAAAATACCATGGAAATCAAAATGTTTTAACGCTTTGACAACTTTGTTATTCTTCAATGTATGATGCACATTAAAAATATAAATTTATGACGCAATTTCACTTAATATATTTAAAAAAGTTTTATAACATACATCATCGTATAGTAATATGAGTCAGTTGTTAAGTGATAGTCATAAATTTTCACTGGAAGGGAATATCTGATTAATTAAAAATCTGAGTTTATAGACTACGCGTTTATAATGTTATTACTTAATTAGTTATATGTATACGATATCGATCAAAATTAATTTTAAGAATGTCAGAATTTTTACATTTTTTTTACCATCGAATACTTCAATAAAATTTAAACTCAAATATAAATTGTAGAATCGAATCTATATGTCCAACAAAGATTAATATGATGTAAAAACTTACAATCAGATGATATTATGATACAAATATTTTAAATTTAAATTAAGTTACAAATATTATTACGCTTTAAGCCGTAGTTAAAATTGTTCTACTGAATAATTTATTGTTATTTTTGAAATATAATTTTAATATATTTTGTGATCAGAAAATGAAATTATATTTCCTAGAAAAATCATCTGCTTATTAATTTTTAAAATATATTAAAATCTATTAAACAATTCTACAGAATATAAAATTAATCTATTTCAATATTTCCTTAATTACCAATATAATATAGTATGACATAATATTATTTTGATTGTTTTCAGAAGTATTATTTTAATATAGTAGTCGTTTCATTTAGAATACTATCTTAATTATAGTGTAATATAAATAAAATATAGGAAACAACATAATTCATTTACATGATAAAATGATGCAGAAAAAAACATTACTCAATTATACGGTTTGTAAAAGTATTGTTACATATACAAAAAAAAAGGTAGAATTTTTTAATGCAATGCTTTTGCGATATATTATTTAAATTTATAAGTACCCAAAAACGTTCTTCAACAGTTCTATATCCTTATTATTATGATAACGTGTTCTTTGACAAACGTTAAGAGAACTTCGTGGTCATTTCGCAGGTCGCGATTTTTTGAACGGATATTATTTTGTCTGATTAACGCGGCGCCATATCAACCACGGTTATCATAATAGAACAATATCACAGAATATAATAATACAGTCATACGGTCCATCACGGGCTTTGTTATCAATTTATTTATTCTATCATCTGTGATAACATTAATTATCATAACACACATACACATATGTGTGTCACATTACATACACATATGTATGTGTATAAATATATACAATATACATAATATATGATATACATTAAAAATGGTAAATACTAGATTTACAGCTAAAAAGAAGATTCAGACTAGATTTCAGTATAATATAATTTATAATATATATAGGATTTTCCATAATCATGCATTGAGTTACTTTACAAAAAAAATAAAATTAGGTACCAAGGCGCTATAAATAGATAATCTGTTTACTATTCTATAATTTCAGTAAAGATTTTTTTCACGTCCGCGGCCTATTGTGCTGTAGCACAGTACCACAGTTACACCTAAGTGATACCATTAACAGGGCCGGCCCTATTAGTGGTATCCAATAAATGGTTCATAATGGTATACCAGTAACCGATAAGTCTTGTACTAGAGAGAGTTGATCTCTGGATGTTAGTTAGAGTGCTCTAACCGTTCAAAATCACGAGTTTACCACGATTTCCAATACTATTTTTGTACACCGATTAGAAAGATAGTTAATAATGTAACTTGTGAACGATACGGAGAAGGGTTTTGTAAGTGATGCGAGAGTCCCCTTGTTTTAAAATAAACCTATTTATACACATATATAATGTATACCTACGATATTTGTATAGTTGTGCGTACACAAGGTGGCACATGGCCGCAGAAGAACTAGTAGGCTAATGTAGAATCCATTGACATTAAATTGGTATACTTTTATGTACATTCATTTTAAATAACATTAAATAATATTTTTATTAAAACATGGCATTGCGACTAACTAAATATAGGTATGTATAATGTTCAATCGGTAATAATATAGAAAACGTGAAAAGGATATTTTTTACTTGGAGTTTTTCTTGAGGGAGATTCATATAATATGGGTATATCATAAAATGCACAATTTTTGAGCAGGCATGGTATTTATTTTTGGTTTATAAACGTTTATCAAACGGAGGGTGACATGTGCTTCGCATAATCTACCACATTTTTAAACGGCAAAAATAGATGTTAACTCTATTTAAAATAATCAATCAAAATGTGTACTAACTATCAGAATCGTAGTAAGAGGGGAGGAGTGAGAGAAGCCTATGCTCTGGGCGCAAAAAAAAAAAATTGCATTTTATGTCAAAAATTGCAACGGTCAATGTTATACATTTCATTTACAAAAACTTCAACGTCTATTATATTAGTTAAAAATAATAACTAATAAATATAATATTTTTAAATTAAAAATACATGAGGGTAGATTTCGAAGTTATACCTCGGGTGCAATATTTGGTTTCTACAATACTGTTATTATCGTGTTGTCGAATAAAAACCTAATATTACAATCGATTTTTTCTTTTAGGTTTACTTTAATTTTAACTGTTGAATATAAATATACTTGAATGGAGCTACTTTTCATTAGGTACTTATTTTTAATCTTATTATTTAGTGATATTCAGCAATTATTATCGTTTATTTTACTATTTTATTTTTAATAATACCTACAGTAAGAGTAATTTAATAGGTTCTTTTAGAAATCAGTCTATCCACAGAGCCAGATAACCGACAAGGTGTTATATTCGATAGTGGCATTTCAGACTAATATCTAAGAATAAACTATCAGGTTTATACAGGTGACAGGAAAAGGGCGTTATTGATTTTTATTATTCCTATGTAGTTATTATTTTACTATTTTAATGGAGATTTTCCATTTTTAATAATTTAATGTTAAATGTTAAGGTAAAAGTATTTATAATAATATAATTACACCATAACATTGTTTAGAGACTGGTTGATTCTAAATCCGTCTTCATTTTAAATTTGCATAGGGAAAAATATTACAAATATTAAATGTACCATTCGCACTATTATAATGGAACAAGTGAAATAGAAATTTGACCGTTTTATACATGACACTCAATATAATACGGGCGCAATTAAATTACAACATACCTACATGAAACATACAATTTTTGATACTATTGTTATATCATGCACTATTACTGCAGACGTAAGAGGATAATTAAAATATTTTAATTATTTTTTAACCTGTAAGCACAAACGTCAGTAGTTTTGAGTTATTTTTATACGAAAAAGCAATAAATACTTATCAAACTCGAAGTCACCGAACGAGTGAATATGACAAGCGGCAATTTAAATTATAGCTGTTTAGCAACCAACCCTTTTTTGGCCGTGCTCCAGCACTTCTGGAACGAGTCACAGTTATTTAAGTATAGTATAAAAATATTACATTTCGCATGTCATTGAAAAGGTGTACACTTTCACGGTGCGTGCTTCTCGATCACCAATTGCGAGGCAATCACGGCAGTTATTGATGATGCGAACAAATATCAATATGCATGAATACCTAAGTACACGTAGGCATACACACCCCGTAAATACAAGTTGTATACAAACGTTCAAGCATTGCTAATCGCATACCTACAGACCAGTGGCGTATTTAGGAATTTTGCTAGGGGGAATGAAATATATAATAATTAATAATACACCCATAAAGTCATAAATTGGTAGTTGGCACAAAGTATAATACATATTAATAAAATAAAATTTAAGTAAATTCTGATTTATTTAAATTTATTCTAGAGTATGAAAATTAAAAAATAACAATACCTATTTCGATCAATTCTTTCGATTATAGATGGTTCTTTTTTGTTTAAAACCTTCAAAAAATTCTCAGAATCGAGAACTGCTGACAAATGATATTTACACTCTATATGACATCAAAAAACCTGCATTTTATCAGTTATTTGAAAAGTAAATGATTACAAATTACAAAAAAAATTAGAACCTCTTTAGCTTTTTTCCAATTAGTATATGGTTCAGTTACTAAGTTTCCTAAAAATTGATTACCAACACCACCAATCTTAGCAAATAAAACATTGTTTACAGTATGCACCATTTTTGATTTCCGAATAACAAAGCCATTTAAATTCATGAAGCCACTTATGTTGAAATTTCAGTCCACGTTTTTTATTACTTTCAAGTATAAGAAAGTTATACTTTGTATCTGGAACCTACAGTTTAGTAAGCACCTAGAACAGAAGAACTAGCACTCAATTTTTTTATAAATCAATTTGCTTTTTTTTATATTGAATTTATATTAAATAAGAATATATTTAAATCATAAACGATGTAAAAATAGTAAGGAACGAAGAACTTACAAGTTTTGTATCGGTATTTTTTAAAAACGATTTATCAACGATATTACCAATATCATTGATATTTGTGACAGTGATTGGTTGATCACAAATTGGATTCTCCTTAAAAACGTAAGAAATATAATATTATAATTATGAAAATAAAAAAACTCAAAAATAGACTGGTACAAAATACTTAATATCTAATATAATTTATAAATAATAAGTTCTTCAAGACTACAACAATAGTTAATACGGCAGAAAGTCAGTACTCGGAATGACGACCATGATATAATAAACAAATTTTCTAAAAATAAACCCACCCTAGGTAATTCCATGGTCTTCATAGTCATTTTGTTTTATTTAGCGACTACTTATCGGGTTTATTATAAACACTTGCATGAAAAATAATTCGCAAAAACAAAATACAGTACACTATACCTATACTATATAGGTATATATTTTTGTTGCCCAATAGTCGCATAAGCCGCCAACGATTAGTGGCGAATAGTGTATCAGAGCGGTACAATAACCACGACTAGAACATTTAGAAAGCAGTCATACTTAAAAGTAATATCATACTTGAGAAATACAGAAAATGAGACAACTTAACTACCTATATAAAAAAAAAAAGTGAAGGAGGGATTTATGCCCCATACCCCCTCCTTAATACGCCATTGCTACAGACTATAGCTCTTTGAGCCGACGGCAGACACCTAAGTTTTCACCGTGTTCCTTTAGTTTTAAATAAAGTTAATATAACATTGAGATTTCGAGGATTTCACGGTCCAACTGTTTTAAACGAAAACGAATATTGAATGCATTTATCATACACATATTATATTAGGTTGTATTTTTTAAAATTTCATATTACTCATGATAAACCAATCAACACATTGCGTTAATAGAACGTTAGTACCACCTCGTCAATAAAATTCTGGAAATTTCGAAGTAGTTATTTAAATTTCCCAAAAAACACCAGGTGCAATTATATAAAATAACCGGATTTTGGTATCATTTCGGTAGCATACGGTTTCAGAGTAATAAAACAAGTTTTAATTTATAAAATGTCATCATGAATCAGGTTTAAATCAATTTTATTATTGGTTAATTTTATAATAAAAACAATTATAATTATAAAAACAATTTTGCTATTCATACTTTAATTCATAAAAACTGGTCACCAAATGATCTACTTCCCGATTTCATTTCTTTGGACTAATATGGAAACAATATAAACCATTTACGGAAAAAACAAATCATTTTAATACACGTATTGCACGTTTTATATATTGTCCTCGAAATCTAGAGGTTAGATTATTTGGTTCTAACTAGGATTGTTAAATTAAATTAAATTCAATAATTCTGAATATTTTGAACTTATAGATCAAAATATTACTTTCTGTAGCTTCTCTAGCTTTGTTATGAATTTCAAAATTGCACAAAATAAAATGTCTTTCTAATTTTATTAAAACTAATGTGGATAATTTTGTGGTAAGAATAAATATTTCTAATTTTTTTCTTAATTTGCTATTGTGTTTTATACATATATGCTATAAATTAATATTAGTGAAAATAATCAGTTTAAAGTACTATGTATATCTTATACTTCAGTTCTTCCAGTTACTATATGAGGCTTTTATTTAGATTTACTACTCAAAATAAGTAGAATAAAATATCATGTAAATGAACTACACATTTAACTTAGAACTTATGAGAAATTAGGTTTTTATTTGTACAGAATTAAACGACAAATGTATTTGTACACGTTTTTTACTGACTATGGCTATTTTTATGATTATTTTTGAAAAATTAACGCAATTAGTTTATTCTATTGAGAAATTTCGGATATAATTCGAATGGTATCTTTTTACATAATAAATATTGGAAAAACATGTCCGTTTCTGTCAAGAAATTCATTGTACTTTTAAAAGTAGTATTCACCTAGTTAAAAGTAAATTCATTAAATCAGGAAATACAACGTATAATCATTGGAGTCGAAATAAATAGATTTTCTCAGTAGGTACATATAATCGAAACCAAACGAATGTTCTATTCGACCACAATGTATTTATTTAGTTTACCAAATTCGAAAAAACTGAATAATATCTAGAATTTATTAGCCAACAATCATAAATAATAAATTATAACTGTTGATTTATACTAATACATCTCAATGTTGTTGATTAAGTAGTGTAATTAAATTTCGTGTTTTTCTACTAATACAACATAATATTGGTAAGGATTTTTATTAGAACTTTTCTGCACTCTAGACCTCTACTATAACTTAAATTATTTTCATCGAATTTTCTATTTTTGAACGTGAATAAATCTAAAAATAACAAAGGGAATTCAAGAATCCTATATTTAAACGTGTTTATTACATAATGTTCTGCTGTTTATTGGTTCGAAAGTACATTTCGAAACATTGTGGAGCTCTATAGTCGAGAAAAAAAAACACTTTTAGATCTTGTTGAGGCTATTGAATATTTTATTACATTGTCTTGGAGGAGATATATAATATATAAGGATTATAATACGTTTTAATTTTGGATTATTACGGTGCATACATAAGATTTTATGGTACCTTCGATAAAGGATATTATACTGCGGTGGCAATATTACCATAATATATTAATGTTAATCTAGTTTCGAACGCTGAATATTAACGATATTTCGCAGCTAAACAACCGTGTAATCGATATAATTAAATATTTTTCGTCTGTTGATGGCTGCTTACTCGCACATTATTTAAACAGTGCACAGGAAACGATGATATATATATGTGTGTCGTTACACTCAATGAGTACAGTAGTTTCGATTGAAATAAAGTGGAAATAACTGGCAAGTCAATGAAGATATAATACTATCATTAAAAACGAGGTGGAACTGTTGAAAAGTCAAAATGAAAAGACAAATAATCGAGAACTATTCTGGATAAACAATAATTTTAGTGTAATCATTCTCATTTTTATTTTTCAATATAACTATTTTGAACTGACATTATGGAAAAGTAAAACCTTTGAAATTATTGTACTTATCCACTTATTTCAATATTATTAGTTATACCGTTGTTAAATTTAATATTATATTAATCAGAAAAAGGAAACATAAATAATGAAAAACAATCAAACGCGTTTACTTAATAATCTTCTACATGTGGGCCAAGAGCTAATCAACGTAGCCCATGAATGTCGATTATGTTTAGGTAAGAATTTTTATATGATATTCACGTGTTTGTGGCGAACCAACCATTCAACGGTTAGCCTTAATATTCACCAGAATCAGAGGTAATGGTGAAAGTCATCTACCGTTTTCTCAATACTACCCCGTCGCATTTTCGTAAATTATAATCGTAACATAAATATTGAACTTCAATCAATCTAGTTTATGCTGTTCGTACTTCTTAACTATCATAAAATAAGTGTATTGTTGCTAAAATATATCGTTATAGCGCTGTACCACTGAACGAAGATTCTTAACTTAATATACATTTGAAAATACAATGAGCTACAATCAATTATAAATGTCTATAATAACTGGTATACAATTTTTGCGTAGATTATAACCAAGGCATTAGACCAAGTTATTTTAAAATGTATCATCATCATGTTCTTATCGATATCCCGGGTGCAAGGTTACCACTAAATGTTTTGTTAAATTTTTTTATAAATAAAAAATAATATACAAGCCAAATTTATAGTTTAATATTTATTTGAAAAAAAATATCAATCCAATAACAAGAAACCGAAGAATGTAAGAATATGACACTTTGATTTTAATCCGATACTAATTAGGAATTAAAATGTTCAGGTTAGGGAGCAAAATATAGTATCGTATTGGAATAATGAAAAAGATGCTGTAGATAGAATGAACGAAGATTGATTGAGAAGATAAAACATAGGACATGGAAAGAATTCGATGTGTCACGATTTATTGTGTACGTTCAATGTTGTGGAACGTAAAGTTCTCTCAAAAGACAAAATAAAAAACAACATTCCACTAAAACAAAACAAAAAAATAAATTGATATGTATGTAAATACAGTATTACATTTTAAATTCAAGAAACTATACTCATACAATAAATATTAGTAGTATAGAAAAATTAAAATATTTAATTGCGATAATCAACTCAATTTGGCGTTTATTTTAATTTCTAGTTATTATTTCTTATTTTTTATCTAATACACTAGATGAATTTATTTTCATGGTTTATTACTCATGAATACACATCGAAAAAGTTAAATAGATTACCATTTTTTGTCCTAGATCAAATATTAAAATATTCAATAACAAAACAACAGTTTATTTCAGATTTGAGATGTTTAAAACAAAATATTTTCATCATAGTTTTCAAAGTGTTTTAATAATTTAAATTAATCAAATTAAGTTTTTTTTTAAAACATTTGATTTAAGCAATGTAAAAAAAAAAAAAAAAACAGTGATCTAAAACATCATTTTTGGCCTTTTAATATCACCTACAATAAAAAAGTGATGATTTTAATTTTCTGCAGTAGTTCATTGTTTATTTGATTTTTTAATGTTTAGTAATTAATTGAAAATTAAGTTTAATACCAACATTTAAACTTTAAGGATATACTATACTTCTATAAGTAAATTTAAGAATGATTCTAGTAATCAATATTGATATTGTAAAATAAATAATTTTAATAAATGCCATCTCTTCTGGTAATAACAAAATAATTATAAAGATTAACAGTTAGTTTACAATATAGTCTTATAAATAAAGATAAAATAATACAAAACTAAAATGTAAGACATGTATACAAGCTACAAAACATCTCACAAATATAAATATAACTAATTTTAAGTTTATGAAAATTTAAAATAGAATCTATTTATATTAGTTTATTCAATTTAATATTATTAATGAATAAGTATAATATAAGCAATTTCCGTTTTTATTATTTTTATATTGTTAAACATAGTAATGTTACAATATTAATAAACTAATAGGCAATTATAATTAATTACAACTGGTAGATAGTGTAATCATTGAATGTACTCGTATAATAGTATAAGGAAAGACGTGGTTTTAATTACGAAATATTTTAATATTTTAAATTTTTGGTTGATTATTAGATCTCTTGGAACACTTTCATAGTTCATAAATTATATTATAAATAAATCCATTTTTTTATATTTTTGTTTTGTTATTACTATTATTTGGAATATAATGTCAAAAATGTTGCCCCTTAAACGTTGCAACTAAACATACATTTTTTCGAGCAATCATAGAGATACATTTATAGATATTAAATACCTGCACGGGCCAGGCTTACCCGGACCGGCCCGGAATTGGCCCGGCCCGGATGGACTTTGGGCCGGGCCGGAACTACAATCAGCACAAAAGTTACGGGCCGGAGCGGGCCGGACTTTTCTTAAATAAAATCCTGGCCGGGCCGGACTATTTTTTCGACAAAAGTTACGGGCCAACAAAAAAAAACATTATGGTATCAAATATAAAATATAGACACGTACAAGTGAGGTATAACGAAATTTTGCTATCTTAAATCTTTATTTTGAAGAACCTATAAACTATAATAATGTAAAATAACAATAGGACAGACGTGTGGCGATGACATTAGCTATTTATAACCACGTGATTTGATAAACTGGAAAACGGGTGACTGTAGTTCTCAGACCCGCTGAAACGCACTAACTAATGTCTAATTGTATCTAAACAAAAAAAAAATTGAATCTACTATTTAGTAGGTATTATCTACAATCCATCATGGTCTCTATTATTTAATACCTATCTGGATATCTATTGTAAATTACGATGTTATAGCAAAACAATTTTCAAATGTTAAGTAATTAATTTATATCAATTTAACAACTCTATCGTGTACATATTATCAACGTTTGGGCATCGTGATTCGTGGTTTATCGTAGACAGTGTTCTGTCATTTTCAGTTTGTAAAGTAACAATCAATCATCAGACTTCGTCAATATTCATTAAGTAGTAATGTGATATTTGTTGTTTAAATTTTATATTAATTCTGTAAGATGTTTTTTTATTATTAAATATGTTGTTAAAGACAAACAACTTTTTTTTGAAATTGTATTAAAAGTGATGTTTTAAATTAATAATATTTTAAAAGTTAGTTATAATATATTAAGTACTTAGTACTTACTACTTAATTTGTTATTCAAAAGACTGAATATTTTTTCATTTCTAACCGGGCCGGACTATCTAAAAATTGTATCGAGCCGGGTCGGGCCGGACTTTCTAAAAATGTTACCGGGCTGGATCGGGCTTGAATTACTCGCCAAAAATATTGGCGGGCCGGACTGGACTTTCTATACATTTTTCCGGGCCGGGCCGGGCTATCCAAAAATGTTACCGGGCTGGACCGGGCTGTAAAGTATCGGCCCGTGCAGACCTTTAATAGATATATATAGATATATTATAGATATATTTATAGATATATGAGAAACAGTTTCATTCGCAGAGAAATATTTTGATTGAGTCGTACAAATTTATATTTGTTTAAATCAAACAATTTGTTCAAATGTAATTAAAATAAAAAATCATGGTCAGAAATAATTTAAGAGGAATACTAAAATTAAAATTAAACTATTACTTCAAACGTTATATTGAAAATTATGGACTTTTGAATCATAGTTATCTTTCTATATTAGATTTTAATTTTATTTTGAAGAATTTAGAGAGTTAAAAATGATTAAAGATTGAAATCTGCGTTGAAAATACGGAATTATGAATTGTACCCGTTTTGATTGAGTAATAATATTAAATATCAATGATCATGTACGATTATAGCATTGTCCTTTATAATTGTTTTAAAAAAGTTATCCAACGAATTCGTGCGTCTTATTGCGGATGGTTAGAGAACATCTTCAAAGCGACCGACCATCGTAATGGTTTGAGAAAGGAAAATGCTTTAAAATATATGATTTGCGTACATTGGAAAAATTGTGAATGTATTTGACTGAAAAAGGAAAATATTAAATAATTCCGTGAACAATGGAATCAATTGACGAAATAGTATTCGAAGTAATTTGTATTTATAGAAAAATAGAATCTTTAAATTATCCTTATTAGTATTATTTCTGAATTCTAAATATTTTTTTACAAACAAAAAGCTTGAAAAATTGTAAAAATGAATCCGCTATCTATGTACGAAATTTTATTCGTTCGAAATGTTGGGTTCATTGAGATGTATTTTTTTTTCCGACGCGAGAGTGCGTTATACTAATTGAAATAATAAGTGTTGTATTTTCAACCGACGACCATCGTTTCGACGAAATAGAAATAATTAAAACGATACGGTTAATATTCGCAATCTTATTTGAAACTTTATCAAAATGGAGATAGTAAAAACACTATGCGAATATTGTATGAGTCCGTTGGAAACGTGAAATATGTAAACGATCCAAGTCGAACTCAGAATTTCGTCGTTGGGAGGAGAACAATTATAATTGTTGATGTTGCGTACCGTAACGTCAAAAATAGAAACGTTTGACTAAAAGTTTGCCAATCCTTTGGGCCCGATCAAACTTAACTATTTCGCACCGTATTGAATACGTTTCGACGGTTTCAAACGTAAGTCAGTCAGTGGCGTTGCCAGGATTTTTTTCTAAGTAGGGCCACCAAAAATGAGATTTCTACAAAAGATAAATACCATTATTTAATATTTACTGCTTATGAAAAATGACTATATCATTATGTCTAAGGTCAGGTCAGTGGTAGGGCTAGTTATTTGGCCCTACCTGGCCCGTCACTGGTGCCGCCAATGAAGTCAGTTATTATAACATTTCGGACCGGGTGATATAACCCGCAGACGTCAAGCAGCGTAAGGTCGTGCAAAGCGACACAAACAACTAGATGGAGCCACGCATTTCGGTCGACCACAAAAACGATCGTACTTAGGACATGCACGCACGTCCTCGATGTTGGTTAATCGTACTCCGAGATGTTCCTTTGATTTTTTAACGATTAGGAGATATGAAAATGTTTTAAAAAATGAGTCACGGTTGCTTTCGCACACTTTTCCTTTTGGATTTTAGAGTACATTTTAATTTTAGTGCGGGCCGCACTAAATTTGTTAAAGGGCCACGTAGTGGGGACCGCTGATCTAGATCAACAATTTTTAATTTGTTATAAAATAAAAAACCGTATCAAGTTGAAGATTACTTTAAATCTTATATAGTTTAAATTTAATCAACTAAAAATCATTATTTTTCCAACATTGCTAATAATAAAGAATATGTTAATTATAAGTAGAAAAGTCTACCGCTTTATGGTAAAAAAATAATTTATTCTATTACTATTTTTATCATGCCATTTTTGATATATTCATACTATGCTAATTATTTCTTTTAGTTCATATTGTGTTTTCTTAAAAATATCTACAATAAACTATTTTCATTGTTATAATATTATTAGTTAATATTTCAAAATAACGATGTTAATAATAATGTGCTATTGTATCCAACAAATTCTTAAGATAATACCTTCGAAGTCTCTTATCTCCTTTAAAAATATGTTTTATTTATTGACGAGTTTCATCATAGTTAATTTGGTTAATTTTTATGACAATACAAATATATTCATATAATAATGTTTCTTAACAATTTATTATAATTTGTAAAATACTACACTTTTAACTGAAGAAATTCAAAATAAAATATTATATATTTGACAAAACATTAAAAAATTGTCAAAAATCACTAAGCTGACTAGATTTATTTTATATTATTGAAGACAATAATAAATTTATCATATACAGTGAAACCTCCCCTAACGGACACCTCTAAAAAGCGGACTTCTCCGAATAGCAGACGTTTTTATGGGAACGGGGACATTTTCACTATTTTCATTTAGGAAACCTCTAAATACCGGACTCTTATGGAAATTTAATCTAATTTTACTACTATGTATTATAAATTACCTTAGATCATATAAAATGGATAGTCATCGCATATCACACCTATAGAATGAGTTTAAGTTAACATAACTATAGGACCGGTGACATCTGCGCATGCGCACATGCTTATCAGATGTCAATCTATTTTTCGGCTTAAAATTGAATTTAGGCATCACTAATTCTGAATTCACGAAACATTGTTATTGATCATTATTTTGACGTAGTGTATACAATATAATTAATTATATTATTATAATAATGCATTTAGAAACTTAACAAACACTTATACTTTGTAGTTAATCATTATCTTGTTCAATAATCAATTAATTACTATCTGCGCCAAAAATTAATGATAAGATGCCACGCGCATGCGCATATAGTATTATTTCTTATAATTTGTGTTTTGTCTTCTCGGACTTATTATTACATGCATTTCTGCTTGATAAGTATGTTTTCTGTTTGTTAAAAATGTACTGTATTAGTAGCTGCTCACAAATAATTGTTGGTAAAAGTAGAGCTGTTTCTTATACACATTATAAAAAATCATAGGGTACTTTTTATAATTACCATTTCGGTAAGCCATGCAATTTAGTAGTGGAGTCTAGAACATATTTTGTCCTTCTTACTTTTTAGTATTGTAAAGACAAGTTGACGTGAAAACGTTTAGCGTTTAACTTTAAGCACACCGACATCGTATCCAGTGGGTATGTACAATCTTTCCTGTATCTAACTGCTAATTTATATTTATTAAATATAATATGAACAGCCGTTTATTCATGTAGATATATCATCGGTTGTCATCGTCTCATCAAAGGTTGTCAACCATCCTACGTTGGGCAGGACTGTCCTACGTTTGTTTAATTTGTCCTTCGTTCAACAATGCTATAAACTATTTGTAGGGTAATCCTACATTTTACAAAAATACCTATTTATATTTCATTATTATTATGCTTTTGATTTTATCAATTTATTATTTAATTAAGGTGGTAAACATCCAAGTGTTATAATTAATAAGCTAATCTAATAAATGTGATATAAATAAAATGTATTAGATATTTTTCTTAGTTATCATTATAATATTATATACTATAGTACTGTTAGTTGCAGTATTGCTTACTTAACTATGCAGTGCTGTAGCCATACCATGCCCCCCTCTCTGTACAATAAATATTGTTTATACATATAACCAGTACAAATAACCATAATGGTGGTCTTTTTATTCTTACTTTGCACCCCCCCCACCACCAAAAACATGGGTACGCCACTGAAACATGGTATAAATTGGATTAAAAAAAATTGCCCTACATTGAAAAATTTGAAAGTTGGCAACTCTAGCGGTAGCCACCGTTCATGGTCTAGATCAAAACCAGGAAACAGAACCGAAATGAATTGGTTTAGGTACCGGTAAACTTTAAACATTCGGGAACTAGAACCTTTTTTTTAAAAAAAAAATTAAGCCGTAACGTTAATTACGAAACTGTTAATTTTGACTAGAAATAATATCTTGTAAATCGGTTATGAAAAATAAAAGTCAATTTTTTTAATATTTTTATTCTCTTGCATTGTAAATTGTAATTTATAATGCGTACATATATCTATAAATATAAGGTTAATAATAAACTAATGCGTAGTCTGTACCATTACTATATGCGTATCGTACAACAGATTTGGAATAAAAAATCCATCATTAGGTGTATAAAAAAATGATAAAATCATGAATCTATAAATTTATAATTTTTTTCGACTTTGGCTACTAAGTCACACTCCAGTTGTTAATACGCACAGACAATTTGAAAAAAAAAAGAAAAATTATAACAGATGTATGCTTATAACTTACGAACCATACAATCAACTTTTTATACTTTTTTATATTTAAAAAAAGAAGAATTTATGTATTTTATAATATAAATATTTTATTTTTATTTTTCAAGGTTATTAATATATTACAATACCTAAGTATATATATATATATATATATTGCCTATTGAGGATTAAGTATTTCGTAAAAAAATACAAACATTATTAACAATTTGTACGATATGTAAATGTTTTTGATATTGAGTGGTGAATGAAGGTGTGTTTTTTTCTAGCTAAATATCAATATGTTGAATATGTCCAAAACCAACCATTTTAAATAAATTAAATTTTACATTGTTCCGCTACTACTAAGATCATTTCAACTACCCCAAAGGATACGCTTACCACTAAGTGAGATACGGTGCACTAGACTGTTCAATCCATATGTAATGGTTTATGAAAAAACATAGTTCTAATCAATAGGATTTGTACTCAGAGTTTCACACGGGGGATAGTCTATAGGTTTTTAAAATATTAACTAAAGATATATATGTAAAAACCTTGTAATTTATATTTGATGTTTGTGTATCGTTAATGATTGATTGCACGTGTCATAATAATCTTACTGAAAATTATGACACTTATCTTGTCATTATTATGTCATGGTAGACTTTATCCTACAAGAACATACCGAATCCATTACGATGCAGATTATGATAAAAAAAAAAAAAAAATAATAATTTTGAGTGTTGCTATCGGGTATTGGCCGAAAACAATTCTAAACAAATATACTACACGTATCTCTATGCGATATTGAACGCATTCAGTCAATATAACCGATTTGAAAACCGCATTTGAACGTAGCTACCAGTGAAGTGAAGAACAAAGTTTAAACGGAATAACATTTCAAATATTTTGAAACATTTTCCGATTCTCGTGTGAACATCTAGCTGGATAGTGATCATATTCAATCCGAACATATCGAATTCACTAAATATTCTCGCGAGGAGTATAGAACCGGCACTGACTTTCTATCACGTAAGTATTAAATATCCGTAAGGGCACGTGCACAACTGAACACATTTAGATCACGATCACGTCTAATTGTAAACATTGAATTCGTATGCGTACAACGAAGCGAACGAATCCGAACCAGAACAAACTCGATCGTCACCTATGTCGGGAATAAGACACTCGCCCACTGTGTAGGGGTCTCGGTCCTCGTGGTTAAAGGTAATGGGTGTGCGAAACTACTAGATAGTACTGAGGTCTCGTACGATTCATATTTATGATCATTGATTTACATCGATCGATCGATATCATCGATCAACGCGTCCACAATGGTTAAATTGTGCAAAACGAGTGGCGGTTTTAAACGATAAACGCGCGCAAGTGTTGCGGTAACATTAGATCCGATTGTCGTAGGTAATCCCCGTAGTTATGTCCCGTGTACACGGTGTTTGGTTTATTATTATTATTTTTCTTTTTTTTTTTCGCGATCTGAACATTAACATAATGTGGTTGTCCTTTACTTTATATCGGAGTACAATATTTATTTGCTTAATCTCTTGTCAATATTTAAGTACATAATACACGCATAGTGACATGCCGTGCAATCAATAGTATGTGATACAAATGCTGATGACGTCTCTTGTTTAAAAGGTCGCTGAAACTTCTTACAAAAGATTTCACTCCCGTCTACGAAACTGTTCAATCCTATACATCATATTATATTACGAATGATAAAAATATTAATAATAATATCGCACAAACTTGCGTCCATCGAGTATATAAGGGACCTGAAAAAAGGGCAAAGCAGATAAGTTCTTGCTATGCAACATTGAGTACTTTCACGCTAGTGTATGTTATGGTCTGGACTTAGAACCTCAACAGTTATTAAATTATTTGGACTTAGAATATTACACCACAGTTTAAATATTAGGACTTAGAATTTCAATGGTTTATTTAATTAAAAGAATAAGAATAATTTTGAACAGTTTAAATAAATCACCTTAACCACAACTAGTATTAATTATTTAAAACATCTACCTACATCAAGCGTTGAAAATACTGAGTGAATAACTGAGATTCGATCAATCGGTTGGCACGCAACAATAATAAAAATACTGATATTTTAAAAAAGCAATGAAAAATAAAAGAATAATAATTGATATATATTAAATTCAGTAAAAAAAAATTTAAAAATCGTCTTATTGTGGTGTTACTATTTTTTCAGTTTTAGAGTAACCAATTTTGAATTAATAAGTAATGAATTCTCCAATGAATAAAATGAACAAGAACAAACAAACAAAAAAGTAAATCATTGATTAGTTTATTATTATATAACAATCCATAATTTGTAATTGGTGAACTTAAATATGGTATGTCTTTCACGAATAATTTTGTAATAACACAAAACTTGAAAATACTGATGAAAAGCAGATTATTATTTTTAATTGATTTAAATTCCATTATATTTTAAATTTATAACTATTTATAAAATATATATAGAAACGAAGAAATTCCTTTAAGTACCGTGAAAAACAATAATGAACGTAAGAAAAACCCTACTCAAGGTATAACTGAAAGCAAGACATTACTTAAAGACGGGTATGAACTAATTTTAATTTCAATAGAAGCAGTGAATGATAAATTTTAGTAAAATTTCAAATGCATCTAAAATATATACTTCATTTAGTCTTAAATATTAATTATGTGCATTTTTAAAATATAATTTAAATATATATGTAATATTAATATTTTTGTACACATCAATATATGCTTTGGTCGTTATAATAAATTACAACATTAATCTAATTATTTATTGAAAGTTTTTGACTTTTTAAAAAACATTTATACTTAAAAATACAAATGAACCAAATTATGCTCAGCATAGTTGAAAAATTCAACTAAATTAACAGTTTTTAAGTTTAGAGTTACTGTAATGGAGTCCTAATACCTTTCGTTTATATTTTTTTTATTATCTTAGTATTGTATATTTATTAGATTTTTCATAGATAAATGTAAGGATTACATTGCTTCTTTTTAATTATTGAACAGTTCAGTTGTACAGAAGTAAATAAAAAATGTCTCTGTTATTATTTAGAGCTAATGTTAATAAGATTAATGATTCTAAACCAAAGAAAAAAGGAAAGAAGAACCGTAAAAATAATGTATTGTTAAATGAACAAGGTCAAGTTACATTAGGTGGACAAAAAGGAAAACGTGATGAACCTAAATCATCCGTAGAACCTGAAAGTCAAGTTAGTGTTCCATCAGAAGTGATGAAAATTAAAGATATGGTAAAAGAAACAACAAATGTGAAACAGGAAACTTGCACCGAAAAACCTGTAATTGGGTACGTATTTAATTTTTATTGTAATAATTATTAATCATTTATATTGATACAAAATAATATATATTATATAAATTTATATATTTTATATACTTGTATGTATTTATAATTTATATGATTAGTGTTTTCACATAAAATACCAATTGTCATTAGATACATAATAATTTTATTTTGACTAGAAAAACATGTATCCATTTTTTATATAATTTATAGTATTTAATTAATTTAGATATACGAAAAGGGAAAAAAATTTACACGGTCAGATAAATATTTATTTTTTCTCTATAATTTTAAAATAAGTATAATATTTTTTTAAGTACAATTTGAAACTTACAAATTAAAGAAAAAAGTAATCATATTTACAAAATAGTCACGATTTTAGAAAACAAATCTCATTAATTTTATTAAGCCACATTGTACATTTATAATTGAATAGAACTCTGTTGTGTTACTTACACTTGTTGTTAAAAATATTTATGAAATTAGCATAAATGTATAACTTAAATTATTAATTAAATATGCAACTAGTCGTGATACGTGTTCGAAAAATGATAAGAACCGATCTCTGAATGAAAATACAATCGACGAAGAGAAAATTGATGAAAACTATGTAAAACCTATAAGTTATGCAATGGCGTGTAAAGAAACGAAACCTAGAATAGATCAAAATAAAAAAGAACCAACTTTAGAAGATAGAATTTGGTATATATTATTATTAATATAACTCAATTAATTATAGTTTTATTGTAAGTTATTTTTTTAGTAAAATAATAACAAAATAATATATTTGAGATTTCTATAATACTAAGGGATATTTTTAATGGTTGTAATAATTTGTGTAGTATAAGAAATGTTATTTATTTTAACTATATAAAATTAATTAAATATGTATAACTCCAAAAATTGCTTGCTTTTACCACTTGAGTTCGTGGTTTTTCCGGGGACTGCACAGTAATTTATATACATAATATTGATAGTAAATATACATAAATAAAAATATTGATAATTTAATCAATTTATTAACAATTGTTTTAAAATATTTTCAAGTTATTTGAGAGAAATAGACGAAAATTTATTCAACCTGTCTGGAGACGTTTCTCTTGCTCATTGTGTAGCGGAGGATTTACGAATGGGAGATGGAATTGCGATGGAATTCAAGTACAAATATCTTGCAAATATAGCATTGATCAAAACAATAATGATTTCAATTGTTTTCTAGACGTTATTTCGGTGGTATTGGTCAATTGTTTGATCAAAATTTAACCGTAGGCAATGTCGGTGTGGTATTCAACAATCGTAATGAAACGGCATTTTACTTGGTGACTAAGAAATATAGTGGTGGGAAATCTACAATGCAGTCATTATCAGAAGCCCTAAAATCTCTACTACAAAAAATGAAAGAGATGAAGTTATCCAAGTTAGGGATCCCGAAAATCGGTTGCGGATGGGACGGTTTGAATTGGGATGAGGTAAAAGCACTTATTGCAAATATTTTTGCAGGATCCCGAATAAGTATAACCGTTTGCGTCCCGTCCAAAGTAAGTGTTAGAAATTACCAAATATTTTTCGGCCATTATTTTATTTTAAAACTTTTTCAAGATATACAATCGCATACCACCGCCACAATTAAAAACGTTTATAACACCGAAAGAATTATTGGAAACGAAAGCGATGAGTGATATTTTACTGTTCATTGATATTGAACAGTTAAAAAAAGAATAATTGGACCAATGACTTGGTGGATAAAGTGAATGTTAAATATCCGTCGTTCAAGGAGCGGTAATTACATATTAATTATAATTCTACTGTTGAAAAAACATTAAAACTTATTTTAATAATAGTAATACTAATACCAAAACTATAGATTATATACCTAATTCGTAATTTAATTATTAAATTATAAATCGTTTTTAAATTCTATAATTTAATATAATCATCAGTTTGATAGATTAATATTGATGGTAAGCGATTTAAAATTATAAATACATTTTAATGTTCGAAAGTTAAAAATTTAAAAAAATTATTATCTTGATTTTGTTTGTCTGTAGATTGTTGAGAGATATCAGAATCAATCAGTTGAGTCCTGGAGATGTGACATCTTATTTCATAAACAAAGAAAGAATAAATTGCTTGTTTATTAGTCCAACGGCATATTATAGTTCACTGGAAAAAGGCTTCACAAATATGAAAAAATACATAAGAAGTTATAGACATTTTGTTTTCCAGAGTGGACCAATCAAATCAGCCGACAATTTCAAACACATATCACGCATGGTGTCGATAATGCGGTCCATCATTTACAGTTCGGAACTGTGGTTATGTGGGGATAAGGACCTGACTAAAGAAACAGAAGTTTATGATACTTACTGCAGAAATATAATTAATGAAATAAAACTTGCATCTCGGAAAGCTACGGTTAGCAACAGATCGAAAGCTGAAGATTGGAAACAAAATAATATTCCATCAAATAATCGAAAACGGAAAAATGCTCCACCAAGAAAAAATTTTCAAAGAAGATAGGTAATTTTTATAAATAAATATTGCAAAAAATTACACTCACGTTAAATTAAATTATTAAATAATATTTAATATTTATATATTATGTAGATTATATTGTTTTATAAAATATTAAAACAAAATATTAGTTATTATAAATATAAACTTAAATATTCCAATTAAAATACACATTTTGGAGAAGACTAAATAGATAAGTTTCATAATAAATTAAAGTATTCCTACTCAGAATCCGATATCAATATTTTATAATTCATTAGAACTGACCTTTTCACCTGTTTTAACCTGTTCCGATCAATATTATATTTAAAATTTTCTCTACCTAATAGCATATTTCAACTATAAATTATGATAATGTTATTCATTATGAACTGGACAACGGTCTTATTATTAAACATTTAACAAGAATTTTATTAACTCAGTATTAACCTAAAATATATTTATTTTCTAGAGTGCAGTTGGATGTCAGCGCCAAACGTTTTGTATTGCAAACTGTACATATTTCTCGTTTTATAATTCATTTACGAATTTCCATATCGTTTCATAATTTTACAAATGTTTTCTTAATTTTATTCATTCCGTTACGGTACGCCTTTTTTGTTGACAAGATATTTTTTTGTTAATGCGTTAATCTCTCGGCAGTGATTGATCGCGGGCGTTATCAATTATTTCAGTGAATCATCTATTTTAGTGAATTTCAATTGCAATTTTAAAATGTAAATTATGTTCTATTGAAATTTATCAGGTGATTCCAATGACACTGTTCCCCTAATTATTTCTTGATTTCCTTTTTCGTACTAGTGCGAAAATATTTCACGAAGTGCTCCCTTTTTCAACAAACGGTCACTCCAATTTGACATTGTGTATTTTTTCAAAATGTAATCATTCACTTCGTGTACCATACAGGATATTCCTTATTTTTAATAGTCAACTTATCTTTTGAATTTTAATTCAACTACTATCAAGTAGGTAATGTCATTCGTTCATACATTTACTTGGCTGTCTGAAACGTGTAGATTTTATTACTTTTGCTATAATATTACATCAGCATTTATACATTTATACATTTATACATACATTTATTTCAGCATCTAACGTTAATGTTCTATATTCAAGTTTGTATTCGCTGTACGGATCACTTTCTATTTTCATTCACACATTTAATTTAATTAAATTATACGTAAATGCATGTATGTTTAAAGTGAATTAAAACGTGCGAATGTATAACGGGATGTGATCCATACAGTAGCTATAAATATCTGAATATCTAATATCAAGGTGTTACCAAAATGCTAATATGATGTTGCATCAAAAGTAATAAAATCTCCAAATTTCATAATTGTGTAGACTTATATTTCGTTATTTGATGGCCGTTGATAGAACTTGACGGATGAGTTAACCAAAATATCAGTATAAAATGTTTTGTATAGTCAGTATACGAAGTGCAAAAATAACTCACCGTCGAATTTGCAATGACCGTTTCACGAAAAGGTGACCATTTCGTGAACATGTTTTGCATTTCACAAAGTGTGAACCACGTTTTCGTTTGTACGTAATTTCCCTGTGACCGTGATTGGTTAGTATCGTCCCGAGCCCATGTACGCAATCGTGTAAGCCCACAACATTTATCATTTCGGGTTGGTGTGCTCACTTGTCGGTGACCTGATGATACGTTACACGGATTTTCTTCGCCCGTCAGTGTCAGCCCTCCTTCGTCGCACACCCGCGGCGCAATGACCGAGACTTTTGCCAAAAGTGCGTCTATCGAATATAAGGCATTTTGCACGATGTACTGATTCCGGAAACGTGTTTGCCGAAAAAACAATTGTTCGTCACGACTAGACCGTTAGTACATTACGTTCTTAAAAAATTGCAAAGCAATATCTTCGGCGCTGACTTGGCACTTGACGGAAATGTCTTTAACTGCGTCACGTGCAAAGGACACACCCGACACACCACGGTAAACGAAGTAATCTCGGATCGGAAGGAATGTTTTTCCAACATCGTGTGATGTTGCTCGAGAAAATGTCACCAATTTGTGGTATTGTTTAACGACTCGTTATCATTGGCGTGACCGCACGCTTCCATGTATGGAAAGGAAACTTTACGTGAGCTTAGATTAATCTGGCGATGCCAAAATATCTTGAAAACTTTTTACGAAATTATATTCAACAGTTGCAAGACACCGGAGAATATGTAACGGCTTCAATCCTGCACTGTCAACAAGCTGGACGTACCGTCTTACGGAAGGATAAGAATACAGCAATTTATATTTAAGAAGCACATTCCAACGTTAATGCACATCTTATGTGCTGCTATTTATTGTATTATATTTTAATATATTTCACACTTACATATAGGAAAATTAAAAAATAATTTAGAAAAAAATAGAAGACATTAGATAGTAATACACTAATAGTCCATGTACATTTTGCGTCCCTACCCAATTAAAAACTGAATATACCATGTTCACCCCAGTGGCATCCTCAAGGGGGATGACCAAGTCATCTCCTTACATAACCTTATTTAAATTATTTATTATTTATATCGTACTAGAAAAATTTGAATATATATATAAAGTTCAGTTACCCTCTATAAAAGGGTCTAGGGACGCCACTGGCTTATCTCCTTATAATATCCTTAAACATTTTACCACAAACCAACGAATATTTCGTAAATTATCATACTTACTTTCAAAGTTTGAACCATAATCTCAGTATATAAATATAGTATGCAGTGGTGTGGTGAACATCTATAAACCATGATGCACATCAAACATTTCAGTACCTATCCATCCACTTCTTTCTATAGCCCACAATCTTTGAAATGTTTTCAAAAACATAAAGTGAAGAAAATTAAAAACTATTAAATATTGAAGTACAGTGAAAACTGTCTAAAGCGGACTCCGAATAAAATGGAAAATTATCCAATACAGAATTTTTCCATGGTCCCGGCATGTTCCTATAGTGATATAGTGATATACACGCTGAACCTCAATAAAACGGAACCTTCTTAACGCGGTAACGGAATGATTTTGTAAATCCCATACAAGTAAAAACCTTCCATAAACCGGAAAAATGACACGTACTTGTATACTATAAACCAAAAATAAGGTATAAAATATAATATGGACATCGTTGTATGTACATTGTTAAATAGTGATAGATAAAGAAGATAAAATTTTCTATACATATTCGAACAATATATGTATATAAAATGCATATCATCGCATAAACGATACGAACTTTCTTCTTTGCAACTGTGAAACAGTCATATACCCAACAGTCGTACGTATACTTTTAATTTTATCTTCTGTTCATCGTATTAAATATTAAAATGTCAAAATATAAGTGTTTATGAAAAATATAAACTGATCGATATGAGTATAAAAGGATAATTGAATAATACGGAATTTTTCCGTTTTATTGAATAAAGCGGAAAACTGCTTAATTTTTTGTTGGTCCCATGTGATTCCGTTTTAGACAGTTTCCATTATAGCTAATTACTTATATTTTACAAACTCAAACTTAGAATTAGCAAATTCTAAAAAACTGTTACCTTTTTTATTTTATAGTTAATTACGGGCGTAGTTCATAACCGCACACTTTTATATCTTAATCCCACATATTTTCACCAAATTAAACCGTTCAATACCGCACAAATTTATATATATAATATATAAATATAATATATATATATATATGATATATATAATTATTATATCATTTACGTATACATTTATTTAAATAACATTTCATTTCACAGGTGTGCACCTCGAGACCCAGCGGGGTCACTCACTCGCTCGGACAGTTAAAAACGAAAATATCCTCCGATCTGCTACGTAACATCATCCCAAGTAGGTCCTAGGATAAAAATAAAGTTTTGTGTGGGAATCATATGAATCCGGTAACGTGAACTGCACATGCAAAGTTTGCCGAGAGAAAGGAACTGTTAACCAATTGTGTGCGGTTTTGAACTACCAACCTTTCAAATTTCCTTTTTTAACAATAGAATAAATATGTGCGGTATTGAACGATAAGTGTACGGTTATGATGACCGCCGTTAATTACGAATACAGAATGTTGATTTTACCGTCGTGTTATATTTTTGGTGTTGATGTTCATCCAAAATCTTTACACATCTGAATCCAATCACACACCCACTCGTAAAACTTTCACTGTGACGCCTGGGTATCATAAAAACCCCTTCGCCATGTTACTGATATTATAAATGTTTTTTTTTTTTGTCTAAAGAGGCTAAAATCGGTCCAAAATTATAATTATAACAACAAAAAAATAAATAAATTACTTAAGACGGCCTATGTAACGGAATTAGGTATGCAATTGCATATGGAAACAAAAATTGTCGATGTTGATATTTAGATCATTATTATTTATCACGTACCGCTGCAGCGCACTGTATCAAAAACTAATATTATAGTATACACACAGGTATAGTCTTACATAAACATATTAACTTTTTTTAATTTTGAAAAAATTTAACTTAAATAAAGTACCGTCGTTGCATTTTTTTTTAAAAAAAAAGAGGGGTATGCTACAAAAAGGAGAAGTAAAAAACGGGTACGCTAGAATATCTGATAATTTAATCGGGGTACTCATTGTGAAAAACTTAAATTTCGAATATTTTTCTGAAATAAAGAATTTTTAATGCCAATTATAGACTACTTTAAGGGCATTTGGATTGGTCAATTGCACCAGAGAGGCCAAAGAAGAGATCCGACCATTCACATTAGTGATTTGGAATTTTTATGATTTAGGAGCGGCGGGACTCCCCTAAACTAATAATTTATTCGAAAGGTGGCACAATTGTTTTTCGTCAACACTTAATTCATCCAAACATGATTCTTGAAACATTCATCTGTTCGGAATTTCCTACATGCGCTCCAAAAAGAAGAAAGTATTTATAGTTAAAAAATGCAGTAGTATGTTGCAGACCAACAACCATATTATCAAACTTACAAGAAATCTAAGTGTACCAGTCAACCTCACTTTGCTCAATAACAGATGCACCTTATTATGTCTTCTATATATTTGTTATTAAACTTAACACTCCAATCTTCATAATATTAAAATTAATATTATTATTGTTTTTTTAATATTACTAACACCATATCCAAAATTGTATCCATCTTCTGCAAGTGATTCCGACCCCGTTTAGTGAATTATTCAAACCTCCTTATCGGAGACTCAATACGAACGTTATTTCCGAACATCTACAAGTTCACCAATAGTGCAGATGGACCTCATAAATCAAAATTAGTTTTTAATAATGATTAATCAAGTTAAAAAGTGTTTAAAAACCTTTGGGTTAGGTAATTCATGTACATAAACAATTCCATCTGCTCTTACAGTTATTAAGAATCGATCGAACGGAAACTTACCGTTAACTCATTGTTTTTTTTCGCGGCAGTTGTTCTCCTTTTGGCGGCTACCAACGGTCTTGACGTGCAGATATCGTGTTGCTCTCTAGTTGCCGTAACATCACAGACTCCTATTGCCATGTACGTTTACCACGGTTGCGGTAGCACCCGGCCATGACCATCGGTTACGGGTTAAATGTTTTAAACCATCGTTCTTGTACAAAATGCACAACGGTGAACCGACCGGTTGTCGGAACATTTAAGTGCGTAACTATAACAATACAGTACGCGATTTCAGAGATTAGGGGAGGGGGGGATCGTCAATAATTTTCAATCGCAGCATAGTCAGTGACCGTGAACTGATGGGAAAGGACTTTGGCTCATACCTTTCGTAGCCCTTTCGAAACAATTCATGTCAGTCCGCGCTGTTCGTTGAAGCGAAAATACATTTATTTCACATTTTCCTGAGGGCGTTCCACGGTTGAACCGAAGGCAAACGATTCGAATCGAATGACATTTAATCATCATAGCAGGGAACCTTAAGAACCCAACCAAGTTTAGTATCAAATCTACACGGAAATTATACGAAAGTTGTGTTCACATTTTAAAGTCACAGGTTTGGACCTTTTTTATTGGTGTGCTCTATGTACAATAAAATATAGTTTGTTGTGCAAATCTTCGTTTACAGGAATGAACTGTAATTATTTTTAGAGAGATTAATATAATAATCCGCTTTTTTACTAACTGTTAGATACAAAAAATTACATTTAAATATACTTTGGATTTCACAATTATATTGTGAAATGTCTTATATTTACGGAACAATTTTTAATAAATAAAATATAATTGGTTAATAGTAACAATATGGATGATACTCATCGTTATCTCTGAATTCTGATACAATTGAGTTGACGACCAAAGACATTCTACAACAACTTACAGTGTCAAATCAGACGGATTTCACGGGTGTTATATTTAGTGCTTTATTGGTGAGGAGGGAGGGGTGTTAAACTGAGTACCCCGATTAAATTATCAGACATTCTAGCGTACCCATTTTTTACTCCATCTTTTTCTAGCGTACCCGTCATTTTTTAAAAAAAGGACGCAAGGATGGTACTTTATTTAAGTTAAATTTTTACAAAATTATACAAAAGTTAATATTTTTATATAAGACTATATCTGTGAGTACACTGTAGATTCTACAGTATTTAATTTTTTAAAATCATTATTTTTTGTACCTTAAAATTAAAATTTTATATTTTATACCTGGATTTAGTATTCATGTTATATTTTGTAAGCCAAAATGTTATCGGAAAATGAATTGTTGCTTATTTCATATATTATACGTTATAGTTTTCTGGAAATTTAAAAAAAATGAATATACTCAAAATACTCTTAATAATAGTGTAGTATAATAAATAAACCCTTATTTTTTGAATGGCATGCTTAGTGTTCTGCATCGAAACGAAATAATTTTCAATGAAAAATGAATTTAAAAAGACAAAAATTGATGACTGAATTATTCATTATTGTTATGGTTTTTGTGGATAGCAAGGAAAGTTTGTTAATTTTATTATATATTATTTAGTTATTTATAGTTATTTAGTGTTAAGTTAAAAATTATATAACGATTATTATTTTTAAATTATTGATTTGTAGATATTTCTTTTTTTGTTTTTGCGAAAAGTTAAAAATTATATATATATCAATGATAGTAATATAGTAATATTCACTATGGTCAGGTTAGCCATGAATAGGACATACAACATATTTTTATTGATAAACTCTTGCTATAACAATAAAAACATTATTAATTTTTAAATATCAGATTACTATCCAAGAATTCGCTTAAAAGGATAATGTTCAGAAGTATTTTTGGAAGAAGGAGAGAGGTTGGTTTGAGGTATTAATTATTTCCACAACACATATCTTATAAGTGTTTCATGCCTTAACTTATAAATTTCGAAGGGGGGGGGAGAGTAAAATAAATATTAAACGCAATGATACAAAACTAAAACATTATAGTAGATCCTTAAGTTAGCAAATAGATAGGTTTTAATTTTTTTAATGATACAATATAAGCCTTCGTAATGTACCTACACTGGGGCTCAAATTGTTTTAAATCGAAATACTCTAAATATTCGATCAAATTACACGTTACACACACATATTATATTATTATTATAATTTTTTGCGCACAATGAACAGTTAAGAGTGGTAACATCATAAGTATGATAGAATATCGATCGATGTCGCGATATACATGTTCCTCAAACCATATTCGTTTCCTATGTACGTACGTAAATTATAACTTGTTCACGCCGCTGGTACTATAACTACTAGAGCACCGATTTGTGAAGGGAGCGATTAGTTTTGAGAAGTTTTAGTTTAGATGCGTTTTCATACATCACTGGAGAATGCCACAGGATGTCGATATATGTGTTGCACAAGTACAACAATTAGCGATTGTAATTAAATTGAGAAATTTATCATAATGATCAATGCATCAAAAAAAATTTATTATAAACGTCGTAAAAAAAAAACCTTTTAAAAAAAAGTATGAAACAAAGGAATTTGATGGATAAGTACCAAACTAGGACGGGAAGTTTTAAACTTGAAAATAATTTCATTCCAGAGCGTCTACTATTGCAAATATCAAGAGTTCAAAATTAAATCGCAAAAGTAACATAACTTTTGGAATACGATTTTATGAAAAGTATAATCTAGTTTATTTTTGAAATTCCGATTTATTGGTCATATCTCAATAAATGTAGACATCGAACGGCACATATTTAGAGATATTTTTTAGAATTTATTGTGGTGTTATCGTTACTGCCAGTTGTATGTTTTGACGTTTCAAGTTTTAAGGGATAAAACGTGTTACTTCGTAAATTCACGAGTCTGTTCCTTCCACTAAGCCACAGATAATATCAAAATGATTTTTTCCCATGAAAAAAAGAATGATGTTTATAGTTCAAAATGTTTACAGATATACTTTTCAATTGTTTTCAAAATATAAATAAACTATGAGTTGAAACAACTTTCAGAAGAAATACCCAAAATTTAAGCATACATTTTTTGAAGACGGTCGTAATAAAGTTACTCGTTTTCATTGAGTATTGATGAGATTACAAGAGTTTATGATGCAAATAAAAAATCGCAATTCAACATTACTTTTTGTAACCAAATAACCGTTTTTGATATTTTGTGGAACGAAAAACAAAAATTCAGAAACCACTGAAAAACTTCAGCCGTTAGCATCTCGATTTGTCAAGTTGTCATGGTACACGTATGTACATGGCACACGCATAGGCGTAACTAGGGGAGGGTTAGAGGGCTTAGCCCCCATAAATATTCCATATTATACATGGCATACCGAATACAGCATACTTAATTCACAATAGTGTCATATACAAAAAAAGACACATTTTTCAGTAAATCAAACTTGGCTTAGAATCTAAAATATATTCACACGATATAAAAGAGTAGGGATAATATACAAATTATTTTATGTTTTGGTAGTAGGGCTGTAGCCCCCACCCCCAGATTTTTTAGTCTAGTTGCGCCTATGGGCACACGTCTACGTGATAGGGTACGAATAACATGTGGTTGAATTCAACACACACCACAGATACACTAGATCAGGGATTCCCAACCGCTGTGCCGCGGCACACAAGTGTGCCGCGAAATTATTCAGGTGTGCCATATAATTTTTGTAATTTTATAATTTTTTAAGCATAACTAAATATGATAGTCAAAATTATAATTTACATTAATGATAGCATTAACTTCAAAATTCCCTTGAAAATAAAAAATGATAAAATGTCCTGATAAAACAGCTATAATATTATATGGGATCCTATACTACCCGATACGGGTATTACAAGCAGTTGCGTTGACTTTTACCACATACTAAAATTACTACATGAAAACATAGCCGGTGCTCATTATACTGAAAATTGAGCGCGTGTAATTGTTACGTATTATACTGTATAGGTATTTTGCAGCGGCGAATTAAGCAATTTGCCACTTACAAGCATGACATTTGCCGCCGTTTCATTTTAAACTTTTTTTTTAAAACAAAATACATATAGAAATATATTGTTAGTTAAATTATTCTTTATTATTTTAAATTTAATACAATAGTCAAATATTAAATCATTTTCGTTCGGCTTTCGAGGTTAGCGAATGTATCGATTAGGTCTTGAAAGTCAATTGTTGACACTAATTCCGATTCAATGCACAGGAAAGCCAAACTATTTAACTGATTTTCGCCAATAGTAGATCTTAAATAAGGTTTAGCTCTTTTGAGACACAAAATCGATCTTTCTGCCGAACAATTAGTAACCGCCATACAGGAGTATATTCTTAAAGCGATGCTAACATTCGGAAATAGTTCTTCTAAATTCTGATTTCTAAAAAATGTAAATAAACTTTGATTTTGTTGTTTTTTTTTCTGTTGCATTTTGCATATAAGTTTTTAAATGTATGCATTCTTGTGTAAATGTGTTTTCATCAATGTCCGTTTCATAAAATTGTTGTAGTTTTTTGGCTCCTTGGACAATATCATCGGTATCAATTGACTTCTTGTCTATTTTGATCAAAAATTTGAATTTATCGTAAATATCTGCATACCCAGAATGTATCGCTATAATGTATAGCTATGATTATATTTAAATAAACAGTTTTCGGGAAAAACATAGATTCGCTAATAATAACAATTCTAGTTGATCGCGTTCACCGAACCATTTCAGTATTTACTGAGTTAATAACCTAATGGCTAATATTCATAAATTATAATATAATTTTATAAATACATTTTTTTTCTTAAGTGCGGCAAATTTGCCGTCCCAAAAAATTTGCCGCTCCTATCACCTGATTACTTTGCCTGTAGGGTAACCCGACGCTGGTATTTTGATCAAGAAATTTTCAGTTAAATTTAAAAATGGATAGATTTTAAAAAAAGCATAAATTAACAGATGACAGTGATGTTAGTGCAAATGACAACAATTTAAATATTGAAATTAATATTAAACAATCAGCTTTCATAAGTGATAAAAGTTTAAATTTAAAAATTAAACGTTAATATGTTGATAATTATTTATGTTATGGATTTACGTGGAATGGTGACATTGATTATCCTTTAACAGTATCGTTTCAACTGTTTCACCCGTAATAGAGAAATTATGTAAAAAACACCAGTCTCAAATGTCAAATTAAATTTGTATTATATATATTATATTAATATAATTATTTTATAGTACATTATATATAATTATGATATTATGTATATTCATTATTATTTATTTAAGTGTGCTGTGAAAATTTTTAAAATGATCAAGTGTGCCGTTAAGTAAAAAAGGTTGGGAATCCCAGCACTAGATGATAAGAATACAATATGATCCGCGTCAACATTATAATTGTTAGTCGTCTACTGGTGGGCTGTGTATTATACGGTTTCTGTTTCGACGGGTTCGGGTCATTTAAAAACGTGTCCATTCTGTACTGCGCGTGCTTTATGGCCGAGATAATGGCCGAACAGTAGCAATAAATTTTGTTTATAATGCACGACCCACGTCGGTCCTATTATAATCTGTCAACGTGGTTTAATTAAATACATCTGTGCAGTAAAATTGGACATTATCGTAACAGAACTGTAGTTAAACGTTCGAACGTTACGAGATTATATTATTCCGTTCGTTTTTCCGCGGTAATTTTTATGAAAACCCATCATTCGAATGCATTCAGTGGTACTCGTGGAGCATATAAAATTATAAATACATACGATATATACGCACGATGATGGATTTTAATAATTAATATCACAGTCATTTTGCGAGATCAGGGGTCGATGATTTTTCGTGCAATCATTTTTAATAATTACTTTTGTGCATAGACCGTATGTCGTGTGAACGCGGGAAAGCCAAGTTGGGGATTTGAATGGCAAGAATAGGTGAATTTAATTAAAAATCGATTTCGGTTATTTTTCTTGTCGACCTGGAAAAAAGTGTGCGTTCAAGGCGGTCAGAGTGCGGTTAGCGGGTAGGGTGATATTTAATGAACATTATGATACATAATATGTACTTTTACGTCCTGCTCATGTTCACTCGTATGTAAATATATATATTTCACTGGACTGCGCCACTGATACACAACGTAATATTACTATACAAACACGACCATTGCTTAACGTGATTAGGGTAAAAATCTTATACGGATGGTTTCCCTAAAAATGCAATAACCCGGAGTCATATATACTCGTATATACATATGTTATCGAATACATTCACTTTAATCGTTTTCACATCGCGTGTCCATTATGCAACACAACGTAATGTAATATTATTATGATTCATTACAAATTTAGGTTTTCTCAAACTTTCTGCATTAATGCACAGCGATTTCCACGGAGAATTATCTACTTAAAAAAGTTCCCAAGTTAATCACCGCCGGGATGCATTTCTAATGTTTTACGTCCATTACCGAATTATACACGTGCAATGTATGTGGTACATGTGCTGTATTATTTGTTTATTTGTATTAATTGTCTGATAAATTCGTGTTACATGTTTTATATGTAATTTATGCGTACTTGATGTGAAGATTAAATCTTCGCGGTTACATTTGTACCGAAAATTCGTATAAATATATTATCGCATGCGCGTTTCAACAAATGCATTCAATATTTATAATAAGTGCGTGGATTTATATGCATTTGCATATTTATTCTTGTTGGTCGTATGATATGCTAAGTTAGCACAAAATTTGTTTTATTACAACGATTTAAATAATCAAATTTTTTTAAAGCATATTTTTGCATATTTACATATTTACCCTTTTATTATTATCTTAAAGGATTATTATACGTTTTTAATTGCATATTTCGATGTTTTTTTAGTTATATTTTTGAAATATTTACTCGCTGTTGTAATATAAGGGGTAAAACTGTTTATGAAAATGATAGAAAAGTATAATCAAGCAATGACGACTACGACAGACTAAAATATTAAAATTTTTAAATGGCGGAAGTGAATCAATTCAAACCGGTGAGGATTTATTTTTAAATTAAATGACATATATTTTAAATGTGCACTTTTTAATTTTTAAAATGTGGATAGATAATTTTTAAGATATAAAAATTTGTTGACCAACAAATGCCAATCAATGATTTCTTAAAACATAACTTAAATTATTGTCACACAATACAATGTACATTTAGGAAAAAAAAATTTAATTTTAAACATATTTTTGATATTAAATGATTTATTTTTTTCTTATAAATGAAAACTACCTACCTACAAAATGATTTCGGTTAGTAAATTCCTTTAAAATTAAGAAGAAAAATGTATTTACAGTTGGGTTAAATAATTTTGAATGTAATTTTTTTAAAGTATTATTTTAATTAAATATTTAAAAATTGAATAATTTTTTTGGCTGAATTTCGAGTGCATATTTTATTACATTAGTGCATATACTTGTGCATGTTAAAGATTTTTAGCGCATATTTGGTTGGTTTTTAATGGAAATAAATCCGGGCTATAGTTAAATTGATGATTTAAAATTATTTGTTATTTAATTAATGTGCTGCCATAAATATTTCGTTTGAAATGTGTAGTTACATTTCAGAAAAATTGAATAAAATTTTTTTAAATAGCAAATCACTAATTACCAATAAAGTTGGTGGAAAATTATCAAATTATATTTTGATGAAATACAACTGTTTCTCGTATTTTGCCGTAATTCGCAATAGGTGTTGTTATATTAATAATCTTTTTTTAAATTTCTAATTTTTTAAAATTTCAACTAGATTAGATCTGTAGGGCAACGAGAAACTTTTGGAATACCAAATTAAATGCAATTATTATTTCGATGTTTTCCGTAATATAACTGTGAATAATAATTATGCGTATGTAAATCAATACACACAGCTACATTACTGAACAGAAAACCATTTAATTCCATCTTTTAATTGGAAATCACAGTTCTTTTAGAGCAGTTAAGTTCTGCGCCATAATTAGAAATTAAAACATTATGTATTAAAAACGGCTGGTTGACGATATAGGTAAAAAAGCACATTCTAAAATCTTATTATTTTCCGATTAGGTTAGAAGTCTATAAACCTTATTGTTTCACACACAAATCTTCTAAAAGTTTGTTTTTGGATTCTTGAAAAAATTACTTTTCAGTAAACAGCTTTATTGAAAAATTGGATCAGAACCAGTTTATTATAATTAATATTAAAAAAATTATTGATCGAATACGTTAAAATTAATTTACTTTCGCTATAGCAATTGTATCGGGTTAGTGTACAATTTACTCTATATAGGGTCTAGTTCATTTTGCCGTGATTATTTCGTATATATATATATATTACTTATATCAGCCCTTAATGTAAATCATTTTTTTTTTTGTAATTTACTTAAATTATTAATTTATGTTAAGATTAAGATTTATATAAGTTAATGATATTTATGTGAATTAACTTAATTATTAACTTGACTTAACTGAGTTAAAAAATATCATTAACTTGCCTAACCTTGATATTCAGTAATAAACCTTCTAATCGACCATAATATTTTTCCCGATTGTTTTGTTCGGCTTAGAAAAAAATTCTATTCAAAAAAATTCATGTACATTGTACTGCTATATCGTATCATAATAATGGTCAGACGTTCATCGCAAGCAATAAAATCGAAGAGATTTTACAATTTTATTTCATTTCTAACGCAATCGATTTAGCAAAGCATGTGGTGTAAATTGCACTATTTTGTCGTCATCCAAATCGATGTTAATCGATACCGGGTATCGATGATTATTGTTCAACATTACCACTGACGTGAGTAATATTGTCACAAATATCAAATTATAAATAATTAATGCATATATGTACACGCAATGCTAAGATTGGACATTTTCGTTTTTGTTCCGAATGCCCATTCGTGAGGCGTGTGCACGTTAATATATTTCTGCTAATTGCTATACATGAAAATTAATGTTTTTAGTTAAATTATATATCCCTCACAATATTTCATATGGACATGAAGGTAAACACGCATTGGATTATAAATTAATATATCTTACGTTTTTTGACCATCCGCTTATTGATTGTTTGTCTGTGAGAGTTTATGCATATTAATTTATTGTTTATTACCTCCAATACTAGATAATAATAAATTATTTTAATTCACCGGATCGAATGTTGGCCAAAGAAAGTACAAATAAACACTAGATTAGATTTGTACTGAATATTAGCACTATATTTATGTAATATATTATAATTTTAGTAAACAAGAAAAACTATCTACAAAACTCCAATAGATTTCATTAGAAAACGTGAATTTAAGTCTTAAATTATTATCCAGATTTCTTATGCTTTAAGTTATATTTAATAAGGTTGTTTAATAATTTAAAATTTAATCGAAGATTATAAAAATAAATTTAAATTCAACTTAAATTATACATTTATTATTCGATTTTTTAAAAATTATAATTCAATTTGTTTTCCCTTGTATTAAGATATAATTAAGATAAGTCATTGCAAATAGTATTATGATTTCGAACCTTATTATTTTATACGTAAAAAAATGTATAAATTGCTTATAATTTGTCAAACACACAATAAAGATTCAAATATAAATAATCAATTATTCATAAATTGTCTGTAAAATAATAATACACAGTGGATTGTTATATCGGTTACGTTTATAAAATAAAAATAAACTATTTATTAAGTTGAAATACATGGAAAATTGTTTCATACTAAACATTTCATAATTTTTAAACCATGTAAAAGAACTTCCTATCAAATAAAAAAAGATTTGTGTAGTGATTATTACAACATACCATCTCTTTTTTTAACATTTTAATCTAACTAAATCTAATTTGAACAGGAAATTGATCTTGCGGACCACGAAATGATTTGCGCATTATTGTTATTTTGTAATTTATGAACGTACTTACCTGCGTGACGGTAATTTTTTCGTAGTATTAAGTGAAAATCGATCGAAACGATATTTAAATTAAAAAAATTAAATATAAGGAAAAAAATGTACAGTTGGTATTCTATTATTATATTATATTATATTTAGGTATTCTGTATTCCATCAAATTGAGATCGACTCAATATTCTAATATTTTCGATTAGCATTAAACACGCAGTCATAATATATACACTCCTTAACTTTTCCCGATTCCACGAGGTACTAGAAAATCTTCAAAGTTATCCAAGAATCGTCAAAATGACACTTGAACGCGTATAAATTGATGATATATGATACTGAGATCGGTTCCGATTGATTGGATCGATGACGGAAGACGGCATACGTATATTATAGCACGTTTTATTGCTGTCAAAGTTTGTAAGGGAATTGTGCAATTTATACGAAATTGACGTTTGATAAAAACGAAATCTATTATGAAAATTTTTTACGGTCCTGCTAGTAGGGAAAGTATATGTTTGTGTAATAAATTAATTTTTTTTTTTTTAACTCCTTATTTTGTCGTTTTAGACGAATTTCATTGCATTTTATGTTATATATTGTTATAATTTGTATACTAAATAATATGCATAATGTTTGGTATTGTTTAAATTATTGTTACGATTCTATTATTTCAATTAGTTTTGCTAAATTAACACAAATATCGTTAAAAAATGAATAGGTATTTTATAAAGAATAAAAGAATGAATTATTCGTATCTTCGTATATTTTCCTATTAATAAAACTGATGATTTTAATAAATATTAAAATAAAATATATATAAAAAATGTTTAAATATGTGATAAATTTAATTTTTCAAACTTAGTATGGTCCATCACATAATTCACGATACATTATTACGATGATAGAAAATAAAAGTTTCAATAATATTTTTTTTACGTAAGAAAAATAATGGACAACATACGGAATATTTTCCATTATTTTGTCATGTTATTTATAGTTAAAAATGATTTTCTAATGATACAATATATATAATTCGTGTAAATATTTATATAAGCTAAAATGTATACTTATTTGTAAATTAAATATTAATTAATTTAATTTCACTAAATATTAATTGTTTTCAAACTTTAAACATTCACCTGCATATAAAATGCGATTCAAGAGTACATCGAAGAATTATAAAATAGGAATTTACGATTAGTATTGTTTTAATGCTTATCTTGATTGCCTTTGATAATTCTCTGCACTAATATTGTATTTGTGATTATTATTAAAATTACTCTGTGATTAGGTATTTTAATTTTTCAAAAATTATTTCAAAATATTACGTTAATTGTATAAGTCATTTATACAAAAAAATAACAGCCTGGTCAAATTGTCAAATTTTAAAACATTATAGCTTATATCTACGAATAAATTTGTGAGGCCAGTTACTCAC
Source organism: Sipha flava (assembly GCF_003268045.1). Classification (NCBI taxonomy): domain Eukaryota; kingdom Metazoa; phylum Arthropoda; class Insecta; order Hemiptera; family Aphididae; genus Sipha; species Sipha flava. The sequence continues at coordinate 1,848,523 of NW_020272758.1, forward strand.
ATCACATCAAAAAACTGTTAAAAGTTAAGGTTTAGTCGAAGTTTAAAACCATTTTCCATTTATTTTCATTAAATAATACCATACTGATTTAATGCGGATTTAGTTGTTAAAAACATATACTACACATTATATAACTCACCTATATAATGTTGCTGTCATACCATTTTACTTATCAACCATTTGGAAAGCATCAATCTTAATTAACATTTTTAAACCAGGAAAATCTCGAGAAAATCCATCGTCTTTCATGCCTATAAGCCTTTTACCTGTTTTTGGGAAAATATTCGAAAAACTACTACTCAGCCGCCTTACCGTCTTTGCCATCAACTAAATCCCAGGCTTCTGTTTTAGTTTTCGTTCAAAATATACTATCATGCATCAACTACACTGCAATGCAGACACCAAGGTTTCAGCTCTAAAAAAAAAAAAACAATACTGCACTGGTTTGTTTCTGGATGTTATCAAAGCTTTTGATACCATTTGGCATGAAAGTCTATTATTTAAGATCAAAACAATATTTTCTGCTCCGTACTATATACTAAATCAGTTCAATTTCAAAAGAAAATCCTTAAAATTACAGCAGAACTTCAAATTCTTCAATTAATGCCCGGTCCTAGTGAATGTTCTTCAAGTCAGCGACATGGCTCTTCTAATACCTACATCCTTTTTACATCTAACCTAATTACTATTTGCAACACTATGATTGGATCATTTGCAAACAACACAGTAATTCCAGTCTCAAAAATTGTGAGTTTATACATCCAATGGTTTCTCTAATTTGGAAATAAAAATTAAAAAATAATCTTTCCATTCCACTTTCTTTCTCCGTCTTAAGGATTTCACATCCATCCCAAAAAATGTCATTCCTCATACATCTCTGGTTAAATAACTTAGCCTTATCTTTGACGGACGCCTGCCTTGAACATCTCAAAGAGAAAAGGAAAAAACTCCCATCTCCATAGTTTAAAGCCACTTCTTTACTTTAAAATACCAGTTCCTATCAAACTATTCCTTTGAGAAATGTTATTATAATCAATTTAAATTTATGGTGCCTTCATCTGGGGTTCAATTAAATCATCAACATTTTTAAGTAAACCAAGCCTATCAATCTATATGCATCAGAATATTTATGAAACCCCATGGTTTTTTATTAACATGGTGACCTGACATTTTCAAATATGAACGAAATCACCTCAAAATACTACAATAGTTTTGATTTTTGGTAGGTACATTACAATGTTGATACATATGTTCTTCCTCATCGGTGAAAAAGTGAGAATGAGTGAGGTAAATTTGGATGATATATTCTGATTCTTGTAGTGTATTTTCTACGGATTAGTGGAAATCGCTATTTATAAGCTTTTTTTTTTATATTTTTTAACTGGCATTAGAGGTCCGTTACATTAGCTCCACCATATTCAGAATTTTTAAAAAAAAATATACCAACAATTGTTATTTCATTTGTACACATTTTTAATCCTGATATAAACATTTGTACACCTCCCCAAATGCCCCAAAAAACCAAATTTCCGCGGTGGTGCTAATGTAACGTTACATCAGCACCTCACTTTTTGTACAGTAGACTTATGACTTCCAAAATGGTACCAACGATTGTTATTTCATTTGTACACATTTGTAATCCTAGTATAAACATTTGTACACCTCTCCAAGAGCCTCAAAAATTAATTTGTAAACAATGATAAAATTTGTATTAGAAAAAATTTCAATGTTTCACGTTTTTGTGAAATATTGCATGCTTTAAACACTAAGCAAGAGTTATAAATTTTAGATTTATTAGTGTGATATTTTAACTGTAAGCTATACAATTTTCTTGTCATATATTGTAATCGTTGAGCTATCATAGTTTTATATTAGTAAAATAAAAAAAAAAATCTCAACTACGATAATATCTATGAATTCTATTTCTTATCTTAAAATCTTTTAGAGCTTAGTGCTTACGGGAATTTAATTATAGTTATTCTAAAAAAAAAACTAAAAGCAATTTTTATAATTATTCTCAGCAAATATGATGGGGAAGTTTTGAAGTTTTGCCATCTGACAGAGACCACACTGAATGTAATAAGTTTAAAAGAACACCTTGTGATGAACAGAAAATGTATCTGGCCAAATTCATATCATGTAACAATAATCAATTAGACATTTTAGAACAATCCAAAACTCTGAACAAGACATACATTTAGACGACAATGTGTTATATACACCTATAACTAATTTTAAACATTGGGCCCAACAAATAGCTGACAAAGCCAGAGAAAAAGTGGAAAACGTAATTGGTGTCGTAGATAATGCACAGTACTTACCAACTCTAGAGCCATGTATTGTAAAGGCTATGAAATTATTTCCATGCTGGTCGGGTATAATGCGGGAAAAGTTTGGGTTCGGCTCAGAAACTGCGTCTAGCAGTAGAATTGAATGTAATTTCAATCATATTAAAAATCGAATTTTTAAAAATGAAAATTTGCCTCTAAGGATCGACACGTTTTTGGAGAAACTAATATCCTACTATAGAGGTGATCACTTATTGGTTCAAGCAAAATACATAGAATATCAAAAAAGACCTTCGTCGGAATATATATATATATACCTTTAGATAAAACTAACGTATGTAAAACATTTATTGATGAATTGGAAGAAACTAATGGTAGATTAATATTGGAAGATGAAAATTACGAAAAAGATAAACACAGTGACGAAGATAAATCAAGCGAAGAAGTTGACACGAAAGAAGAGAATACGCAGAGTGCAGAAGATAAACTGAATGGAAAATATATACTCAGAAAAGTGAATGATGAAATCATTCAAATCGTTAAGAGAGCCAAACACAGTAAAACTATTTCAAATCAAGTACATTGTGAAGCTTGTATAAGAGAGGACTACCCAACGGGACTGCATAAACGTACTCGTATATGTTGTAAAAAAGTCAGTTCACATGTTATTTGGATGTTCATCTTTGATCTCGGGAACTGAAGAAGGATGTGGAAAAAAATGAATATGCTTTGATTGCGATAAAAAAAAATCTATTAATGATGAAAAAGTTGCATGTGAAGGATGGAATAAAAAAGGACAAGCAACAAAAAAATTAAGATCAGCTCATTCATACATAAGTCCTCAACCAGGTTTTGAATTGATTGATTTTAACAGGAAAGCGTTCATTTTAAAAATGGAAATAGTATGATGCAACCCATTTATGTACCCAATTTTGGGAAAATGATTTTGAATAACACGTGCTCTGTGGATTCTATTTTATCAATTTTAGCATCATCAGCTGCTGTCAGTTTGGCATTTAGAAATTATATTATAGTGTACCAGCAACCAACTTGACTGCAACAATTATTAAAAAAATGTCCTGTGAAAGTGATAATAAAAAAATATACCATGACCGTTTACTATTATTGTTACAGTTTTTTTCAGATAAAGTAGAATGTTTAATTGATGGTCTAAAAACAATAAATATGACGACCACTGTGGCATCTATAGTTGACAAAATAATGGCAGACATGCCATCATTTATAACAACAAGTGAATGTACTAATAATTTTTGTTCTAATCAACGATATGATTACAACTCAATAAAGTTTTCTGTAAGTAAATACAATGAAAAGTATTCAATCCAGAATGAACTGGATGATTACACTAAAGACAATGAAAAAGAATGTACATACTGTGGATGTTTGAGAATTTCAAAGTCGAGACCAACCACACACATATTAATTGAAATTAATTATGTACCTTTAGGTAAATAATATTATTTATTATATTATAACCTAAAATAAAATAAATTATGATAATTTTTTTTTTTTTTGTAGAATTAGAAGCATCAACGAGTACCGGAAACATTGAACATGTACAAATGGATTTGATAAAACAAAACTTTGCACAACCAAATATGAAAAAATTAGATGATATTGAAAAGTTGTTAAAGGTAAATAACAAAATATATCATCTCAGAGGTGTAATCAATTTTTTCGGTGGAGAAAGAAGTGGTCTTCGTTCAAGAACTGGACATTACACTGCTAGCACACTAAGAGGAAATGGTCAATGGGAAACATACGATGACACGAAGCTCAAAGTCAAACCGTCAAAAACATCAGTTAAAACAGATGTAGAATTTTTAGTTTATACTTTATCATAATTTAAGTACAAAATTATTTATAAAATAAATGTATTTTCAAATAGTTGGTACCATTTTGGAGGCCATAAGTCTACTGTACAAAAAGTGGGGTGCTGATGTAACGTTACATTAGCACCACCGCGGAAATTTGGTTTTTTGGGGCATTTGGGGAGGTGTACAAATGTTTATATCAGGATTACAAATGTGTACAAATGAAATAACAATTGTTGGTATATATTTTTTTTTAAATTTTGAATATGGTGGTGCTAATGTAACGGACCTAGCATTAAGTTGCGTAAATCAATTTGGATTGCCATTGTTGGATTGAGATTTGATTGATTATTCTTGATTTATCTGTATGATAGTGTTTTTACTTCAGTAGATTTGGGGATGCCATTGCTTGTTTGGCTAATAGCTTCACAAGGTAGCTTCACTACCAGCAATATCAGAAAAAAAGTATGTAAAGGAGCTCAGAAATTGTTTTATAGTTATTTACTTATAGAATTTTGAAAAAGAAATAGAAAAATGGTTGCATCTAAAAAATATTCTGAATTATATATAAATAATTAAAGAATGAAAGTTGTTTATAAACGAGAACATTATATGATTTCATCAATTCATTAAAAAATTTCAATCTTTGAAAATAGGTAGGTTTAATAAAAAACTGTAAACAAAAAGATTCAGTTTATTCACATAGACAATATCAAAAATTTATTTTTGCCATTTTATTAATTATATTGCTTTTGTATGAATTGCATTTTGTAGTATAATTAAAAAATATATCTCAAGTATAAAATACGCACATTTTAAATTTTATTTTTAAGCCGAATTTTAAGTTCTTTAACAAGAGTCTAATTTGAATGAAAACGTTAGGTACGTGATTTCAAAAATATAAACGTAAATATAAGTAAATATAAAGTAAAGCTCGCTTAAGACGCTGTTTTTCGTCGGTCCCTTGACATTTTCAATACTAATTAATGTGAAAATTACCTGTTTATATCAAAGTGGTAGTGATGTGATATGTATGCTACGTTATCCGTGTATATATATATATATATATATATATATATATATATATATATATATATATATATATATTAAAACTATTAAAATATAAAATATCGAAGGAAAAAAATATCTTCATATTTTGAAGGTAAAATGTCTACGCACTGCAATTTCAATCATTAAAATAATGCATTATTAAAAACGGTTAGTACGATAAAAGGTAAATTATATTGTAAAGGAATGTAAATAACATTACTACACATTCAGTACGATATTAATTATTTCATTATACCGATATATAATATAATAATCATTTAGATAAGAGACTTTCAAATGTTGTGTAATAACTTGGAAGTTAACTGAGTTCTTAATACTCGTCAATCTCTGTACATTTATTTACAAATAAACTTGAAAATAATGATAAATTTAAAATGTAAACATACCAGTGCTCAGTGCTGTAGAAATGAAGCCCTTAGATAATGTAATTATACTTGAAAATATCTTCATCAGATTTAATTTTTTTTCTTCTTACTTTTTTTTTTTTTTATCGAGGTATAAAATAATTATTAGATATAGAATTTTTTTACATATTAAGATAAAAAAAAAATCATTTATAGATATTGTAATAAAATTAAATTCTAAAAATAAACATATTTTATTGTTGTATGAATACAACTTTTAAATATAAGACATTTATATTCCATAATTATTACGGATTATATTATAATTATAATTTACTATGTTCGCTGAAAAATAAAAAATCCCATATGACCTTCTCGTTTTTAACAGTCGTAAAACAATTTTGAAACAAATTTTTCGTGTGTATTTGATAAAGTGTATTTTTGAAATCTCATACGAACGCAATATTAATTATTATGACCCTTTTTCTCAAATAAGTTATAGGGCGTGGGGACCATAAAATGGTTTGAGTTACGTGTGTTCTACACAGTTCGGTCATTTGGCCCTATTTCGTAATCATTCGCATTGAGTGCCATAAATGTAAGTACGTATGACAATAAACCGTCTTGAACGTTGACCGCACTATAAAAGTTAAGATGGTAGTGGAAAAAAAAATAAGGCAGATTAACCATTAGGTACTTAAATATTCAGATTGTAAGTAAAACAATAGAAATTGTTTTATAACGATTATTACGAAAGTATCGGGCACACGTGGGAAGTGAATACTTCACCTGATACCTGACCTAGCTGTACGTTTATGTTATTGTTATATAATGTATTTTACTATAAAAACATTTGTAAAATATCGAAGATTAGCTTTAAATTTAAGAAGACGTTAAAATATTTCTAAATGGGAGAATATACCTGTAATGAGTACGGCACGTTGGTGTTGTATTTAATCTGAAATTCACAATATTAATACATTTCGTACACGATCTCGAACGAAATTGTGATGGAAAACGGTCGTAGGATTTCAATTTAGTATCATGGTTATCGAATTATTTAGGGCGCCCGGGATAACAAAAATTTTAAATTCGGAAGCGCTTTTGGTGTACTGCAATTTCCTGTTGATCGATCCATTCCTGTGTCGGTAAACACGATAAGGTAGTCAGTGTGAACGCTTCTAATCGGCACAACCATCGACAATATTATAATTTATAACATTATGTGGTCAACTACGTAATTGTTTTTCGAACTTAAATAGTTTGTTCTAACAACCGCCGAATATGAAATATACGTGTGTTGAAATACGTATTAAAGTTAATGTTAAGAACGATTAATGTTAGTTTTTGTTCGTTCTTTATTTTTTTGATTCAGTTTTGTTGTACTAAAAAACATTTTCAAAGTTATTTGTGATAATTGTCATTATACCAAAATTATTCAGAAACAGAGAAAAAGTTATATTCTTGAACCATTAGATAATGAACAGAAAATATAATACAACACAACATTTGATGCTCCGTATGTAACGTTGTCTTTCAAAATGTCTCGAGACATTTTGAAAGAATGTTTTCGAATTATACGAACGAACGATCTTCGTACAATTGTAATAATGTTTGCATTTAAATACCATGGTTCGTTGGATTTAATTTGATTTTTTTTTTCATACTGTCTACAACAATTTTTCACAATAATAAAAACGACATTTCGTTATTCGATGATGGACGTTTACGACCCATTGTGCAAATTGATCGGGCATTTTTCCCGCCGTCAATCTCCTACCCCTGGACCCATACATAAAGCTGTGCCATAGTGTAATACTAGGCAGTACAAGATTGACAGTATTGCACTGTTGGTTCGTTCGAAAAACATCTAACTTGTATCGCTTTTATTATTGGCATTGATGAAATGCATTTCTAGTTTTTAAACCGACACCGTTCAGATAGATGCTATAAATCGTTACGAGTCGGTTTTCGTTCCTCGGCAATATCGTTGCTTATATCGGATTAATGTTATTTTTACCGTCGTCCAGATGTTGGCTCCATTCTTCTGGATGGCTTATGTAAACAGTTTATTTGTTTACTCACAGAAAAAAATACATTTATTCGTTTGAATTGCATATGTATTAGAATGCAATGGGAATAATTAATAAATTTGATGTTTCGAACGAAAAACCAGACATGGATATGACGTGCGTCCATGTGATATAGTATACGGATTGTAATATACGTATATATTTATTAGTATTTTACGACTACAACAACATTTTAAAAATGATACAGTGGTCCCGGACCGGAAAGTGATCACTAAATAAAATACAAATCCGCTTGTCTCGTCTGTTCGTCGAAGAAAAAACATCATAGCGGGAAACGGCCAATTAGCGTTTTCCCGTTGCCCGGATTTCTTTTACGTAATGACCGGACGGAGGTTCCCTAAACTTCAATAGTTTTTCCGCCATGATGACGTTATACGGTTTGTAAACTTTTATCGACCACTGCACATAATATACGGATACGTATTTAAATTGTTTGTACTTCGGCAGTTATGGTACACCTATAGTGGTTTGCAAAACGTCCCCTTTAAATAAAACCGTTCGTACATTATATTGTGCAGAAATTATTTTTCGAGTCGCGTTTTATACTCCGAGCGGAGCGATTTAGTTTTTTCTGTTTCACATGCACAGGTAACCGTTTTGCGGATGGAACGGGATCCCTTCAAACGTTTCGTACTGCATGAGCATTCGTATGTTCCGCTTCAGAAGCGTCGTGATTTGGAAAAATCAGGGTGTCCACGTTTGTTCTGAAACCGCTTGTGGACGGCTCGGAAGGACCATTTCGAGAATATTCAATGCAGTCAAAGTTTCGATTTTCTATTCCTCCGAGTTCTAATTATATTAATTTTAAGTTCTCTCGTCCAATCGACAGCAGAAAACGTCACCGATATCAATCGTGATAGGCCCCATAACAGTTTGGATCTAACCAAAAGATATTAACGTTGGACCAGTCTACATCTACACATGTACGCATGTTGTGTTGCCATAAGTGTAAGTGTATATTATTATAGTACATTGCATGTAAAGAAAATAAAAATATGATACAACTGTTAATTAATTCGTGATACCTAATGATAAGTTTTTTTAATGTTCTAAATAACAGTGGCCGATATGAAATTATGGTTATAATCACATTGTTTTAAAATTACTATTCAATTGATAATATTTAATATTCGTTTTTTTTTTTTATTACTATTATATATTCAGCGTAATATTTGCTGTATTATAATAATTTTTGTAGAAATTCCAACTGTTAATTTTTCGACCGGTTGATGTTTCGTGCCCAACCCAAAAATTAATAAATAATAATAGGATTACATTATGATATAATATTATATAATCGCATACTATTATTTATATTTTTAAGCTTCTTCATGGAGGTTATGGTTTATTTTTTAATAGCTATTACTCACTCACAAATAATATGGGTATCTTACTAATCTATATGATTATCAGTCACTTATTTATGTAAGGTTTAGTTTTTTGAGTGTGGTAATTTACAATCACGGTACTTTATGTGACTCAAAAACTAAGAAACTGAGAAATAAAAATTAATAACGATAATTTTATTCTTTCTTATTTATTTAAATTCTAAATAGACACATTCATATAAATTAGATACTCGTAACAATTATTTATAAACAATAACGTAGAACTTATTAAATACAATTAAAATAAATAAAATAAGCATTTATTCTATCTACAGCTATAAATTAACAAGTATTACAATACATTTTAAACAAAGTTTGATGATATTAACAAATCAATTTTTAATCATTGAAATATATTTTTAGACTTAGTTTTACGAGTAATGGGTATGAAAGGAGAAATGAATAGAAAACTCAGAACAGTCAATGTTGCCTGAGAAAAGTTTGTACAAAAAGTATAAGTTTAATCGCAAACTGCATTGTTTAAGTGTTTCAAGGTTAATCATACGTTAAAATTCGGGAGTTGGAAGAATATAGCTTTGGAAAATTGAAATGAGAGGAAACGTAAGAACTTTTGCTGCATTTTCTACTATTTTTATTTATAATCTGATCGGTGTAGAGAACATATTGTTGAGTCATATTCACGAACATTACGAAATAAACAATATATGGACGTTAGAACAAATGAATCATTAAAGTCCGAAAAATGTCGATGAACAAAACCCAGGATTTTCTTTGATCCGTCAACAATGTTGTTAATATGACGGTTCAAGCTTAGGATCAAGAAAAAAAAACCATGATTAGGTTATTACGCCGTAAAATAATAATTTTAGAGCTTGACAATACTAATGAGTTATCGTAGTATGATATCCATGCACGGCAACCTTTTTTGGATTTCTACATAATATTACATTTTAAAAGTCTCATTATTTATAAAATTGTTTTGTTTCTATAACTTTGTAATAAGTTTAAAATTGTTCTTGCAATCGTGCATCGATGAAAATATAATTTTCTCCAGGTTATGAACTGTATAATTAAAATTATCTTGATTCTAAATTGAAATTATTTATTTTCAAATAGCTTGGTTACTTAAAAAAAAAATATATGAGATGTCAATAAAAATAGTTAAAAATAAAAATTAATTAAATTCCCATAATATTACAGTTTGATGCAATGAGAATACATCCAATTTATTGAAGCCGTCGTGCATTTTTAATACAAAATAATTAATCTTACGACTAGTAGTCAAAAAACTAAATAAACAATTCAGACTTTTGATAAGAAAAATATTATATTGTACAAAATAGTACCATTTGTTATCCTTTGCTATTTATGGAGCTGAAGTTTAAACAATCGAAACCTTTAAAGATTTATTTAAATATTTGTAGTAATACATTGTTCATAAACACAACATTCACATTGTATAAAATGTATTTCAACACGAACCATCAGATTATTTTATTACATTTAAGTATTCATGCTTCGGGTTATTTGAACTGTAATGTTATAAAATGTAAAATATACGTAGGTATCTATTATTAAATGATTCTTGATAAGTACACATTCAATTTAATCAAATGAATCACATCACTATTAGTCAAACAAGTGGTTTGACAGACCTTAAGCGACATGCAGATAAACTTACAGGCCCGAGATCAACATATATATAAAACGTATAAAGTGTTTCAATCAAGTAAATAGAAAAAAAAATCAGTTAACTTGTATAGTTCCACAGTTGAATATACCTACGTATACGGTAGAACAGAGGAATTCGTATCCCGCATATAGGTAGCTATTAATTTATCGCGATAATTATAGTCAGGAAAGCAATACGATTGAGCATAGAATATTTCATACGATGTTGTTATATTGACGTTGCTAACATTTTGTAATTTATTATTTTCACTTATAATTACACCAATTATTATTATATCAGACGCGAGCCGTGAGTCGAGCCCTTCAGCTTTATCGACAATGTTATCGATTAATAAATTAGTTCCGGAGCAAAATGACTTTTTAAACATTTAGCATCGTGGCAGGGCCGTTCTGAAGATGAAAATCAAGAAGGAGGGTGAATTATATGAAAAATGCCGACTACAATTTGTTTACTCAATATATGTAGTATAATTAACTTGATGTAGTCGTATTTTTACTTTTTAACATGTATATATGTGTCAGAGTCACACGTTCTTAAAATTGACAGTTTAATTATATATATATTATAATATTTTATATTGTATAGTAGTTATGTAAATTGTATTCGTGTATACACTGTATTACGAAATATGTAATATTTGTTTTCTATAAGTAAAATTAGGTCCTTTTACGTTATAATGAAACAAGTCCGACTACCGACTGGTGTTGTCGTTGGTTGGGGGAGGTGAGACATCCCCCAAGACTCCCCTTTGGGACGGCCCTGCATCGGGGAAAAATATAAAATAATTAAGATACAATTCCAAAATTACTATCACCTATAGTTATGTATAATGCATTTCGTTTCGTTCAAACACATCTATATACTATACAATGTGACTAGGTATATTACATATTGACTATGAAAACATATTTTTTCGCCATGTTATATTTTGAATTATTATAATTATTTAAATAAATATTTTTGTACCCAGTAAAAAATTGAAAATGGCAACGTTGTAGAGTCTTTTATGCTCAATCGTGTTGGTTTTCTTTTGAATTTCAATTTCCTTTGATACGCTGACAATTTATGCTCAATTGTGTCGCAAAAAAGGTGTTTTATGCTCAATCGTGTCTCAGCCATTATAGTAAATAATTTATTGCATATTAAAAACGGATACAAAAATAGTTACAAAATATCTCTCATCGGATTTACATTATAACCAGATCCAATATTACTTTAGTAATTATTCTTTTTGCACATTTTTCTTTCTTGTTATCGCTATAATATCAGCACATCTCTAATTACTATTAATATCGATTTTAAGGGTGTCTCATTATCAGGATATGACGTCGAATGGGAGCAGCGCTGTTATATCCACTTATCAGTTCTCTCCTCATTAAATTATCGTTAAGTCATAATGTAAGAAGTTTGAAAATCACTCACTCGAACGTGTATACTTGCGCATTACATGTATAATATTACAAATCTACTTTCTCCCTTGATCAAATACCCCACATCGAATTTTCAACATGCTTCTAAAACAATTCAATCCAATAGTCCTTTTAAACGATAATATAACTTTCATCAAAGTAGTCCTAGTATGTTACAAAAGTAACATGTTGGATTTAATTTTGGAGCACCTGAACGGTGTTGTAGTCATTTTTAACTGTTTTTTGCAAAACTTACAACCAAACTGTAATATGTGTACCTACCGCGCAATCATAACGTGCACTCGGAGGGGGACGTGTATGCCCAGACATCCCTTGAAATATTGTAAATGGGACCCTACAATTTAAGTCTAAGAGTAAGAGGCCCATATTTTAACTAATTTAATTTAAATTAAAAGTATATATGTTCTAGAATATTTGATAAAAAATAAATGATGTTTCATAATAGACAAAATAAAACTAAAAGTTCTAAATGTTATAAATTGTTATGCAAAAACTTATTATGATAATATAATACCTAGTGTTTGTTCAGTAGCAATGGATTACAAAAGTATAAATCATAAAAACTATGTGAAAAAATATACGAGATCAATGAAAACATATTCATCGGGACTAATATACCACAAAATTATATAAAAAAAAATAAAGTTATGTTCATTTAATTATTTATAAATTATAATTTATTAAATTTACAATCACGTTTTGTGAAGATAGGGCCCAAAATTAAGCACCTCTTGAAATACAGGTCAGCTCATGGCTATGCATGCAACCGTTTTTTCATGAGTAATATCGTTTTAACACGTAATTACGTTTACATTTCAGATAATGTGTTTTTATACGTCATGCTCGTCGATATGAATATAAATGTGTGATTGTTTTGATTTAATTTGACTGTCGATAAGTTAGCGGTTGATATTGAACGTTTTTATTTAGAAATAATAGGCGAAAACTGAATGATAATTGCTTACTTCATTGTTCGATTAAAGTAAGAGGTATTTGTGACTTATGGAATAAATTAATAAATGTAATTGTTTCGTCCTAGAGTCACTATATTTCGATACGAGTGCTGTTGTAAACGTATTTCATATCATATAATAAAATATCAGAGAAACGAAATAGCATAAGAAAAACAATACAGTGTTAAATTTGAGTGTAGTTATATGAGTATGTATATATATTTATGTATGTAACTGTGTAATAGGTTCAACTATCAATTTCTAATCAAACGAAAAGTTGAACGAACGGTTTGAAATGCTAACGCTTCTTTATAGCTGTACATAAATAATATATTCATCAAACAGAAACATTAAATGATTTTCGTGGGGAGTCTTAAGCGAAAAAATCACTAGCTTCTTGTGGCTTAAATATAAATTAAAGATTCGTTAAACGGTTGTTGAGAATTTTCCAGTTTTATTCAATTCAAAGTACTTATCATATATATTGACTCTGCGAAAATTAAGAACCCTTAAGATGATAGAAATGTTACCTGTATATTATTAAACGGAAGTTCTACAGGACTTCAGACAGAGTTCTCAGAAACAAAACAAAAGTACATATTAAAAAATCTCCCGTCTCCTTTACACATTCAAAACCGGACGAATTGTTCTGTCTTCGATCTAATATTAGCGTTATTTATGATTATGTATTCCAGATTCCGATTTGTTACTACTTTATTGAATCGTCAACCTACTGTTATGTGTGTTGAAATGGAAGCCATCGTTTAGCATTGCATCCATGGTCGTGCAATCAGTATTTAGTAATGCGGAAGACGATCGGTTTAACAGCTATCGGTCTATAGAAGGATGTGCGAGTGGCAAGGGTGGCCTCGTAAAGGACGTATGTTATGTAAAAGTTACTGATACTGCTTACACCTATTGAACTCCGAGCACAAATCTATAATTTGCTAAAACAATTTTTAATTGAATGTTGTCGATACCAAATTAAATTATGTTTATCCAGATTTTATATTTACCACTATTATCAAATAATACACTGTTTTATAATCAATTATTGACAGGTGCGCATGCATACTCAACGGGGCGCATATGAGCATACATTGCTAGAAACCCATAGTAAATCAACGGTTATTATTGGCTGAATTACATTTTTGATAATATTAAAAAATCATCAATTTTCAGTGTTTTCAAATTATTTTTTTTTGAAAATTGTTAAAATTAAAATTAAAATTATGTTTAGAGATACATAGTCATTTTTAAAATATTTTATATATTTAATTATTGAATAATAAATATTTAATATTTTTAATATATATTTATTACAAAAACATTGTCATATTTAATAATTTAATTTTTAAATGAGGACAAATAAATTATTTAATATATGTTAAAAAAAATATATCAAATTCAACAATAATTTTAATTACAAAAAAAAAATTGAATATTGATAATTTTATAATTTTAATATAAACGTAATACAGTCAATGAGAGCCATCGATTTTCTGTATCTCTAGCAATTTACGGTATACGGTATACTTATATACCAACGAGGCATAAGCGTGCGCACGAGGCGAGCAAGGCGAGATGGGAATTTTTTTGGGGCATAGTAAAATTTAAACTAACCATACTAAAATGTTTATATATATTTTAATATTTTCGTAGAAATAAATTAATTGTATTTATATAATTTGATTTTAAAGAATTTAAAGTTTTATTTTTAACTTCAATAATATATGTCTAAAAATTAGCAATATAATAATTGATTCTATGTATAGATATAAATACTACATTGTTTTTAATTTATAACAGAATCTACTATGTTGAAGTGTTAGAAAAAAATTAGGGGTACTGTCTAAGTATTGGGGCACTAATTGTATTCAGGCTCGACCGGAAGTTGAAATCTGTGCACGCAACAAGGTGCACATAATTTAAATTAATAATCTCATATGACTCATATCTTATACGACAAAAAAAAATATTCGTTTAAACATTAAATTATTGACGTATTATGGTCATGTTTGGTTGTGTAATGCATAATTTTACAGTGACAATTAAATTCCACATATTAAACGAGTATGTTCCATTTTTAAAGACTTTTGTTATACAAACAAAAGCATTAATTATTTTTTTTTTTTTTAATTAATGCATTCATTGATATTATAAGTTTCACTTGTAGATAAATGAGTTAATTGTTGTTGTATGGAGTGACATCTATACCCACGGAATAGATAAATTTAAGGACGGAAATAATACGAAATTCTTACTTCCACTACTCTTTAAACAATACAAACAGTAGGTATCCATACAGGCGAAATGCTTATTTATCAAATACTGTTAATACATTATATATTATACGTGGGATGTAACAAATTGTACCTCATTCCCCTGTGGTTCAAAAATTAAATAAAAAAGAAGGTTATGTAATATTATACTATACAGCATATAATATTAAATTTTATAATTTATTTTTGTTTGAGCTTACAATTCATGATGAAAGAAAAATTAAAATCAAATTTGATTCCGGTAAAATATATTGTTTGTATTAATACAATACATTTTATAAATTAAATAAAAATTCAAAACTAATATAAAAATAAATAAATAAAAGAATGAGACCAACCGGTGTAATAACCAATTGGTGTTAAAGAAAGTTAGTCGGGATTCAAGAAATTCCGACACTAGTATCTTTTTAACCTATGATACAGACTATTGGATTTCTGTGGATGTTTAACTGTTTATGAAATTTATTTATAACTATTTTTAGCTTTGATTGGGAATGTTTCGATTTTGAAGTCGCTGTGAAGAGTGAGATTTGAGAAATTATAGCAATCGCGTAATAGTTATCTGCCGAAGGAAAATGTATTGAAATCCGTTGATAGTTTAAACTTAGGAGTGTTGAGACACATTTTAAATTAAAAAAAAATGTTTTATTCAAAAATAATAGTAAATATAGAATATATTCAATAAATAATAAAATACCAAAGGAGTAACTCATATGTAGAAATGAATAAAAAAAGCGAATAATAGAGAAGAATGAAAGATTGCAGCTATCTATGAATTGAAACGATAGAGATATAGCAAATATTTTGATAGAATATACTTGGTAAATTAGGAAATTAGTTTTAGTAAATACTAATTTATTATACGATATGTAATAAAAGATAAAACGATAAAAAAATGTATCAACTGACTTATGGAAGCAATAAAAAATGCCAGTCAATAAATTTATTACGAAACTATTGTCACTGGTTGATTAATAGACTTTCTCTTTGACAATATTTTGAAATATAAATGAACATAAAAGTATTTGATTACACCTATGAAAATTAACAGTTCACACCGAACAAATTAGTTCTAAGTTCTGTTAAATATGATTATTACTAACAAATAGAATATTTGCTCATTTCAGAAATTTCTAATGATATGTAAAATAATAAACAAATTTAAAGATATTAACACTGAGTCTCAAATTATCTGAAAAATACTTAAATTATCGATTTAGAACATGTCGAAATTAGATAGTATAAAATAATCATATTACTCAATTTGGACATAATTTTTATTAACCATTGTTAAAATAATTAATACATTTTTTTATAAGAAAATAAAATAATACTCAATTATGTAACTACTAATCCGTGATTTAGTGTTGTTGTTATTATTTTTTTTTTTTATTTTATTCTTAATTTACTTATAAATAATTAATAAACAAATAATTATACTTGCTTAATATCTCAATACCGTGTAATATATAATTAAAATAATTTGTATTTTAATCAATATAAAATATAGCCATTTATTTGTTTGAGAATACAAAAGTTCTAACTTTTCCTTGTAAATACACGTTCAGAGCAGATGCATATACGGAACGATATTCTGCATTAATGAGCAACATGAACTCTTATAGTCAAAAGGATAAACTACACTTGAGCATATAATAATTTTTTTCGTTGTATAACGTTTCCGAGATGTATGTTTTATTTAAACCCCATAATGATCATCTTGAAGTAAATGGAGAGAAACTCACACAGAGAAATATTGAAGGCCGGCATTGTGCAATAAATTATTGTTTAATGATGTCTGAATAAAGTAAAGATGCTATTGGTAACAATTAATAACATGCATTTGATGTACGATTTTCCTTGAATAATTTTTGTGGTGAGATATAAGTACTTCGAACATTGTACATTGGTTTTTTTATAAATTGGAAATGAACATAACGTACACTTTTAAAAGTAAAATTTTCAATTCTTTTTTCGTGGGATATTGAAACCGAAATCATTAAAAGATAAAAACTCATAATCGTTATATTACAGATATCACTAAGTACAAATAATTTGCAAGACAAATATATTTTGCGAACAATCAACATTGGACGAAAACTTTATATTAGACCGAATACATTTCTTCGTGAATAAAAAAAAAAAAAAAAAAAAATGTGTTAATTAGAAACTCGAAATAAGACTTTGACGGTTGAAGTACATAACAAATTGTATAAATATATAAAAATTATGCAAATCAGTTTTATCACGGGTAACGACAAATAAACAAATTGTAACGGAATAGTTTATTGTATATTTTTTGTATTATTATATAATCAGTCTTCAGTTATCAAACAAATCAATAGCATTTTGTTTCGTTATAAATAAAAATATATTTTAAAAATTCGATTGATATTTTTATGCATTATTAACTTGGCGTTATAACTAGAAAAAATAACAACATTCGTAAACGGTTTTTATCCACTGTTTCAAATATTTTATAACGCATCATTTTAAGTAAAAAATAATTATAATTGATTTCTTTTTTTAAGTTTCTCATTTTATTCTTCGTTGTATTTCAATTAGTCTATACACATTTTAAATTTACGGTGGTATTCATATTTTCCAAATTTTACCCAACCTCGTGTTTTCGTACGTATACATCAGTGTTACGGCATCATTGGATAATATTCGGGTACGTGCCACCAAAAACCGGTTTATCCAGAATGTCAAGTGTCAAGGTATCTCCTGCGTCTATTCGCAAAATTGTATACTTCCATCATCACAAAAATGTCGTTTCCATAATATCCTACGATTATGCAATAAAATAATAACAATTTTCAAAAATATTGTTTTAACGTTTCCTCGTGTAAATAATATATTCATAATAGTTCTGATATAATGATAATATTGATAGTACTCTTAGCCCATCGATCATGAATTGGTAATGTGTTATTATAATAAATGGTATTTTAAAATCAACTTTGAAATTCAATTTATCGTTTAAATATGAAAATAGAATTTTCAAGGATGAGTCAAGTGGATTTTGTGTCCGGCTGAACCGTCCGCGAGGAATTCTTTCTGTATAGTAAATCTAACAAAAATATTTCAATTTTATTTAATAAATTGTATGATATGGATTTAGTTTGATTATGGGCAACTTGTATTATTGATCGATAAAAGTTAGTAATGAGTAAGTACGATAAATTTTGCAGAAGAAACAATACCTGCGAATTATATTAAAATAATGTAGGGATATTATAAAGTATGTTGAATAAACGAGTAATACAAATCAATTAAAAACGTTGAACTTTTATTTAAATGTTTATTTAAAACATATTAAACTACCAATATAAATTTATATGTAAATAATTTTAAGTATGTTATAAATAATAAGTAGGATAGGAATTGTATATTTTTAAATCCTGTCGATTAAAAATTTGTTTTGAAAAAAAAAAAATTATGTAACTATTACATAGTCTCATTCGTGGATGAAATCATTCATAGAAGACAAATGAAAGGTTGAAGGTAACTGTGTTACAAGTATTTATTAATAACTATAATATTTACGTGAAACAATAATCGTTTAACAGAATATTTTTTTTTATACGTTTATCAGTGACGTATGAATATACGATCGAGGGGGTAAGGGGTCGTAGTCCCCTTGGCCCCTTGGATAAGCCACTGGTCCGTATGAATTTGTTAAATACTGCTAAGGTAATAATATAATAAAAAACCTTACGAGTCGTTGGATAACATTGACTTCGATCGCAGGTATACACTCATGCACGTACAGTAATCCTTGTACCATATATCCTTGCCAGAAAACGAAATTAACGAATCTCGTTTTTTTTTATTCAATTAGCATACGATAGCGCTTCTACAGCGAACATTATCGCTTAGACGTGTCTATTGGTCGTAGATAGATATTTGCACGTAATTAATGTAAGAAGGATTGTAATTTTTCTCGTCGAGAGACCTTTATCGGTCATCGTTTATATTGATCTTAAATTATTTCTATCCGTTCAACTTAGGATCTTATACGATTCGCAGGTTTACGTGTATAACGTCATTATATGTACACGATAGGTGTACATTTTTAAACGGGTGGGTACAAAAAATTTGCAGTTGTGTAATAACTACAATGCTCGACGGACCGAAACAAAACTGTTACAGTATGTCTCATTGTTGACATTTCGAGATGCCTACCTCATGCAGAACCCGTGTGAAAGTCGCGTCCGTAATGTAAATACATTTTAAACGGCTTTCGTTCACCTACGCGTAAAATTATGTTTACGGGCAATAAAATACGAGATAGGTACCCGCCTCCAGTGGAATGAGAACTGTTAACGTGGCCGGACTACGATGGGAGTCCTATGGCAGACGCTGAAGATTCGCAAAAACCCAAAGACAGATGAACGATAACGAACGGATTGGTTTCAAATAAATAGTATACGCAGGTTACCAACACGGACATTGCAACATGTTCGGAATACCGTTTATCACGCATCAATCATGACTTTGGGTTTCAAACCATTATACGCATTTCCAGTTACACAAATCGAATATTTCGAGTAAAAATAAAACATTCATCGTCATGCCAATTATCATCGCGATTCGTTTGGCTGAAGTTTAATGCAATTATTATTTATTTAAAAATATCAACTGCATAATATTGTTTAAATGCGTACAACTTTCACTCGAAATTATTATTATTTTTATTATTATTATTATTATTATTATTATTATTATTATGTTCAATTATTGCCAGGACTGTTTCGATTATAAATTCAAGTTCTTTCGTAGATCCATAAATAATTTTAACAATCGTTATTTTCGTTTACATATTATTGCACAGAGCTCGGTGGACAATAATTTATGATAAATGTACAATATCATTAAGCGAAAATACACCCAGAATCAAAACTGTTTTTATCACGTATTTTTAACAATTTATTAGCTATTCCCGTGTATTTTTTTCAATTCGTTTCGTTTGATCCCATATACAAAACATGATGAAAACGGATTACATTGTGTTCATTTTTAGTGACGATTTCACGAAATGCCATCCGCGGTGGTGTATATTATTATACTTTCAAATTGCATTAAGTATGAAAAAAATGGTTTCATTTTCACGAAACGATTTTTTTTTTTTTTTGATTTTTTCGTTTCTATTGTTCGTTAAATACAAATGCTATACCATTATAAATAATGTAAATACGAAATGAGATAATAAATTACATCGAAGCACCACAAACGGAGTTAGTAGTTAGTTTTCTATCATTAAAAAAAAAAAAAAAAAAGTATAAAAATAACGCTGAACCTTCGATAACCGTTCAACCGAGACGAATGAAAACCGAAATAACCCGGATCGTAATGTGGAAGTCGGATACCGATAGTTTTCGAACACGTATTGTGCGCGATTTATTGAATTTTTCGTTTTACACCGTTCGTCGCTGCCCGTTTGACGGCTGCCAGTGTTCGCATTATCACTTCTGGGGAGTTTACATGTACCACGCATTTTCAATGGATTTCGGACTCGTACGATCGACCGTTACGCAGAGATCTATGAAAATCCGTACGTCCAACTGGTCGGAGGCCCAATAAGAATGAAGGACACACGGACCGGATGAACACGAGCCGACAGGGATCATGTTTGGTCGTTAGCCGCGGGCACGAGGTACGAGGCACGTTCGCTGCGCACCCAAGAACGCACGTGTACGTAAGAGGACGAGCGCGGAGACGTTCGAGTTTTCATTGCTCTTCCAGTTTTGTCCTGGCCACGTGAAGACCGTGTGGTGATGCCCGGGGAAAACTGAGATGCAGTTGTCAAGATTTTTGCCACCACTGCTCTACACAGTGGCGTACATACGGTTAGGTTCGGGTTCAAACCCTTCCCTCAAGGTTAAAAAAATAAAATTGTGATATTATTGATGATGTGTAATACATTCGTAGTTTTATTGTTAAACTTCGAACATAAAATATACAACCATACTAATATTATACTAATATTATAATAATTAAATAATTATATTGATAGGCGTTAGAAGATTTTTGTTGACTATGCTATTTTTATATTCCAATAGCTACCTACTAATTTACTGAAGTGTAAAAGTATTCTGTAAATTATTAAAAAAGTCGTATAAAATAATATCTATTTATATCAGTTATTTATATGTGCAACAAAAAAAAAAAAGATAACGATTATTTTTGTTAATTTATCAATACACCACTGACCGTAAGTGTTCATTATCGAACTATCCGGAAGAAAATACCAACCGGCTTAATGACTGTATGGTTTTCGTAGCGTAAAAAAACGACCGTTTCAGTACCATTGACACTGCTAGTTTTTCCAATGCGAATTATTATGTTAGCTACTAAATATCTTACATGAAAAACCGCGTAAGATCCGTATGAATACATTCACATAAACGAGAACCCGACATAACGTATAACACGGTACAACAGTAGGTACAAAGACGGAAAGGATAATAATCTATTATATTATATAATGGTATTAGGCGAACACGTTTCGCTTGTATCAAACAGTTTTTATTGAAGAATAAATAATAATATTACAATTATTGGTTAATTTTATTATGCACGTCAATGGCAGTCGAACAGTTATTCAAATTATTTTGTAGTGCATACGTGTTTCATTTCGACTTGAAGAATGCATTTAAAAATTAATTTATTACAATAAAAACAACGTAGGTGTGGAAATAACTTATATCTTACTGAACCGGTAATCTATTAGCAAACTATAACCGATATTAACGTGTTAATTTTGTCACTGATTTTTTTTACAACCTTGATTACAATTATGATTTTAAATTCAAAATCGATACGTTTGAATTATGAACAAATACTACTTAAGTCATAATTGAACATCCGAAGTTTTCATAGTTTTTTTTTTTTTTTAGTAATTGCACGCTCAAAATATTCTATGAGCTATTGAAAACACTAAGCAGATACCATTAAATGTTCAGAATTTTGAATAAAACATATGCATTTTTCGTGAGTGAAACAATTTTTGTCGACTAAAGCAATGTATATGATTTTAAGTTTTTAAGCGTGCACAAGTATTAAATTATGTATATAGTACACAATATATTCGTTCACTGATTAATCTATGACAATTTTCATAAGTGATAACTGCAAGGACGTGGGTCACCTATGACGTAAATATAGTTATACAAATCCGTTGAATCTGTTATGAGTAAAATGTATTGAATTCTTTGTTCGTGGACCTTGGATTTTAATAAATACGAGAATAACGATAAATTTCCATAAGATAGTTTGAAACGTGGATCCTGCAAAATAAAAACTGTTTGTTTCCCCTGCTGCACGTGAAAAATTAAACACGTGACGAGATTAAACAAATCGCATTGAACTGCATACTGAAACTCAAAGTATTTCCACGGTATATGAAAACGTAGCACGGTTTTTACCTATATAGGTGGTACAGCTAACGTCCTAAACTCTTATTTTTTGTTCCTTATTCCAACGCGCGAGCTTGAGTTTAAATCCGTTACGGTTGAAATAATTACGCACTACTTGGAATTCATTACATCGAAATCCTTGCCGAGAAAAAAAAAACTGGTAAAGAATAATGGTTTTTGTTCGGCGGTATGCATTTACAAAACATTTGTGTAGTTATGTCCAAGTAATGTTAGTCGAACAGTTTAAATTATTATGATTTTCACTCGATAGGTCTCGACATCTAAATGGTATTCACGTAACCTTCTAACAAAAATTCCACCTAACAAATTTATTCATTGTTGTTCACAAACAAATTAATGGATTGTAATATTCGTGTAGTATTAATCATGAAATTCCCGCAATCCAATGTACACTAGGACGAAGCGCTTGAATCAATTGAGAATTCGAACGAATTCTATTATTCATAGAGCAACCATGGAACAGTTGATAGATAATACATTCATCTTAGTGCTACGGTTATAAAACGTTATTTTTTTACCACTTCAACAATGAAGTAATTATTGATATTTTTAAAATTAACATTAAAATATACATAATATATGAGTGTAAAGATTTCATATTTTATTTTCCGAGCACTTTTATACAATCAATTATTAAATCAGAAATCCGACGTAAAGGATAATTTGAAATAAATTCGTTGTGAGGGTATAGACAGAGTTAATTTAGCGAATATTCTTAATACTATATTTCCGGAGTATAGACTAATAGAACAATTTGTGTATGATTTTAAAATAACTTTAAAATGAATAAGGAATAAAATCGTTTTCAACGCATCGTGTTCCTTATATTGTATCAGAAATACGTACTCCAACACAAATGTATTGCCACAAATAATATCGGCCAAACTAATTTTGTTCGTTGGTCCGCATACACCAGAAAAAAACACACACGCCTACCAGGGCACCGAACCACGTTAAAAACCGTACTCCGAATGATACGGAACACCGCAATCGTTCATTTAAATAGGCATCCAATCCATCGGTGTCTCTCGTCGGACCCATTTTTAATTGTAAATATTATCCCGCGTCGAACGATTTAATTTTGTCCGTTGGGTCTACTGAAATGGCTTGCAGTACAGCCCCATTCGTGCGTCCGTTCTCTGTTCGTCGACGGTCCGCACGGCCGACGCAAACGAACTGCGGGCGATGGCCATTGAACTGCAACGCATAATACACGTATAAATTATAATATACTACGTCGGAAACGTTCGGTCAAATAAAGCACGCGGACGCGCGCGCTGGAAATTCCATCGGTGTTATATAATATATTATTATTATTTGTTTGATATTTATTTTATTTCTCTCACTCTCACTCTCTCTCTCTCTCTCTCTCTCTCTCTCTCTCTCTCTCTCTCTCTCTCTCTCTCTTTCTCTCTTCCAATGCGGACCGAACGACCACCGATATCCTAGATCGAGTTTAGATTACCCGCGGACCACCACCGCAAACTTTAGATCCGGACGAGAGGTGGGACCTGTGCGTGCAAGACGTCCCCAGTCGTTTTTCACTTCTTGTTCTCCTCGATCCGGCTGGTCGCGGTGATAAACGAACGACGCGTATGCGATTTCGTGTACGTAAAGCAGAATACGCGTCCGACGGACGTGGTGGTCGAGTGCGGTGCGTGTGCACATGCACGTCCGCATACCCGCAGGGGGGGAAAAGGGCCATTGCCCCTACCGGGAATTTTTGTTTCAAAACCGTTGTTTATTTAATACCGCACATATTAATTATAACACAATTTCATTGAGATCCATTTATTAAGTTAAGTAAAACTTATAACCTATCTAAAAATATAAAATAAATGTACGCTCTTATTATGCATTCAAAACGACCATCAGAACCGAAAAATAAAACAACGCTATACGCTTTATGTATGCTACTTACTTCTATGTACGTGAATTAGTTACAATGATACGCCAAACGAGATAACACTCTCGCATGAAACATTATAACGATCGGTTTTCAATTATCGTTTGACGACGTAAAATGCACCGCTCGATAATACCACGGTAGCGGTACTACGGAATCAACCGTAAACCAAACTATTACGATAAAATTATGCTCGGAACCACTGTTCGATTGTTATGACCATACAACGACGTAGGTACAGAGTTATGACGAACATGATCGGTCTGATTTTGGCGGTCCACCGGATCGCCGTACAACATTTATTCGTACTTGGACAGATATTGCACAAATGCGTATGCACGATTATTTTGGGGTCGCCGGACAAAGGTTTTTATCATTTCAAACGGAACGTGTTTGGTACGTCGATATGTATACGTTGTGGACTACCGTGAGTGAGCGGGGTCTGTTGGACATGTTTATGTCTTTTGTTTGTGGTAAATGTTATGAAATGGTGTTCAGGCGCGTGTATCTCGTAACGTCTATCGACAACGTTCAACGAATAATCAAATCCGACGATTTTTAAGCGCACCTTATTGTACAATAATGTCGTTCGGTCGACGCGTTATTGTTGCGGTCGAACAAGACCACCGGATTACGACGACCATCTATTGTGTCTGCGCGGAGCTGACGTCGGCACTGCACGTCTAACTAAAAAAAAAAAAAAAAAAAAAAAAAAATGAAAATGTTAAAAATAAACAGGCGCAAAACCAGCTCATGGTGATGATATTACGTCTTCGGAAAACCCACTCTCCGTTCGTCGTCGTTGAGCAGCTTTGGGCGTGTAAACGTATGCGTTGATTTTCGGTTACGCGAAGAAACCCCGTGCGACTGAACTTATGACGAGACGGCCATAGAGCCGTAACAGAATCTTGAAGTCCTTAGCCCGAAGAGCAATGGCACGATTTGGCGCGAGGGCGAACGTGGAGCCGAACAACTCTCGGAAAGACTTGAACACTTCAGACTTTTGCTTTTCATAAACGGTAAACATCAATAGCTATCGGAATTGGTAAATGGTACGTGTAAACGTATAAACGGCAGTGTGTTAGGTGTGCTGTATTCAGATGGTATGCAGCACGGGCGATGGATCTGTCACGTTTCAATATTAGACTAAGTTTAACTCTCGAACGGATCAAACGTTATTCAAGGAACGATGGTGGATGTTGTCGGGAACAGTGGTTTTACTCGTATTCGCCCGGGTCCAAGAACAGATTTTTCTAATTTCCATAGCAAGTAACCTTTCTACACACATCACCGCCCGTAACGTGTACTCCGACGATGCAATTGTCGATCGGTATCGGTACACGTCGTGGAAGTTTCGTCGAAACGGAATGATAAATAATAGTTTCGTATCTTCGACGTGGTTCAATTCGATCTTTCGGCCGTTTTAAAACATTGCCGAATACCGATTGAATATCAATATCGTGCATATTTTGCTGTCGGTCACGTCGTCTAACCGCGGCAGTAAGCGTTTTCGCTGGTACATTTCGTGCATTGGAATTATGTAAAATCGTATTCCATCGTTTTTCTCCGCATGTCGCGTCTCCAAGAATTTATTTATTTGTTTTTCGCTCATTACACTTTCGTTATACGCCCGCCGAGAACCGGTTAACCGGTCGTTTATCGCGGCCGGGCACGTGCACGGACGAGACACCGCACAGTCGTACAGGTATAAATACTGCACGACAAAAGGGTGCCACGATGACGCTGTGTAGGAGTGCACGACGGCGACGTTATACGGTCGTACATTAATTGTTTGAATATTTGTCGTTTATTGTACGTGGAAGGAGGTGAAATAAATTCTGGAACTCCAACTTATAATTTAACCCGTGTGTTGCGTTCGTGCGTCCGTGTATCTACTCGTACGATTCCGCGTTACTCTATAGCATAGGCGGATATTTGGTTGAATTTTTGGGGAGGCTATAATAATTCAATGTAAAATAACCTACAGGGGCAATGTAAAAATTAATTAGAAATATGTTTCGTATTTATAACGAATAACTATTGTATTATATTTTAATAGTTACATTGTATTATTCCCATCTATATATGGAAACCAGAAATATCGGCAAAGAAGCAAAGGTAATATACAATTACAAATATATATATGAAATTATTCAAAAATCTAAATAATGTTAAACAATTTATAATTTATAGATATATATATTATGTTTTATGCTGTTGAATCTACACACACCTATATTCTCTCTCTCTCTCTCTCTCTCTCTCTCTCTCTTTCATTCTATGATGTATGTGAAAATATATGGCATAGAACTATAGGAATAACCTTGCGATAAGTAAAATAAGCAAAGATAAATTTAGACAATTCGCATTTTTACACGTCATATGAAACAAGCTTGAAGTGTGTTTTTTAATATAAATATGTAAATAAATTACGAAATTATATGATAAGCTGTAAAAAATAAAATAAATCCAACAAAGTAAGTATATCTTTTAAAACACACTGGAATATTTCTTACGCCTGTATTTTTTAACGTAATAATAGTTAACATTCAGCTTTTTTATTATTTTTTACATCGCCTCCTCTCCGAACAAATAAAAGCGACTGATTAATAATTAAACCACGAGCTCAGTAATTAAAAATTATTTCCATGACTTATGAATTGATCGAACCGAAATGCAGTATGCATATATTATCGACTGTTTATAACCCTTCTTGTATATTAAGCATTAACACGTGTATGCTATTCGCACTTATGTGTAATAACGATAAGGACAATTGTTTATAAATAAATAAGAATCAAATTTAAACATTATTAATTTATTTTTTTACTGTCTTCATGAAAGCCTTGGGTTGAGAATCACTACCGTGCAAGTATACGCATTTCCAAGAGATCATTGAATTCGCTTTATACAGACATAAACCAAAGTATACATACAAGTGAAATTTAATTTCAGATAATTTACATGAATAAGAATAATGCCTATCGTTGTATGTAAATCATAGTTATATATGTAATCAATCCAATACATATTGAACCGTGATCATTCTTAATAATAATAAAACCTAATAAAATTTTTATCTTATTAAAGTTTCTGTGGAACTATTAACGTTCTATTACATTCACAGCGTTGTTTAGTGATTCGTACATATACTCCACGCAACATACCGAGGTAGTGATCAACGATCGGATAACGATTTTATTTTGAGAACATATTTGAATATTTTTTAATGGACATTCCCCACATTTTTGGTACATCCCTCAAAATCCCATCGGAGTCGACTGATGACATTTTTAAACGAAAATGTACATCAAAAACAGAATGCAATTGAAAACGCGAGAAAAAAATTTCCCGTCATGTACTCAAATTCACTTCACGGTGAATTCAAATAAGTTTTCAAAATCTTTATCGCATCGTTAAATCGTTCGGTACGTTGGACAATGCAATGCGCCCGTGAAACTTAATGCAATAAATATACGTGATGCACGGCCGACAACGAATCCGGGTACGTTCACATATTCTCGGAGCATCGTGGCGTTGAATATCCGAGTTCGCATGGTCAGAGAAAAATCTCGTCCGCGTTGAAGGCGAAAGGTTAAAAAATAAAAAAATAAACCGTTTTTTCTTTCGTTTATTACATAATTATATCAAATTGGCCGTTGTGCGAAAAACGGTTTCAAAGTTTTTTGGCACAGCATCGTACCCTTACGATGTTATGTGATACGGTGTATCGACGATGGAAAAAAAATAATCGGCGGAAAAGAAGCAGTATTATTCGTTTTAGGCAAAAGGCCAGTAACTCGCGCACGGTGACGTGCGCGGTCAACGAACGAATAATGCCCGACGACCAGTGCACACGCATAGTGCCTTTGATACTGAAACAATGATCCTGATGTCCGGGTTCAAAATTATAACATACGGTTCTATCGGTCAACATCTGCAGACGGAATTTATCATACACCGTTTTTCGAATAATAATAATGTAACGCGTTAGGAATCCTCCCGGTGAATCGTGACGTGCGCAGAAACGAGAGAATTGCAAATCCTGTTTTTGTACGCTTTTTTTCGAAAAAACTAAAAACTAGTTCTCGTCGGGTCTTCCCGACACTATCCAGCCAATGTCATTTGCATAAATATCCATATACACTCGTATAGTTTATTTAAACGTTTTTTTTTCTTTTTTCTTATTTCCAGGCTAACAGCCAGCTGAGACTTTATAATGGTCTCTCGACCATCGCCGACTGGGGTGTATGATAAAATACAATGTGCATATTATATACTACATGTGCGCATACGTGGTACATACAACGTGGTAGCTATAACCATACTATGAGAATGGGGGGGGGGAATGAAATAAAAATATGAAAAATAAACGACCGTACGAAACTTTTGAAAATTCAAACGAGTCCTCCGCACGCTTCGTATTACATGAAAAATGTCTGACTTAAAATAGTAACACTTTTATTCGAAGCCAAAATGTGATAAAATATTATAAAATTCAGGAAAAAAAATAATCCTAGACAGCTTGATTATTTTTTACTGGTAAACGGATAGTTTATACTATCTATTGTTTGAGTTGAATATCGCGGACACTTTTACGGTGAAAATAAATTGGTGCAAATCGATCGCGGATACTTTGCACGGTGATAATAAATTGGTAAAATTCGATCGCGGACGTTTTACACGGTATAAATAAACCGGGAAACATATTTTAAAAGATAAAATTAAATTGCTCAAAACTTTAGATTGCGAATCATGATGGAGATCAGTATGAGACATGTGTTTGGTGTCACAGTATTAGAAGTATTACATAACCTATTCACTCTTAGATAATATAAAATGAACAAAAACCAAACAACTAAACTAAACCCAAACATTTTTAAAAATGGGTATGAATATACAGTTTTAAGAAAAAACAAATCTAATATACGTTGGAAATGTTCAAAAGTCACTTGTACGGAGAAAGTTACTACAAACCTCTATGAACCGGTGAGTTATAAGTTATAAATCATATTATTTTCATAATACCTACATCATAATATTATTATATTTTTTTTAAATACTTTTGTATGTTTTGGTCATAGTATGAATTATTTTGCCTGTGTAAGCACGAAAATAAAATAATAACAAATACACAATTACTTGAAATAATTTGCAATACTTTTAATTTTTAAATGTATATATTATTATAAATTATAACTTATAATTGACAGTGAATGTTTTGAAAATTCACGAAACTTGTACATAAGCTGAATTTATTACAAATTATGTCTAACAGTTCATGTTTCAACATTTATTTTTACCTGTAATAGACAATGGTACAAACTGTCCGCCATGTAAATTTTATTATTTTCTGAAATAGTAAAAACTACCCCCATTTTCATTTTTTCTGGGTGACAGTCAAAGTGTCCTACAACTCTTTTCACTACATCTAATGGTACCACGATTCATTTTTAAGATTTAATAAAATATTTTATTGGTGTATAGCGAGTCAACAGTACGTTAAATGTTTATAGGTAGAGGAATATGGGGTAAGATGGATACATGAGGTAAAATGGGATAACTGGGTTTCTACATAATCAAAGATAATTTTATAAATATAACATCTTTGAATGGTTTTGTGGAGGTTTGCCAGGCGGTTTATAATAAGAAATAAATGTTAACTGATTGAAATTACATTTTATCAATATTTTTCAATTTTTGCTTTCTAGCCAGTTAATGTGTGGAAAAATTAACATCATTCTAAGGTAAGTAGAATGAATTATTTTTTAACAAATTTTTTTTTGATAGATTTATACATTTCTGTAGTTTAATATTATGCAATAATATTTAAAATATATAAAGAATTTTATTGTTTAGGTTTAATTGAAAATTATTGGTTATCGGGGGCATAATGAAACAAATTAATGGGGGCATGACGGGTCATGCCTATTCCACAAAGGTCAAATGAAGGAACATCTATTCTTAAAAGAAAAAGTTTAACTAGAGGAAAAACCATTGTTCTTACGGAATTCCCATACAAAAATGAACTTGAAAAAAAAACAAGAATGATTAAATCAGTAATTACCAAAAAAAAAAGTAAAAGGAAATTATTAAAAAAAAGCAAAATAAACCTGTCATAAAAAAAGAAAAGAAGAAAGATACTCAATTCATACACAAATGACGAAGATGATATATTCACAGAATGCATTTATTGTGGCTATTATTATGCAGAATCAAATGAAGATTGGATATGTTGTCAGAGTTGCGAGAAATGGGCCAATTTGTCTTTTTCTGGAAAGGACGAAGAAGAAAACACTACATACGTATGTGAACATTGTTTATAATTATAAATATTTATGAAAAGTTAAAAATGAAACAGTTAAGACAAAGAAAGTATTATTTTTAATTTCTAAATAGGTTTTTTTTTATTTTCGTTATTTTAATGTTAAATTGTATAGGGTATTTAATCTTTGTTAAATAAATTATATTTATTTTTAAATTTAACTTTGTTTTATATTTATGTAATATTTGGTACCTAACATTATTTATTTAAAAATAAGCATGCATATTAACTTATTTGAAAATGTGTTTCGAATTTGTGTCTCATTTTTCCATGGTGTGGGCAAGATGGGACAAATGGCACTTTTTTAGGTTTAATTTTTTTTTTTATTCAAAAACACAATACCAACTGTTTAATGCAAAACATTTAAAAACCTAACAACTTTGACTTTTTTTTTAATATATAAATCAAACATTTTATTCAAAAATTCATCATACTACAAGAAGTTAAACATTAGGTGTCTCGTCACACCCCAGGTTCCCCTATCTTTGTACTTATGTGACAATGCCATACTGAACGTGTATAGTAGTTAGATGATTGGAAAACAATCCATTTTATGTTTAGAAAAAAACAAAAGCATCATTATTAACAGTATGTTTGCGTATTGTTGTGAATAATTAAAATCTACGACCAGTGGTATTATATATTTAGACAACTAAAACGAAACTTTATAAATATTATAGGTATGAAAAAAGTATTCAACTGCATTCTAATGTACAAACGTTGTTATCTGAATCATAGAGGCTTTAGTATAATTTTTACTACGACAAGTTGTTAAAATTGTACGTTTAAATTAATATAATTATAAAAACAAATTAAAAGAAAAAGGTACAAATAATAAGAATTAAAATTAAATATTACATTACAGTACTATGACAACTATAGTTACAGTCTGTTCTTAAATCTGAATAAAACCAAGCAATTGTAATTTATTATAAATTATTATTGTTTATTACTGTTATTAATTTTTTTTTTTAAACAACTTTTTTCGATTATTGTTGAAATGTTAATTAATGTCCGATGATAGCGTCATAGCGTTAAGTTTTGTAGGCAAGGAAAATGTTCATGGATAAACAAAAACATTATTTATTTATGTGGACTGTAAAATTTGTAGGACACAAGAAAAAAACAAGTTTAAAATGGTTACAACATAATATCAATAAGTATATAATTTATTTCATTTACAATTAGCTTATCGTCATTGAATATTGAATTTTATGAATAATACAGAATAGATTTATATATTAATTTAGTAATATATCATTGGTAAAATATTTCTCTACATTTTACATGTTACATGTTTACATAAAAATTAATTTAATAATAACCATTGATAATATTCTCAAATATTCCAACAACTTGAATTTTGAGTTTTTGTATTATTATAGTATATCTGAATGCAGTTTTAGTTTAAACGTCCTACAAAAATTATAATTCTCTATAAAGCTTAAATTCAGAGGAACATATATGGATTTTGAGGCAACCAGTTGACTGTTGCGGTACTCGGGGAAAATGTGAAAAATTAAAAGTTGATGGACGTAAAGAAGGAATATTATGTGTTAATTATTCATGAAAATAATACTGTTAACCTTGTATTGTTTTCTAGGTTAAAATTATTAACAAATCGTAATCAATATCTAAACAACCAAAACATTTGTAATTATTATTCAAAGTGTATTTCAGGCGATCGATCAGGTTTTTCAAATTTTAAGCTATTCACTTCCGGTCGCATAGTACTTTGAAATAAAATCAAAAAATTTACCATCTACGATTGTTCAGTTTCTGACACAAACACGAAAATCGTTGGATAACCACTTAACTATTTTTTCATTTATAATAACGAAAATAAGTCATGCATTACGATCGACGATTAAAACACGTGAAATATATTTATCACGGATTTTAAATTGTACATTCTAAATACAAAATAATCAAAATAATGTTTCAGAGTAAATGCAAACCGATGCTTTTGTGACGAAGTCACAAAGTACGAAGGCTAGCCGACGTTTAGGTAAATATGTTTTCCAATCATTTACGAATGCACTCGAGATGAGAGTAAAATAGAATACGGAAGAGATAGACCTTCAAATGTAAGCATCATCGAATATAATTGAATCAAACCGTATTATTTAGATGGTTTTTAACACACGTGTCTTGGAAAACAATTTTTCGTGATTGTGTACGGTTGTTTAATACAGTCGCCGTAGAACCGAATAGGTATCCATTGTCGAAACATAAATGTAACTAT
Organism: Sipha flava; assembly: GCF_003268045.1. NCBI lineage: Eukaryota > Metazoa > Arthropoda > Insecta > Hemiptera > Aphididae > Sipha > Sipha flava. The sequence goes on from NW_020272758.1 coordinate 1,881,779, forward strand.
GCGGAAAGATGTTATCAATTTAAATAAACGACGATTACAAAATAATAAGTAAAAAAAAAAAAAAAGTTAATACAATTAGCATACGAGTATTTTACCATTTAATATGGAATCGGTCTGAAAATTGTCTAGCATCTTGGCAGTTATCGAATTAAACACGACCCGTGGGCGGCCGTTAAATCATTCTTCGACCAACTAAATTTATGGTTTACTCGCCGTTCTATGATATAATATCATTTAATTATAGGTTGGGAGTAATAAGGTGGACAAGGAAGTTTTTTAATAAGAAAATTTCAACAATGTCTGACCGCTTTCGTAAAAATAATATTCCGCATGATAATAGTAATAAACATAGTCGTGATCAAAAATACTGTTGCAATTTACATGTAAGCAGTGAAAAGTATGACTTCAAACATAAAAATGGTTTACAAAAGTTCAAATATACATTTTGTTTACTACATACTAGTGTTAAATATTATGTTTTATGTTTGCGAAAATAATTTATTAACCGAAATCTGATACGGAAAACGTACATTTGGATAACATTTTAAATAATTTAATGACTAGCTTAGTGTAATTATTATGAAATGTATTGATTATTTTTGGTTGAACCATGAGACCGGATGAGGAAACGACGACGGCGATGACGAGCGTTATCCCCTATCCGTGTACACTATTTACCGAGCAATATTGTAAAAACGACTATGGAGTATAATAATTGGAATTATTAGCATCTATAAGTGATTATATCCATAGTATTATTATTAAAAGAAAAAAAAATACACTTTTACTATGTTAAACATACGTACACGGATGTTATGACATCATAGTATATCGTAGTGATTAAGTAGATACTTGTTTTGTTTTTTCTACAATTTATCTCAATACCTACCTATAAATATTGATCCCGGTGTTGTAATATTCGTTTAAAAATAACCTATGCATATATTATTGAACCGTGACATTACTGAACCTCGATAGTCTACGCGTTACGATTTCGCATTAAGTCTAAAGTAATTACAATGGTTTAACACGATACTTCGTTGTACCACACGTCAACGATCACCGTATAAATAAAGTCAACTATATCAATTAGCGCTTAAAATTTGAACGGTAAACACTAAAATATTTGACTATTAATATCTAATAAACGTTATCATCGCTTTATAACTTGAAGTTGTTATACGAAAAGTCCGTTCTGTACAAAATTATGTTAGTTTCGATGCCGAAAGAAAAATTTAGGTCGATAAAAGCGTACTATGGTCATATATTTTAATGGTATTTGTTTTTATTTATTTATACTAAAATTATTTACTACGTAAACCTCCATTGGTGATTATTAAAATCAAATATATTAAACAAAATATAGTATTTCCTAGGTGACCAAAGGTTAAAAAATGTATGAATCCAGCCAAAAAACTGTATTGATCTTTAGAAATACGATTTTTGAAAACATTTTTCTAGAGTACTAAAATAACTAATACGTTTAAATGCAAGTGCATATGGTTTGTTGCTTTTGAAATATAGTTTAATGAATAAATTAGTTGAAAATACAATTAGAAATGTTACCACACTAAATAATTGCTAGATTGAATGGGAAAGAAAAAAAAGCGTTCGGGTATTCTTATTCAGTATTGTTCTTCCTTTCGAAAACTTACCCAGAACGAATGGTATTTAAATGAAGATCTTGATTTTTTCTATAGAATTTTAATCGAGTAGGTACTTTGCATTTATTTCTATGCCAACCGTGTGCAATAAAAATCATAAATTATCATTACAATTTCAAAACCAAATAAAATTTTAAAAAAGATACGATTATTCCTTATAATTACATATTAGAAGTAAAACTTGGAATTGTTTCAAAATTGTGAACATCAGATTTACTTATATATTAAGTTATAATATATATACATAACGTTACATTGCCGATACTACTATTATCTAGAAAATTTATATTCATAATAAGATGTTTTGTAATAATAATATATTCTTTACTATTGTACAAGGTTTATGTATACATGTTTTAAGAATATTCGTAGCATTATTAAAAATTTTATTTTATTGAAATTTGCCGTTTTTTCTCAAAATAAATACAAGCAAATAAATTACATATTAAATTAGTCGACAGTAAAACCATGTTAGGTAAGTTCATTATGACTTTAAATATAAGATAATGGTAGACACTCTTTTAATTTATTCTATACTTATACTACATTCTTCTTTTATTGTTAATTTTATTATTATATTTATTTTATTTGAATTTTATCAATTATTACTTAAATTTATAAAAGAAATTAATTTTCATTCAAACCATTCTATAAAAATATTTAGCATGTGCTAACCTTGGTGCTATATTATTTCATTTCAATGATGCTTAAATATAAATTAGTAATCAACACAGCATCAGTGTACAAATAAGTAGCTATATTTGTAATTTTAATGTACACTGATAAAAAAAAAAGTTATAAAATTGATTATAAAAGTTCCTAATCAAAAAGTTATTCATATTAAACAATAATAATTCAAACAAACAGTGATATTTCTGGAGTAGCTAACAAAAACATTCTTATAAAACGTTTATAAAATGATAATTTTTTTACTACACAGACTTTGCGAATGTAAAATTGATCGAATGCTTTTTTCACATACGAAGATTCTTACGTATTTAGCGCAACACACGCTCGTTATATAAGACACTGTTCATCTGAACCAATACTTTCAAACGTATCCGCAACAAAGTTTTAAAATATTGCATGTATATTATATTTTAGCTACAATTGAAATATTTGTGACGGTGGTGTGTCAGATCCACGTTGTCCTTGACTTTTTCCAAGCACGTGTCAAAATGTTGTTACTCATTTGCAACTATTTGCAACAAAGTTTCCTTCGCTTCATCATTAATGTTACTTAAGAGTTTGCATTCATATTTATATATATAAATTAATAATTTTGTCTTCGGTATCGCTTTAAAAATAATAATAATATAATATACGAATGTTAAAAACTTTATAGAAAATTATGCGAATTAGTTATTTTCACAATAATTTCGAGATTTCGCACAAAAGCAATGATAATAGTTTTAAATATCCGAAACATATAAATTCGTACATTATTTATATGTACATCACTGTTTGAACGGATAAACGTAGATGTGTTATTATTAATTCAACTCGCCGAAAACCATGAATATTCAATTTAGAATAATAATAATAATGTTTAAACAGTTATTGCTGAAAACGTTTACTGTATGTATAGCGATATTAAATTTGTTCATGTACTCAGCATTTATAGGCGACTAATAGAAAACCATTTCCACACTCCAAAAATATGATTAACAAACCAATGAAGGGAGTGAAGCACTAGATTAAATATAGTGTAGCTAAAATAATACGTATAAGTGATTACTGATTAATCACAATTTTCAAATTTCACACATGCTTAACTAGAGTTTTAAAAGAGGAAAATGAAAATACGTAGAAATAATATAATATTAGCGTGGGTTGTCACGACCTTTTTTTTTACTGTACTATAGTTTTTTCTTTTTGTTTTATTGAGACAGTTAAATATATTTACATGTTATACAATAAGTTAATTTGATGACTTTGATTGGCGGGAAGGTGAAGTCACTCAGTGGTGGCATCTCGAGGAAAAGTAGGAAATTAGTTTATTTTCTCATGTCTTTACAGTTTTGAAAATGAATATGATCTAAGTAAATCGACTACCGTCCGTTAATTTACCTATTTGAGACTCTTAAAATTGTTTCGTAGAAAACACAATAATACTGGTGTACGTAAAATGTCTGAACGAACACAATTAAAATTGTAATTATTTTAAAATAAGACGGTTATGAAATTAATCCGATCGATCCAGTCAAGGTTAAAATCTATAAAATGTCTTGGTTGAAACACCCTCCCGGTTATGGTTGAATTGTATTTTTACGACAGTGTCACCTACATACTTTTTGTTGTATAGAAAATGGCCTTTATTTCCTATTATTTATTCATACATTTATCTTTACAACACGAAATATAATTGTAATAGAAAAAAAACTAGATCATGGAACTGTTAATTAAAAATTGATGGTATACTTGGAGCAATTCAATTAAAAGGATAATGTCCATAAGTTACGTAACGAGTGAATATTAAAACAATAAAACAATGCATTCATGATTGTACTATAATTAATCTATATAAATGCCAAAAACTAAACATACAAGTACGTAAAAAAGCAATTAAAAAAAAAAAAAAAAAACCATCGACTACTTTCAGTATGCAACTGTACATGTTCGTCATACAAATTGTAATATAGTTGTTCAAAAAATAACAAATATGTAAACATTAATGTTAAAATAAATCATTCTTTTCGTCAATCAAAAATATACATGACTTATAATTCTATCACCACAATGAGTATAATAAGTTATAATTAGGTATAAAAAAATGTATATAATCAAAACAGTGCAACAATTTACTATTAATTACGTCACAGAAAATTAACTGAAACCGTGTATGATTTTATTCAGGAAACTTTTTAGATCCAACAGCATGCAAATAAGCATAATAACTGACTATCATTATTAAAATTAATTTCAGATGGATATTAATTATCTATTATTAGTTAGTTTCACATATGTTAATAAAAATGCGATGTTCATTAAAATAATTTTTAACATTAAAAACTGTAACAATTAGATTATTTATTTTATACATTGATGGTGAAGTTAATTTATTAAGTTCGACGATATTTCTATAAAAAAAAAATTGTTGACGACCAAGTAAAAAAAAAAAAACCATTAACATGGCACCGGAAATATAGTTATGATCTCCGCTTAGTAACTACTAACTGTATTATAACCTGCAAATTAAAAATCAAGTTCAAAACAAAAGGTTTTTATTTGATCAAAATGAAGGTTTTAAAGAATTGCAAAGGATAAAAAAAAAAAAATAAAAAAAATAATTGAATCTCTTCTAAGACTGTTATTGTATAGGTATTTATAATTTCTTTGATGTTCGATGGGGTTTTTTTTTAATAAAAATTTTCGTTGGAAATTAGGACAAATATTATAAGAGTAAAGGAATTATTTAATGTGGAGCTTGATAAACCACAGTTTTGAAATTTTAAACGTATTAAAAAAAAAATTTCAAGTCTTAATTAGAAAATTGTACAAAGAAAAAGAATTTGAAATAATAGTTAAATACATGTATTAAAACGGATATTGTAAAAAAATAAATAATTTTATAAACTTGATATTCATATACTCGGTAGATGAAATGTTAAACGTTTAATAATACGTTTTCGAAATTTTTTTTTTCACATTGCTATAGAGTAGTGATTTTAAAACTGTGTGCCACGGTTTTCTGAAAAATGTTTTCCATAAATCACCGATTGCATTGAATTGTGATATAAGAAGACAAATGCATTCCATGCGTTCTGCATTTTCTATATTTCTATATTTAATATATTATATTAATAAATCAAGAGTTTGTAGGAATAAAGTGATTATTATAAGTTATCTTAGATAACTATTGAACTATAAAATTTGTAGGTATCTAATGTTATTATACCCATGGCAGTGTGTCCGTTGCAAACGACTTGCATATTTACGTTGTAGTGTTCTTAAAAAATTAATTTGTGATACTTATTTACATAATATACTTATAATTATAACCATGGATAAATTTGTTATTTGTTCTATTGACAATTATGCTTCAGTAAGTCAATCACAAAAAATAAAATAAAATCTAATAATATTCGTTAGTATGACGAAGATTACTTAAAAATGGGATTTCTCGTACTTTGGTAATGATACAGATGATATTTATCCGTGGCGCTTCGTAAGTGGTGAAATATTGTTAAATGAAGTAATGCTACCCACTAAACTTAAACGTCATTGCACGAACATTTATCATCTGTAAATTTATCATGGAGAAATTCAATGTACTGATGAAGCACCTTCAACGTTTGGCTCAATTAAATGGTTTTATTCTATAGTCAAGGAAAAAAATTAAAAAATTATTTTTACCCATTACTTACTTTATATAGAGGCCGTAGTGGTAAAATCCTTAGTAAGTTATTTACAAAATATCAAATATCAAGTTGTAAAAGTTATATAATTTATTAAGAACCGACCTCTTAAAACGTTTTTTCTTCGAAAATATTTGTGAAGAAACGGATGAGTCTATTCAAAATTGATTTTATACAGCGCAGTGAGATGGCTTTAAAGGGGCAATATTTTATCACAATTTTACAATTTGAAATATGATTTACTTGTATTATTAACTATGGAAGAATCAGAATTCAACTTTCTTGGAGATGAAGAGTTTTGGACAAAGTTATCCTTCCTAACTGATTTGTTTGAGCATCTCAATAAATGAATGAAAATATACTAACACCGTAAGACAAAATTATGCATTTCATCAAAAAATTGAATCTATGGAAAACTAAAGTTAATCAAGATAATCTAATTATGTTCCCGCGTACTGCTTTGCTAGTTGTGGACAACAAAATTTTGTCGTTAATAGTCAAATCTGTATCACTGTTGAAAGTAAATATGAATAAATGCTTTCTGGGTATTAATGTTAAAAATCACGACAGGAAACGAGAACCTCTCAATGTATCAATTAGTGATTTGGTTATTTTAAAACTTGCCGAAGAAGCAAATCTCTGTCCAATTAAAAATGATCGAACATTACGTTTGGAATTCAAAAATATCAGCTTCCACAAATTCCGGGTACAAGTTTCTGAAGGACATTCAGAAATATCTACAATAGCGCTGACTATTCTCTTGCTGTCCTCGACTTCATACCTTCGCAAACGGGGGTTTTCAGCCCTCACGAATCTTAAAAATAAACTACGAGAAGAACAAAAATTCAGCGGAGGAAGAAATGCGGACAATGTATCGCGTGTCAAGGGCGGAAGTAAGTTATATAAGTCGCGGGCGACGTGTGCGACGCGAATATCGCATTTCGCCCAAAACTGAAATCGCCTTCCCACGCGAGCCACACATAGTAATTTGCTTCACTGCGTTCGAGAAAAGGGTAATGCAGGGATCCATGCAGCAAAAGACTATTCTACGAAAATAATATCATGAAAAAATTATTATTAACTCTATAACGTCTAACGCACTTACGCAGAAACGGTGAAAACGTTTAAAAATGTTTATGCGTCACTCAAAGAGGTTGAAACATAAATGTAAAATTTAACCCAAAGTTTATGTTTTTTGTAAGGACTGTAGTATACATTTCAGTTTCTTGTTATGCTGGGAGTACGCGACCAGAAATTTTGGGGATTTCTATTTTTCCACCCGATAGACGGAATAAATTCGCTTTCAAGCGCTTCCATCGTGGTTAAACATCAAATTTTCGGTGCAGCCTTGACAAATCTAAAAAAAAAGTTCAATGGGCCGTGGCGTTTTTTTGAAAACCACGGAATGCTATGTTTAATAAAAGTTTAAAAACCGTTGCTGTAAAGTAAAACCCACAGTTAAACTTTATGTTCTTAATAACATTCTAAATAATAATCACATATAAAAATCAGTAAATCCAAATTGGCTATTTTAATTATTATCAGAAAAATGTAAAACAGATACTGCGAAATTCATCTTCTTTGGTGGAACGCACTATTATTCGATTAAACGATTACATTCGTATACATACATGTGCAGTTATAAATATGTAACATGATTATAGAACAATTAAGAATATGCAGTCAGTATATCAATATAACACAGTAGTAATTATCCAATGTTATTTTAATTTAAAATATCTTGACTTTCATAAACAATGAGAAAAGATAGTACGTTTAAGTTAAGATTGTTTCACTTAAAATTAGACAATCAGTAAGTTTTAAAATGAATTCCAACCGATTTCATTCTTCATCTGTAAACTCACCCAATGTATCTACTTATTTTTGTATAATGTTACGTATATTAAAAAAAAAATAAATTAATAAATAAAACTAAATAAAATATAACCATATGAAATTTCCTTATTAAAAAATATCTATACACATCGTTGTAAGTAATGTAAAAAATTAGATGAATGTTATGAACGCCAACCTCCAGTAAAAGTAGTCGTTTATTTCGTATACGATGATTTGACATCTTAACTTTAATCTTGTACGGAATATAGGTAGTAGTATGACACGTATACTTGCTTCGATGACCTACTCAAAGTTCGATTTATGTTTCATACGTTGAAAATCAGAGCCTTATTTTCTAATGATTTAGCGACGGAGAACAAATGCTTGGGCTCCGGAGCCTATTTGACTCATGTAACATCCCGAAACGACAGCTGTTTATTTATTTTTTTTTATCAGCCTTTGATGTGCATAGTTCATTTGCATACGGTTCAGAAACTATAAACATAAATAAAAAATCGGCATAGCTATACGTCATAACTACATCATAATGATAGAAATAATCATGTTTAAGCGGACAACGAATAGAATGTTTTATGCTAAACATTATCGTATTATTACATAACAGCTATTACATCACATTAAAACTTGCATATGGAAATCGGAATCGTACAACGGTTATAAGTTATGATGATGGCTGTACATAGGTACGTGTACAAACAAGCATGAGACTAACGAGTTAACACGATTATTTGTCTAAGGACGGTTCGTCGATTGATACATAGATTTCTTTGATATTTTATAAAACACCAAATACGTTTTACTATTCGCCCGAAGAGCAATCGATCATGGAATAAATTAAATTATCGTAACGTTGCTATTACTATGACCACGTGGGTTCGACTTATGTCTAGCATATTTAGCATATCTAGCAGTATTTCGGGCAACATTTGCGTTGCGTTTTCGTCCGATCGATCC